>NC_057387.1:99846403-100164234 GCF_019320065.1 Cervus canadensis
ACCTTCAAGCTGTGAACTTTCAAAGATGGAAATGTGCATCTGGTTCCAGCAAGAAGCCAGAACCTGTGCCATCAGCATCAGGCATGAGTGAAATTGCAGCTTGCCCCCCATCTCCTATTGCTGACGACCCTTCAGCTCTGCCATCTCCCACCTCCTTTCCCTCCTTCAGTCAGTAACTCTTCTTACCTGTTCACTCGATGCCAGCCCCTGTGTGCCAGTTGTGGTACTGTACTACTGTGCTTTTCAAGGTACTGTACTGTAAGATTTAAATGTTTTCTTTGTTTTTTATGTATTATTTGTATAAAAAGTTTTATAAACCTGTTACAGTACAGTACTATATAGCCAATTGTGTTAGTTGAGTACCTAAGCTAACTTTGTTGGACTTATAACAATTGGATTTGGAGAAGGAAATGGCAACCCACTCCAGTAGTCTTGCCTGGAGAATCTTATGGACAGAGGAGCCTGGTGGGCTACAGTCCATGGGGTCGCAAAGAGTCAGACATGACTGAAGCAACTTAGCACACACGCATAACAAACTGGACTTATGGAGTGGAACTCATCGTATGTTGGGGAATTACTGTATTCAGCTACCCCTTCTCAGTTTGGGTCCTAGGGAACCCAACGTAAGGCAGCGCACCTCTTGCTGCACTCACTTCCCCTGAGACACTTCTCACAGGGTGTTCACATTGCCTACTACCTACTTGTCTGTCTCCACACCAGACTAATCTCCCTGAGATTACCTGACCTTTCTGTGTCTCAATTTCCTTATCAGGTACAGTCTTGCTCACCTTTTAATAACCAGGATGCAGCATATTTAATTCCCAACCCTCCCCTGTAATATACATGCCACCATTATTGCTAAATATATATGATGAAGCCAAGACTGAGAAGTATAAATGCCCTCCCAAGAGCTCTCGTAAAGGTTCTGTTTGAATCCTCTTTCCATTTTGCCCCCCTCATTCTACCCATCACCAAATCTTACTAATTCTTTTCTAACCAAGATTCCTTTGAGTTAATTTTTTCACTTTTACATCAGTATGCTGTCATCCTAGCCTGCCATTCTGACATATTATCTGCGGGAGCAATGAGACAGGAGAGAGCCTATAGCTATTGACTTAAATTTGTTGTTGTTTTTAACCAGATTGGGGCTATCTATCCTAAAATTAAATTTTAATTAGTTTTTAATAACTATATAAATGGTACAAAATTCAAAAGATAAAAAGGAATACCTAGGGACTTCCCTGATGGTCCAGTGGTTAAGGATCTGCCTTCCGGTGTCGGGGATGAAGGTTCAAGCCCAGGTTGGGGAACTAAGATCCCCCATGCCACAGAGCACCTAAGCCTATGCTCCACAATGAAGATCCAACACAGTCAAAAAAATAAAAATTAAAATAAATAAGGAATACACAGTAAAAGCCTTCCCCTCATACCTGTGCCTGGCCACCTAGTTCTCCTCCTCAGGGCAACCACTCTTCCTGGTTTCTTGTTTATCTTTTAAGAGACACTCTGTGCATGTCTGTATCCTTTCTTACTGGCTATAAATTATTTTAGTATGAATGTGTTATGTTGGATTTTCCTCCCTTGAGCTGGCTTCCCTCCAGGATGTTATCTGGCAAATTAGTTAGTTACACCCTTACTTTGTTCATGAAAAATTTAAGGCCATTTGTGTGTGTGTGTGTATGTATGTGTATAAAATAAGAGAGAGAAATAAGGCAAAGGAAAAATAAGGGTAGGAAGTTGTTCTCTTCAATGATATCCATTGCTTTCAGGATAAAGTCAAAACCACTCTTTGAAGCATGAGGCTGTGCACAAGCTGGACTCGGTTCACAACCCTCTGGCCTCACGACTCACGCCAGCCTCTAGTCAGCCTGGACTCCTCCAGTACCCTGAACACGCCATTTGTTCTCTCTCACACCTGGATCTTCGCATAGCCCTGCTGAAATATCCCCTTTGTTTTACTAAAGTCACATTTCAACCTGGCCTTCACTTCCCCAAAGTAGCTAACCTGGACAGCCTCCTTCCCTCGAGTTGGGGTTCATCTTTCTCCCTCTTTAAAGATCCTGTTACAGGATAAAGATCCTTAAAGATCCTTCTACTGCTGCCTGGGTTTCCCCACGCACAGCACCTACAGATTGTGTTTTAACAGTTCTATTCCTTGTCCAAACCTCCCGCTTGTCTCTAAGCTCCGTGAGATCTGGGACCTGTTTCTCCGACTTACTGTTGAAAGCTCAGTGCCTAGCTGGTTCCAGCACAGAGTAGGCACTTGGTTCCACAAATAAATGAATCCAGAAATTAAATTAGGTCCCGTATCCTATGCTCTCTCTAGAGGCAAATCACCAATTTGATTTTAACTTCCCAGCCCCATAATTGAAGATCAGTATGATCAAGTAGAAAACTATACAGTTGATCATGAGGAATATCACTCCCTCAAATACCTCTTCACTGACCCCCTATATCTTCTTATCAGCACCCTAAGTGGTGGTATTTTTCTTGTTAGCAGTTTCCACAAGTGTAACGATTGATGGGGTAATTGGTTATAGGCTGTCTGTGTTCCTTATCAGACCGTACTTCATTTATGAGTGTATCCCCAGCACATCTGACATTGCCTGCATGTAGGAGGTGCTCAGTAAATGTTTTTGGTTTTAAGTATTTGTTTTTATTTATTTGGCTGTTCCAAGTTTTAGTTGCAGTATACAGGATCTTTAACTGTGGCACGTGGGATCTATACCCTGACTAGGAATTGAACCTGGGCCCCCTGAGTTGGGAGTGAGGAGTCTTAGCTACTGGACCACCAAGGAAGTCCCTCAGTAAATGTTTACTGAGTGCATTAAAGGGAGCATTATTCCTGCTAATGAGATCAGCAATCAGTTTCTCCTGTGAGTCTCCATGGAGCGGATGCAGGGTACCTAATGTAAGAATGAGTGGTCTCAATAACACCCTCACAGCAGACATACAGGCCACAGTCACGGGGCTGTTCCTGATAATGATTCTCAATAAAGCCTGCTGGCAGCGCCATAAAGTACAGGTCAGGCAAAGTGATTCTGCAGAGGGCCCGTAGGCTACCAATAGTATGCAGGAGTGTTGGGGAGAAGCCACTGGAAGGCCTGGGCTTACTCGAGAGCAAATTACACAGCATCTTCTGGCTTTCCACTGTGCGAGTTGTTCTCTAATGCGAGTGCTGGGTAGAATTTCAGGGGCAGTGAAGTAAGTATTATACTCTCTGAGAAACACATGGAATGAAGCTATTCTGAGCTCCAAGTTAAATTCAAAGGCTTTCAACTTTCAGTTGAGCCTGAGGGTTAAATTCCTATCCACCTCAGAATTGATGGTGTCCTTCACAGAGAACGTGATGGGATGTCAGAATGATCTGCTGGAGACATCTGTCTTGTGTAGGGTGTATAATAATATGTATTACTATTATATGACCATTTGGTGTAATCATACAGTAGGGCCTCATTAACAGATGTGGGGGGGCGGGACATTTAGTAAAAGATAATGAAGAAAAACTGTTTCGACAAAACATGTTACTATGAATTCTTAGTTGACAAATATAACATAGCTAGCATCGCCACATATCCCAGACTTGAGGGGACAATTCTGATTTCTTGGAATTTTATTATTTTCAATAAAAAGAATATGCTACAAGTACTAAATATTTTGTTGTGCTTAGTCACTCAGTCATGTCCAACTCTTTGTAATCCCAAGGACTATAGCCTGCTAGACTCCTCTGTCCATGGAATTCTCCAGGCAAGAATACTGGAGTGGGTTGCCACGCCCTGCTCCAGGGGATCTTCCCAACCCAGGGGTCGAACCCAGGTCTCCTGCATTGCAGATGGATTCTTTAACATCTGAGCCAACAGGGAAGCCCAAATATTTTGTTATTAAATCCCTAAAGTTTTTGATGCAAATAAATGGGTAGGTGAGAAAATGAACACTTTTTAGATCATATGTTTTGACTTTGGGGTTCAGAAAACACAGCAAACAAGGTTCATTTCCAGTATCCCCCACCTGTAAGAACCCCTCCAAGCCTCTCATGCTACTTGAGTACCACTCCTTGATCCACAGAGCCCACTCTGTACTCATCTCTCCCAGCATTTACCACATTATATTGAAATTATCTGGATTGGCTTCTTCCTAGACTGAAAAAACTGCCTCCTTTTACCTCCGGTATCTGCGAGAGGACTGGCAAAACCTCTCCCAAACTTCCATAAGCCATATAATCCACCTACAAACTGTGTTCTTGTTACACAAACAGAGCTCCCAGACAAGCTCCCACCACTTGCTTCCAACCAAAGTATGGCCCCTAAACACTTGCAGTATCCAAAGTCTAGAGGCAGAGCATTCTATCCTCGATGTCTGGCATATTGCCTGGCACACAGCAGACCGTCAGTAAGTATTTGATGGATTAGGACTAAGAAATGACCTCGTTAATTTTTTTTCTTTTTTCTATTTTTGACTGAGCTTAGGACAAGACGGCTGAATGGTATCACCGACTCGATGGACATGAGTTCAAGAAAGCTCTGGGAGTTGGTGATGGACAGGGAAGCCTGGCCTGCTACAGTCCATGGGGTTGCGAAGAGTCAGACACGACTGAGCAACTGAACTGAACTGAACCAGATCTTAATTCTCCCACCAGGGATCAAATCTGGACACATGTACTGAAAGCACCAAACCCCAACCATTGGACCACCAGGGAATTCCCCTGTGACTTTTAACCTCCTTGGCGTCTGGCTTTTTTCCACCAAGGCAAATGAGCATTCTTGCAAGAAAAGCAATTGTATTTCAGTTGATGGGGAGATACCATGAAAGCAATCCTTACACCAGCCCAGCTCAATAATCCAAGGGTCTTGAATGTTTCCAGGCAATGTTTCCCCCAGGGTAATCAGAAGATCACTAAGGGGATCAATATGCCCATATTCTCCAGGCTCCCACTGGGCATCTAGCATTCTCCCAGCTGCCACAGAGTTGAGTGACCTGACGGATGTTAGGACATTGAGAGATTTCCATCTAGGAAGCCCTCAGTGGAGCCCTAATTTGTATAGAACTCAGTAGTTGTAATTTCAAATTCTAGACCCAAGTTCCAGACATCTGTATCTCAGATCTCTTTAAGAGATCTATTTCTGTCTCCAGGAATAGCTCACACTCCTGCCATTAGTGCCATGATCACTTGGAAGGCACCTTTTAAATCTGGGGAAAATAGGGACTACGCATACAGGATAGCCAATATCCAGGTTTACATAATTAGCACTTCAATTCCTGTTGCACATGAGGAGAGTGTTTTAAATGATTCAACCTTTTCAAACACCTGCATTCAACATATATTCAACTACTCTTAAGCTCAAGGGCATTTGGGAAAGACACTCATCTGTTCGTGGGTTTAAATAACTGGAAAGTTTGACAAGGATGGTGTGGTAGAGGGTGATGTTATTTTGAAGAAAGAAGTTAGGGCTGTTTTTTCATTTGTTTTGTTTTTTAAAATGTACTTCTACTTTGTAAGCTGTTTTTGAAATATGACATACTTTTAAAAGGTGTAAAAATTGTAAGAGTACAGTTTGATGAATTTTTACATACTTGACCACACCCATGTAACTAGCACCCAGACCAAGAAACACAATGTTACTAGCATTCCAGAAAGCCTCCTTGTTCCCCTCCAATTTCTATGCCCCCAGTATAAACAACTACCCTGACTTCAAACACCTTACATTAGTTTTCTCAGGGCTCTTTTTAAAGCTATACTGGGATAACACAGTCATCTATTAAAGCTCTCCTCTTTTCCCACAGCTCTTAAGATCCACAACATTCTGTTTGGCTCCTTTAAATTGTACCTGCCTCCTCTCTTCCTCCCTATGCCAGATCCTCTTTCTTTTTAGGTAAACAAATCATCTTCCTCAGATTCTGGTTATGCAAAGCAAAAGAGTTGTCAAAATGGGCATCTACTTCATTCATTTCTTTCCAGAGCATTTATTGGCATCTTCCATGCGCCCTAGGCACCAGGGTTACAAAGACAATTATAATACGGAGGTCAGTAGAGAATTGGGGGAAGTGGTGGGGCGCCTTGGAACCCCCAGAAGTGTACCTAACTCAGCAAATGGTCATAAAAAGCTTCCCACAGCAGTGTCTCTCAGGATGGGCAGGCACCACTCAGGGGGAAGGGAAGCCAGGCTGGAGGATGGGGTAGGGGTGGGGTGATGGGGGAGGGGAGGGGGAGGGTCACGCGCTGAGTCACAAGCAGGAGGAGCTTATCCATGGAGGAAACTGCAGTTTATTCTGTGCGAAGAAAGACCACAGCAGGGAGAAGACTTCTGTGTTAAAGTGGTAGCTTGAACAAATGCAGCCAACTTTCCCTTCCCATGGTAACCTCATTGAGACTACAATAAAGAAATGTTTTTCATAAATAAATAAATAAATCTACATGAAGGCATGGAGAACAGGAGAGATGACAGGAGTAAACATTTTGGAAGCAAGAAATCAGATGAGTGAAAAAACTGAGCAAATTTAGCAAAGACAAAACCCCAGCCAGCCGTGGGGAAACTGAGAACCCAGCGGGTTTACGCTAAGGGCAAGAAGGATTAATACTGGAATGAGACCTTGCACAACAGTAGGAGGAACTGAGGCAGTGAAGGTCCAGAGTAGGGAGACGAGGGATCGGAGGACTGGGTAACAAATCCTCCTGGCTAATGATCCAAGGTGGACAATGTGGAGCTTGCTGGGAAACAGAGAAGTTGGGCGAGTCTGGCCACTGGGAACTGGGGCCTCGTGCAGAGGCCTGTGGGGGTGCTGTAGCCTCGGGTACCCATCAGTGTGCCCGGGGCCTCTGTGGTCATTTGGGAAGAGGTGCAGAGTGTGGCACAGAGGACAAGTTGGACTCCGCCGAGCACTGCTCCATCTGTCACCACGCCTCCCCTTCAGACAACAATGGTACCGCTTGCCTTCCATCTCCCAAGCCTCACACCAGATCCTCTAAGGGATCCTCTCTCACACAGAACTCTATAGGGAAAGGGGTTCCAGGAAATGTGGCTTCAGTTTAACCAAGTTGAGAGTAAACCTTGGAACACCTCAAATGCAGGGGATAACGAGTGGGAAGGAGGCTAGAGGCTGGCTGCAGGGGCGGCCCTGGATCACTCATGCCTGGAATACGGGGCGAGAGGAAGAAATTCCGTCTATGCTGATACTCCTATAATTCTGGGGCTCTTCCTGCCACTGAATGCAGATCCCAATTAAAACACCCTCTACTTTGCCACTTGGAATTGTTCCCTGCAGCTTCAAATCCACCCAAGTCGTGGCTCTGCTCTTTGCCTTTCATTCTCTGTCAGACCCTGGGCTTCCCATGCTGGTGGACAGTTCCCATGCCCACATCCATTTGGAATCCAAGCCAAGCTTTATCACTGTAGCAGTATGCAGCGAATTCTCCCCCGAGCCCACCCAGGCCTTTCCTCCAGGCAGGAGAGAAACTCTGCTTTCAGCTGTGAAGGTCCAGTGTCTTCGACCATGAGCCCCACCCACCTTCTTTGCCTTCTCCAGAAAGCGCTGGGCTGAGGTCTGCACTTGGCCCTGCAGTCTCCCTGTCTGGGGCATAACTCTCAGCTCCACTGTGGGCACCTGTGTTCTTTAGAGGCCTCCTCCACAGCCAGTGTGTGAGGGTTTTCAATGCTCACTCTGCTCTGACAGGTCCAGGCCATACTCTCTTGCCTTAATCAAAGGCCACCTCACCCCCTGGTCAACAGGAAGCTAAGACTCCATGCCAGAGACCCTGAAATGCAGTGGCTTAACTAAGATAAATGTTTATCTCTCACTTACGTGACAGCCTGGGGGTGAGTGGTCCTGATTGACAGGCTAGTCATCCAGGGACTAAGGTTCCCCCCATCTTGTTCCTCCGCCTTCCCACAGGGCGTCCTGTCCTTATCTGCATGGTCAAGGCTGTCGTGTCTATGTTCACATCTGCACAGAAGGGAGGAAGGAAAGGAAGTGAAGGCAAAACGATTTCCTTTAAAGCAAATACTGTAGAAGTTGTCCACACTTTTTCTGTCATGTCCCACTGGTTAAAACTGAGTCAGAGGGCCATGTCCTAGCCATAGGGGAGGTTGGGAAATGTTACAGATGCAAGAGACGTGTGTTCGACCCCTGGATCGGAAAGAACCCCTGGAAAAGGAAATGGCAACCCACTCCAGTATTCTTGCCTGGGAAATCCCATGGACAGAGGAGCCTGGCGGGCTATAGTCCTTGGGGTAACAGAGAGTCAGACACGACTGAAGTGACTAAACAACTGGAGTCCCCCACAGCCCGGCTGCCACCTGAGGCCCAGAGAATGATCACTCCCTTCTGCTAGCCACGGCCCGCTTCTGGTAACATTCTTGCCCCTCACTCATCCCAAATAAAATTTATAGTCTACTCAGACCTAAATTTTCTCAAAAAATGTAAAAATGACGTGATGGTTCAGTCTAGCAGATGCTGTCATCACCCAACCCATGTCCTTAGCCCTCCAGGGGAGATTACCCTGCCTTCCAACTATTCCTCCCAGAAAGTCTCCCCCTAGGACTTTCTGCAGCTGCCAGAGCCAGCTACACCCACAGGGTGGGCCTAATGTGCTGGAGAATTAGTGGCCTTCCCCTGAGCCCAGTTCAGTTCAGTTCACCTCAGTCAATGCTGATGCCGGCCCACCTGTTCCAGGCTCCATGCTGGACACCAGGGATGCAGAGTAACCCTGAGCTCCCGTCAGCACACGCTGGATGCCAGACACAGTCCTGGCTGCTTCAGCTGCATCCCTACTTTAGTTCTCATGGTGCTCTTCTTTGCTCCATTTTACAGATGAGAAAACTGAGGCTTAGGGAGCATAAATACCACCAAAATCCCCAGCTTGTAATCAGCAGAGATTTGTTGTTTTTAAGTATGTTTATTTATTTGTTACTTGACCATGCCAGGTCTTAGTTGAGACATGAGGGATCTATTTCCCTGTCCAGGATCACACCTGGGACCACCGGGAAGTCCCAGCAGAGATATTTGTTGGATTCCAAGACTGCTGCATCTGATGAGAAATGCTCCCTGTCCCCAAAGCAGGGCAGGTAAGGATAACTAGGGCTTCCCAGATGGCGCTATTGGTAAAGAAAGTGAAAGTGAAAGTCGCTCAGTCGTGTCCGACTCTTTGCAACCCCATGAACCGCATCATGCCAGACCTCCCTGTCCATCACCAACTCCCGGAGTTTACTCAAATTCATGTCCATCAAGTCGGTGATGCCATCCAGCCATCTCATCCTCTGTCGTCCCCTTCTCCTCCTGCCCCCAATCCCTCCCAGCATCAAGGTCTTTTCCAATGAGTCAGCTCTCTGCATGATGTGGCCAAAGTACTGGAGCTTCAGCTTCAGCATCAGTCCTTCCAATGAACACCCAGGACTGATCTCCTTCAGGATGGACTGGTTGGATCTCCTTGCAGTCCAAGGGACTCTCAAGAGTCTTCTCCAACACCACAGTTCAAAAGCATCAATTTTTCGGCACTCAGCTTTCTTCACAGTCCAACTCTCCTATCCATACATGACTACTGGAAAAACCATAGCCTTGACTAGATGGAGCTTTGTTGGCAAAGTAATGTCTCTGCTTTTTAATATGCTATCTAGGATGGTCATAACTTTCCTTCCAAGGATAAGTAAATCTTTTAATTTCATGGCTGCAGTCACCATCTGTAGTGATTTTGGAGCCCAAAAAAATGAAGTCTGACACTGCTTCCACTGTTTCCCCATCTATTTTCCATGAAGTGATGGGACCAGATACAGGCCATGGAATTCTCCAGGCCAGAATATTGGAGTGGGTGGCCTTTCCCTTCTCCAGGGGATCTTCCCAACCCAGAGATTGAACCCAGGTTTCCTGCATTGCAGCAGATTCTTTACCAGATGAGTCACAAGGGAAGCCCAAGAATACTGGAGTAGGTAGCCTATCCCTTCTCCAGTGGATGTTTCTGACCCAGGAATCTGAACCAGGGTCTCCTGCATTGCAGGAGGATTCAGAACTCACCTGCTAATGCAGGAGATGTAAGAGATGCTGATTCAATCCCTGGGTCAGGAAGATCCCCTGGAGAAGGAAATGGCAACCCACTTCAGCATTCATGCCTGGAGAATCCCATGGACAGAGGAGCCTTATGGACTACAGTCCATGGGGTCGCAAAGAGTCGGACATGCAACTTAGCACTTGCACAAGGGAATAACTAGCAATCTATGTTGAACCCAACAAAGAAACATGTGAAACTAGACAGACGACAGTTTCTTTCACCTTTTTGCTTGAGAGAATGTATTTGGGTGAAGAGTCAAGGAGCCATCATGCCATCCCCAGGATGGCTTACATGTGGATTGTTACCTGCAGAAATACGGTTCTATATTTTTAAGCCACCATTATTTTGACTTTTTTTTTTTTAACAACAACAAACTCTTTTAACTCAGTGCTTCCTCATGGTTTCACATCA
Organism: Cervus canadensis; assembly: GCF_019320065.1. Taxonomy (NCBI): domain Eukaryota; kingdom Metazoa; phylum Chordata; class Mammalia; order Artiodactyla; family Cervidae; genus Cervus; species Cervus canadensis. The sequence goes on from NC_057387.1 coordinate 99,856,851, forward strand.
TGGGATGTGTAAAAAGTGGCAGTATTTATATGACATATCAGAATGTACTCATGGTTTGGGAATGTCTATATAGGACTGAGTGAAAATACTAATTACATATTTTTGGATAGTACATAGTTATGAAAAAAAAATAAAATACAAAGTATTTAGAAAAATAATAACTATTGAATTAGGATAAAACTTCCAAATAATATCTTTTCAAATTTCGGGTAAGAAATCAGTTTGCAAAAAAAAAAAAAAGAAATCAGTTTGCTTCCACAAACATTTTGCAATAGAGTCTGTACTTGAAATGACCACAAATTCCTTGTTATGTTCTTCCAATTATGGTCACTTCAAGTTCATGATCATCACCATTCACAAGAAACATTCACAAGTCGATGCTGTGACTGGCAGTGAGATCTATTATTTTTCCCCCTACTTGTCAGACACTCCTTTCTAGTTCTTAATAGAATTAGGATCCTTTGAATTTTACTTGGATGATGCAATTATTCTCTAAATCTAGTGGTTTGGCCTTTTATTTCACTGACAAATATAATGTTGAAATTTCTCGTAATAATATTAAGGTCTTTAGAATACAATAGTACTTTGTTCAAGTTAAGTACTTTAAAATCATGATGAAAATTTCTTCCAGTGTACACAGACAATGCTCTATTAGTCTGAATCATTTTTCTTTAGGATTCAAACAATAACTCCAACTTAGTTCGCTGGTCATTTCACTTCTCCAAAGGTAAGTTTTTTAATTGATCCCATAAATGTTGTTAGCACACATTACTGTTGTGTGGAAAGACCCCAAGACCACCCTCAGGCTCAATGATTTGCTGGAAGGACTCACAGAACTTAGAAAACCTGGTGTCTTCATGGTCTTCATGTCTTCATGTAAAAGGATACAGATTAAAATCAGTTCAGGGAAAAGATACTTGGGTGAAGAAGTCCAGGAAGAACTAGGCACAAGCTTCTGCTTTTCTTCTTCCTGTGACGTCTCGCATGGAGAGCGATGAATTAGGAGAGACCTAATTAGGAGAATTAGGAGAGACCTAATTCTCCCAGGAATGATGTCTGAAAGCAAGGCATTGTTGACATTCAGGGAAGCTCTCCCAGACTTGGCATCCAGGCTTTTTATTTAAGGGTCAGTAAGTTTAAACAGTAGCACCCACAAAATTGACCTTACTACTCAATCTTGGCCTACTGAGGTCAAACTGATACAGCAAGGCTGAAAGTTTCAGGCTAACAAAAACACACTCATCTGGTAGATCATGTGGGACATTTCAAAGGCTCAGAGATCATCTTCCAGGAGCTGGTTAAGGGTTAGTCCCAATGACCTTTGCAATGTGCAAGTTTGGGCCACCCAAGCCTGCTGGGTCAACTCATGCACAAATATACTTTCCCATAATTCTTATAATTTTTGATCAAGTTCATTCAGAGACTCAAAAATGTCAATTAAGTAAGTCAGAATTTGAAGTCAATTACTTATTCCTTCAAAAAAAGATTGCAAAATGAGACTGGCTCACAATTTTTAAAATTTTTTTATTATTATTTTTTAAGCTTATAAACTCTTGACAAAACTTTCTTGGGAGAGTCAACCCATTTCTGTATGAAATAACAAAAAGTAGTTTTACTGTCCTATTTCTTCCCATAAGGCTGAAACTATATATGGCTGAGAGCCTTGGGTTTTATTTCACCATTTTGATCCTATTGTTGTGAAATTCAGATCTTCAAGGAAATCTTTACAAACGATAACTTTCTATGAATGAAAGAATGTGTTCCTGAAATCTCAGGGTTTGGGGAATGAATTGTGAAGTAAAGCCTTGACATTGTGTTGTTGCAGCCACCCCAGGAGATCGCCTGGTTACAAGCTGCTGACAACCTGGTGTTGTCAATTCAAGGTGCTCATATGCCTCTGACTACTTCCTCCTCACTGGATTCTGAGAATTCTGTTGCTGCTTCTAACTGACTACAGTTATTGATGTCTATAGATTCGCCACGCTACAATGATTCGTCACTCTGCAATGCAAAATTTTTGGAGTTTCTAGATTAGCTTTGGCTTTGTCATCTGAGACGTTTTCAATGCATCCCTAAGATTGTTTGGAATGGCAGCTTCTCTGTTTATTTCTTCAGCCCCAAACATAGCGCTGCCGATTTACATAGGGGCTGGTAAATTCAGTGATTCTGCAGATGGGTGAGATATTGGACTTGGGCTAATAAGTGCAGGCTATGAACTTCCAACCAGTTTCTTGTGCCCTGCCTGAAAGTGTTGTAACAGAGTTTACAACAGACTTTGTTTCTTGCTTTGCAATGACAGACATTTACCAAAGATCAAGTCTTTTCCTGTAGTTTGTAGTCAGGTGTAGGCAGAGGTGATGTCTTTCTGCTCTACCATCCTTCAGTTCAGTTCAGTTCAGTCGCTCAGTCTGACTCTTTGCAACCCCATGAATCGCAGCACGCCAGGCCTCCCTGTCTATCACCAACTCCTGGAGTCCACTCAAATTCATGTCCATCAAGTCAGTGATGCCATCAAGCCATCTCATCCTCTGTCGTCCCCTTCTCCTCCTGCCCCCAATCCCTCCCAGCATCAGGGTCTTTCCCAATGAGTCAACTCTTCGCATGAGGTGGCCAAAGTATTGGAGTTTCAGCTTCAGCATCAGTCTTTCCCATGAACACCCAGGACTGATTTCCTTTAGGATGGATTTGTTGGATCTCCTTGCAGTCCAAGGGACTCTCAAGAGTCTTCTCCAACTACCATCCTTAGCATGAAGCTTTTATTCTCACATTTGCCTCATTGTCTCCTCATGACTGCAAGTTGGCTGCTTGAGCTCCAGCCCCAGGTTCACATTCCAGGCAAGAAGAAGGGTGCAACAAAGAGGAAGTGGTGCCTCCATCAGGAAACCAGTCCTTTCTCAGACGGCTTTAGCAGACTTCTACTTACACCTGTGTCTAGAACTGGCCACCCCAGATGCAAGGAAGACTGGGAAATGTAGTTTTATAGCTTACTACACTGCTTCCTTGGGCAAAATCAGATACTGGTTTCCCTAATCTGGCCTCCACTGACTCTCAGATCTCATCTCATAATTCTCCCCACTGACTTCTGTTCTTTAACCTTATTGATTATAACAGAAGATGCTATCACTCCACCTCCACCAAGAGCCCTTCAGATCCTACTGTGTGTGTGGCCCCTACCTAGCTATGATTTGCTTTTGCTTCCAACACCCAGTACCCATGGCTCTTTTGGGTGGTGGGGCAGCCTTTAAGTTGCTGAACCCCACTTTGCTCACATAAAGTGTCCGAGTATTTACAAATTCTTGAAATGAAGTGAAAGTCACTGAGTCATGTCCAACTCTTTGAGACCCCATGGACTATACAGTCCATGGAATTCTCCAGGCCAGAATACTGGAGTGGGTAGCCTTTCCCTTCTCCAGGGGATCTTCCCAATCCAGGGATCAAACTCAAGTCTCTCACATTGCAGGCGGGTTCTTTACCAGCTGAGACACAAGGGAAGCCCAAGAATACTGGAGTGGGTAGCCTATCCCTTCTCTAGCAGATCTTCCCAACCTGGGAATTGAACCAGGGTCTCCTGTTATAGGTGGATTCTTTATCAACTGAGCTATGAGGGAAGCCCTTGATGACCCTTGGGGTGACCCTTAACCAGGGATTGATGGGAACAGTAAAATCTCAGTTGCCTTTAGTCAAGACAAACTCTAAGGCATAACTCAGGTTCCAGAGCTCCCTGTTCAGTTCAGTTCAGTCCCTCAGTCGTGTCCAACTCTTCGTGACCCCATGGACTGCAGCTCGCCAGGCTTTCCTGTCCGTCACCAGCTCCCGGAACCTACTCAAACTCATGTCTGTCGAGTCAGTTATGCCATCCAACTATCTCATCCTCTGCCGCCCCCTTCTTCTCCTGCCTTCAATCTTTCCCAGCATCAGCGTCTTTTCCAATGAGTCAGTTCTTCACATCAGGTGGCCAAAGTATTGGAGTTTCAGCTTCAGCATCAGTCCTTCCAATGAATATTCAGGACAATTTCCTTTAGGATTGACTTGTTGGATCTCCTTGCAGTTCAAGGAACTCTCAAGAGTCTTCTCCAACACCAGAGTTCAAAAGCATCAATTCTTCGGCCCTCAGCCTTCTTAATGGTCCAACTCTCACATCCATACATGACTACTGGAAAAACCATAGCTTTGACTAAACGGACCTTTGTCAGCAACATCTCTGTTTTTTAATATGCTGTCTATGCTGGTCATAGCTTTTTTCCAAGAAACAAGCGTCTTTTAATCTCATGGCTGCAGTCACCATCTGCAGTGATTTTGGAGCCCCAAAAAATAAAGTCTGTCACTATTTCCATTGTTTCTCCATCTATTTGCCATGAAGTGATGGGACCTGATGCCATGATCTTAGCTTTCTGAATGTTGAGCTTTAAGCCAGCTTTTTCACTCTCCGCTTTCACTTTCATGAACAGGCTCTTCTATTCCTCTTTTCTTTCTGCCATAAGGGTGGTGCCATCTGCATATCTGAGGTTATTGATATTTCTCCCAGCAATCTTGATTCCAGCTTGTGCTTCATCCACCCCGGCATTTCGCATGATGTACTCTGCATATAAGTTAAAAAACAGGGTGACAATATACAGCCTTGACGTACTCCTTTCCCAATTTGGAACCAGTCCGCTGTCCCTGTCCAGTTGTAACTGCTGCTTCTTGACCTGCATACAGATTTCTCAGGGGGCAGGTAAGCCTGCTCCTACCACAGGGCTTTTGCACGCTGTCAGATACATGCACAGTCCAGAGCTTCACCTTGTTCAGATCTTTGCTCAAGTATCATCTCATCAGTGAGAATTTCCTTAACCATACTATAAAACAGACCCCCTCCATTAATTTCTATCCCTGTTTCATTTTCATTTATCATTGCTTTAAAAGGATATATTTTTTATTTTTGAAGTAGGAAAATAGCTCTTTAGATTCCATTAGCATTTAATGAGACATTGAAACTCAGCAGGGCCCTGTGGGCTTCCTGGGCACGGAAGCCTTTCAAACAGCTGCTAATCAGGGAAGGGAGGGGACGCAGAGAAAAGGGAGGAGCAGTCAAGAAATGATAGTGTTGTTTTGTGGCAGGCTTCTGGTTCCATCTCAAGGGACACACATCACAGAATCTAATGAACGGAAAATGTTAGCATTCTTCATTCCAGAGAAGGTCACAAGTTAATACCCTGGGGAAGGAGACCCCCGAGGCCAGATTAAAGGCGTGTAGGCCCTGCACACACCCTGATCCTTATCAGTGACTCTTGAACTGCTGCTAAGAAACTCTTCACCAAACGGTCCCAGGTTGGGACACACAGTTTTTCAAGGCATGAGCTTGCTGTGCTCCCCTCCCTCCCCCCACCCCGCGTTGCCTGGCAAGGCAATAAAGCTATCTTTCCTACTTGACCAGAAAACTCTCTCTCCGAGATGCAGGTCAGCACAGGTTCACAGAGGCCAAGTTTTCTGCATCAACACCAAGGTTGAGTCAGGAGCTCCAAACTGTTCACAGTCTCAAGGAGGATTCAGACCCCACAAATCTGTTCTTACATGCTCTATGAAGCCTCTATAGTGGTCTCTGCACAGGGTGACACTGCCAATCACCTCTGCCTGGGAGAGTCCAAGGGAGGCTTCGTGGAGGAGGCTACATTTGACATTAGAGTGTTTCTCATAAAGAGAAAGCAGTTTGCGGCCCTATTGGGAGGAATACATAGCATGTGGCAGGGCATATAATCATGGCCTGTTTGTGTGGGTAAAACAGAGGGCTTCCCAGAGAAGGGCAGTTCACCAGCAACGAGGGAGGGTGTGAGGAGGGGCCAGCCTTGAGTGTTTAACCTGGGGGGAGGGTCAGAGCTGGGTTTTAGCACATTTCCTCTGCTGCTGACATGAACGAGGTCCAGAGGGGAAAACCAGTCCCTTCTGCCACAGCTCCAGGTGCAGAGCTGAGCTGTTGGCACCAGAGGGCGCTAAGACCTAGGACACAGGTCTCGCCTTTCCCGCCGCCTTTGTGGGCATCACGCCTCCACTCCTCAGACCCTTCCCACTTCCAGCTGGGTCACCATCACTGTCTGGCTGTCAGCACGCAAAGCCTTGGGAAATCTGTATTGCATCTTGACATTTGATTTCTCTTTCTATGCGATAATGACTGAGACTGAGGCGCTACTGGAAGAGATAATGGGGAATAAGCTTCATGGCTTAGAGCAGGTTCTCTAAACTAGAGGAGTACCAAGTGGGATCCCTAGGACCAGCAACATCAGCAACTAATGTGAATATGTGAGAAATGCAGATTCTCAGGGCGCCTCCAGACTTACTGAATCAGACACTCTGGCCCAGCAATCTCTGCTTTCAAACGAGTCCTTCGTTTGAGTCTGACGCATAGTCAAGGTTGAGAATCGTCAGTCTAAGAAAGTACTGCACAATGTAGAGGGTGCCTGGAAGGAGTGAATCCAGTGTGATGCCGAGGAGCCGAAGAGCCTGACTCAGATGAGCAAAGGCCACAGGAGGCTTCCTGGAGGAGGTGTCATAGAAGCCAACAGCCAGTCAGGGGAAGAGGGAGAAAGTCACTCCAAGCATAGAGAACAAATACGACAAGGCCTATAAGAGGAAGAGCTTAGTCTTTTGGTAGATCCCAGATGAAAGGGAACTTATTTACACAGAGCAGCTCAATCTTTGTCCCCCCATGGACACTCCTGACTTCTTTTCAAGGGATCTCATGTTTTGAAAGGTATTGTATCCAAATAACTAATAACTCATTAATTTCCTACTATTTATTAATCAATATCTATAGCTCCAGTCAGAGTGTCTGATTAGCATGAGATGTTTATATTCACCACCCTGAATTGATAATGGTAGTCAACAACCATTTGCCAAGGGCTGGCAAGCACTTTACGTGTGCTAGCTCATTTAATCGCCTGCCTACGCCTCTCTGAGTGGGGGTACTGTAATCACCATAGAGAAAAAAAACTAGCACAAGAGAGGCTGTTCACTTGGCTGAAAGCCCAACTTGATATAATCTACCTGGATCAGCCCTCCTGCAGAGTGGACTGTTATCAGAGGCTTCCCTGTTTCTTGGGAGCGATGGAGCTCCAGCCCCAAAGAAAGATACTTGTCAGCACATACAGCCTTATCCCGAGCGAACGCACAATTCCTGCCATGCATTTAGATGAACTAAAATAACTCCTGGTGCCCATTTCTATCTTGAGAGTTCCCTAGGGTTCTAGGACTTCAGGTCAGAATCACTGAACTAGTCCAGCATTCTCTCTCCCAACACCTGCTATGTAGATAAAAATATGACCACTTTACTATACAGCAGAAACTAACACAATATTGTAAAGCAACTAAACTCTAATGAAAATAAAAAGAATACAAAAGCACAGGAGGGACATGAAGTGGAGGCAGCTTTCTAGGACCCCCTCAAAGCGTTCCCTGATATCCTGAAACCAAAACAGAGTCACGGATCCTTGGGTCATCATCTCTCTCCATCTGCTCCCTTCCTCTCTCCACTGCCCTCCTTTGCTTCCTTCCTTCTTGAGCATCTCCTGAGTCCTGGCTCTGGGTACCAGGGATACAAAGACACATAAATCCTTTAAGCCAGCCTTTCAATTTCATGTGGGCTGTAGTGGGTGGCTGCTACATGCTTTTAAGCTACTTCATTACAAAGGCAGTCTTGCTGTGGTTGTTGTCATCAGCAGCAACAACAATTCTATCCTCACCCACTGGATCTCCAGGATAGAATATATTATAGCCCGGGTCTTCCCTGGTGGTCCAGTGGTTAAGAATCTACACTGGAATGCAGCAGACATGGGTTCAATCCCTGGTAGGGGAACTAAGATCATACATGCCGGGGAGCAACTCAGCTCACACGCCACAACCACAGAGTCTATGCACTGCAACAAAAGATCCTACGTACCACAACTAAGGCCCGATGCAGCCAAATAATAAGTAAATATTTTAAAAAGGATTTAGTACAGCCTGTCCCACCTCCCACTCCATCTCCCCAGCCTCTCCACCTTCTGTTCCTGAGATGGGCAAGCTCCATGCCCCCACCTGAGATGCTGCCTCCTCCCTTCCTGGAAAGGGACCATTTGGTAAACTGAGTCTCTTTGTCTCTGTGTCTCACTTACCCTTTCTCCCTCCTGCCCTCCTGCCAGAGATGGCTCATCGCTCATCCCTTTTCTCCTTCCTTAGGTCAATTTTATAGCCAAGTTTCACCATCTGCCTGGTGGGCGAGTTCTCTTGATCTACGTTTGCATTCAGAAATCAGGTCAAGTAACATTTTCTAGGCTGGCTCCTAGAAGCACAGACAGTAGTTGGACTTGGTGTCTACCCTGGAGGAGCTCACAGCCTGGGGTGGGAAGGGAAAGCTGCTATGACCACATTTTGAAAGGGCAGCGGAACAAGAGAGCTTTATTACCAAGAGCTCACCTGGACTGCACTTGGGGTGAATTTGCTATGCCCCAGCGAGTACTAGGCAAACACAAGTGGCCTCTCTGGCTCCCTCAGGAAGGAGGGCAGTCCTTGCAAACTCTACCTGCCAAGGGAGGCCAGGATTCTTTGTGGGAAGTCTCTAAAAATCAGGGGAGGGAAGCGTGATCCAGCAAAAAAGTTTGCTAGAAGGCTGGGGGGGTCTGTCCTCAGAGATAGACTTTCAGTAACCAACTCACCAACACTGATATGTGAGCCAAACTGTAAGTTAATATCATCTTAATAAAAAATTTTTTTTAAACATTGCTGCAATAGTAGCATGTGCTCAGTGAAAAAATGTTAAGTGATAGAGAAATAAATATGAATTACATACAATCTTTGCCTTATAAATTTCCAGATACATCTAATCACATTTAGTCATATATATATATATAAACACATGTGTGTGTGTTTATATGCAAATATATATGGAGAGAGTGAGAGATCATTTTAAAAATGTAAAACATAATGACATATTTAAATATATATAAGTTGTCTGTATAATAGTATTATAGATAGATAATATATGTTCTGGTTCCAAATCGGGAAAGGAGTACGTCAAGGCTGTGTATTCTCACCCTGCTTATTTAACTTAAATGCAGAGTACATCATGCAAAATGCCGGGCTGGATGAAGCACAAGCTTTAATCAAGATTGCCAGGAGAAATATCAATAACATCAGATATGCAGATGACACCACCTTTATGGCAGAAAGTGAAGAAGAACTAAAGAGCTTCTTGATGAAAGTGAAAGAGGAGAGTGAAAAAGTTGGATTAAAGCTCAACATTCAGAAAACTAAGATCATGGCATCAAGTCCCATCATTTCATGACAAACAGATGGGGAAACAATAGAAACAGTGACAGACTTTATTTTCTTGGTCTCCAAAATCACTGCAGATGGTGACTGCAGCCATGAAATTAAAAGACGCTTGCTACCTGGAAGAAAAGCTATGACCAACCTAGGCAGCATATTAAAAAGCAGAAATATTACTTTGCCGACAAAGATCCATTTAGTCAAAGATATGGTTTTTCCAGTAGTCATGTATGGATGTGAGAAAGTTAAGCACCAAAAAATTGATGCTTTTGAACTGCGTTGTTGGAGAAGACTCTTGAGAGTCCCCTGGACAGAAAGGAGATCCAACTAGTCCATCCTAAAGGAAATCAGTGCTGAATATTCATTGGAAGGACTGATGCTGAAGCTGAAACTGCAATACTTTGGCCACCTGATGTGTAAGAACTGACCCATTGGAAAAGACCCTGATGCTGGGAAAGATTGAAGGTAGGAGGAGAAGAGGATGACAGAGGATGAGATGGTTGGATGGCATCGCCAACTCAATGGACATGAGTTTGAGTAGGCTCCGGGAGTTGGTGATGGACAAGGAAGCCTGGCGTGCTGCAGTCCATGGGGTCGCAAAGAGTTGGACATGACCGAGAGACTGAACTGAACTGAATATATGTACTATTCAACTTGCTCTTTTTTCAAAATAGAACACTATGTTGTGGGTATCTTCCCACGTTGGCATACACAGACCTCTTTCATTCTTTATCAGCTGTATAGTATGGACATACCATGAATTCTTCAGTCCTCTGCTGATACCCATGTATTTCTAGTCTTTTGTTATTACAAACGACGCTGCAGAGAACTTCCTGTGTGTTTATCTTTGCTCAATCTTGCCAGCATTTCTATGAAATAAACTCTTAAAGGCGGAATTGACTGGATCAAAGGACACATAAACATAAAGTCTTGATGGGAATTGATGAATTCCTCTCCAAAACTAATGGGCCAAGTTTGAACTTGCCCAGCAGTGAGGTGAGGGCCTGAGGAGACTCCACCCCAACACTGGGTTCCTTTAAATTTTTGCCAGTCTGATACATGAAAAATATTAACACGTTTTCATTTGGATCAGTTTTTCTGTGAAGTCAAACATCTCTTTATGTATTCATTAGCCATTTGGATGTCATCTTTTGTAAAATGCATTTTCCTATGTTTATTCCCCTATTTTTCTTATTCATCTTTTATTTTTTACTTTTCTTTTTTATTCTCTTTTTAAAAAGTTGATTTGTCACAGTTTTTCTTAGACTTCATCTGTCATAAGAAAGAAAATCAATATATTCTTCAGTGTAGTGTTTGTCATTTGCTTTGTATATTTCTTTCCCTATAGGGCTTCCCTGATAGCTCAGTTGATAATGAATCCGCCTACAACGCAGGAGATCCCGGTTCAATTCCTGGGTCAGTAAGGTCCTCTGGAGAAGGGATAGGCTATGCACTCCAGTTTCTTGGGTTTCCCTTGTGGCTCAGCTGGTAAAGAATCTGCCTGCAATGCGGGAGAACTGGGTTTGATCCCTGGGTTGAGAAGATCCCCTGGAGAAGCGAACAGCTACCCACTCCAGTATTCTAGCCTGGAGAGTTCCATGGACTATATAGTCCATGGGGTTGCAAAGAGGACTGAGCGACTTTTACTTTTTCACTTTCCCTATAGAAGTTTAAAAATACTTATGTATTTTTAAGTATCAGATTTATCCATTTCTTCCTTGATAATTTCTGGCATTTGTGTCATGTTTTAGAAAGATTTTTTTCCTACTCTGTGAATGGGAAAACAAATATTCTCTAATATTTTCTCCTAGAATTTTTATGGCTTTGCTTGTTATTTATACATAGTTAACCCATAAATGGCAACCCACTCCAGTACTCTTGCCTGGAAAATCCCATGGACCAAATAGCCTGGGAGGCTGCAGTCCATAGGGGTTGCAAAGAGTCAAACATGACTGAACGACTTCACTTTCCTAACCCACGGGGGTGTTATTTTGGTGAATGCAATGAGTTAGGGACACAGCTAAATTTTTTTCCAGATGGCCCATCGATTGTCCTAATATGTACTTTTCTTTCACATATGTGAAATGCCACCCTTATCATACGCCAAGTTTCCTTTTCTGTTTTCCTAACAGTCCTCTCTGTAAGACTTTACCAAATCTTCTGGTGAGCTGTCCACCTTCCCTCTGGCTGTGTTAGTGCCTTTCCAAGTGCAGTCAAATTGTCTATTCAAAGTGACTCTGCATCTCTCTGATTGCATTCATTTATTCATGCAACAAATACTTATCAGCTCTTGCTCCACACCAAAGGCTGTGATGCGATTAGGAGGGACAGAGGGAATAACACACACGGGCCCTGCTTCAAAACTGGTTTTAGCAATTAACCCTCCAGGCCACTTTGATTCCACAATTCTCAAGTTCCAGGGGCTCTTCTCTATCCACCCAAGGACTTTCCTGGAAGCCACATCTAGGCCCTGTTGCTTTCGGATGCCCCAAGCCATAACTTAGCCAAGGCCAGTGGAAATGGGGCCAAAAAAAGTTCGATTTTAAATAAACCTAGCTTCCTCTCCACTATTGTTAGAGAGACCCTATTCCAGTTCACTCTGTTCCCATCAGATAAGAAAAAGTCAAAGCAGACAGGGTCATTGGGAATTATGGTGTGCTTGAGCTTTCAGTATGGGTTTTTTTTGTTTTTTTTGTTTTTGTTTTAAAGGGAGAGGAAGAAAACAGGAGAAAGAAACTGAGAAGACCAGCTTGTCTAGAAATTATCTTTGAATTCTGGCAGTGGAAAAGGCAGCACAGGACCCACCTAGTCCTGTGAACTTCAGCGTGTCATGTAACTTCTCTGAGCTCCATCTCACACTCAGGGTCAGCAGACAGGCACTGTGCCCAGATCACTTCTCACAGGGTTTTATCTGATCCTCTGGGCACCTTTGTTGGTCATCACCCCAGGTTTACACACCGTCACCCAAGATGCAAAAGGGAAACTGACATGGCTGAAGCTGCTTGTTTGGAAAAAGCAGAGCTAGGATTGAATCTGGATTCAATTCAGTTGAATCTAGGATTCAATCCTGAGCTAGGCATTCGATTCTGAATGCCTCATCCTTTCTACTTTACCACAGATATCTCATTTTTTAGTGAAAGAGATGGTCCAGCTCCCCTCCGGCTCCAGGTCAGGGGCCCTGTTGTTCTGCTGGGCACTTCTGAGAAGGACAGGGAGGAGGAACTTGCCCACCAGAAATTGGGACTCACTATAAAATGTGCACCTGGGCTTCCCTTGAAAAAAAAAATTAGCAAGGATACTAAATGTTGATTGGTAAACATTTCTTTTGTGTGTGTGTGTGTCAGTTGGCAGAGCCAACTGAAGCTTTATTCTGAAAAAGATACTCGGATTTATTCTGAAAAAGAAATGGGCTTTTAGTCGGGGGCATGGGCAAAAGAAGCAACCCCAGCCAGGTGACTCCCCACAGGTGTGGGCTGAGGACAGGTGCGGAGCCTCAGGTCTCCCATTCAGATGCTCCCCTATGGTAAACACTTCTAAATAAAATGTTTTCCAAATTTTTACTGAGAGATTTGGACTGAATTCTAAGAACATAAAATTTTAGATAAGATTTTATGTCTTACCCATAATTCCTGACCCAAAATTTTAAATAATTACCTCTACCAATGACCTTCATCACTTTTTTGCAACCATTTTAGCACTAATAATAATTGAAATTTTCTTTAAAGAACCTAACAGCACTTCCTCTACTGTCATTGATGATAAAAATTGCTTGAAAGGGTATTAGTGGACTTTGACCTTTGCTGTATCAAGTATTTCAAAGGACTAATGACGCTCTTATTTGCAGAATTTTCATTGTGAGAGTAGTCACCCTGTGAGTGCATCTACCCTGGGCACCAAAAAAAGAACATAACTACCAGGGATTGATCTAGGTTCTGTGGAAGCCTGAGGCTTAACAATTTGCGGGGAGGAACTCTTTACGAAAAAGATTACAAATGACAAGTGTACTAGCAGGTCTGAAAGGAGATTGAGTTACTGGGCCCAATTCTTTACCTTTCCTGTGTCTATTTCTTGGCTGGATGACTTTGCATTTCTGGCTCCTAAAAGTATATTTTAGGAGTATATATTTAGCAGAGTATATTTCCAGGGTTCTCAACTCTTTGGCCACATGACACGCATGGTCAATGGAATGGGATGGCGTTGCTGAAGCTGAGGCTTGCCTCCTTACACCCTCTCATCACTATGAGAAGGACTTTCTCTGGTTAGCAGCCGAGTCCCAGCAGTAAAAGGTGATCCATGGAGCAGAGCCAACCCTCTGAACCCCGTCTGGATCGCCTGACTCCCAGCTGCTGGGCCCCCGCTGACCTGCGTCTGTGCAGATAAAGAAGTGTGGTTGTGGACGTCCCGGGTGGTTCAGTGGCTAAGGCTCCACGCTCCCTATTCATGGAGCCCCACTTTCAATCCCTGCTCGGGGAACTAGAGGCCACATGCTGCAACGAGGAGTTTGTATGCCACAGCTAAAGATCCTGCCTGCCACAAAAAGACAAATATATATATGGCTGTAAGCCACTGAATTTTGGACAGGACTGTTACACAGTGGTATTGTAGCAATAGCTAATGCATAAAGGTATAAAAGTGAAGGTTTGTTCTTAATAAGAGAATACATTGCAACAGATGTTTAATTTTAGCTACTGACAAATAGCACAAAAGTCAAAAAATCTGGAAAAGTACATAACATTTTTATGAATTGTCTCTCTGATTTACTTTTATAAATCACTGCATTTGGGGGCTGCATTTTCTTTGCTTGCCTCTTCAGGCATGACAGTTAATTTTGTAAGTTTGTGTTTCTGTAGACAGAAAGAGAGAGGACTTAGCCTTCCCTCTAGCACATGTTTGGGACTTCCCAGATGGCACCAGTGGTAAAGAACCTGCCTGTCGATGCAGGAGATATAGGAGACGTGTGTTTGGTCCCTGGGTTGCGACAATCTCCTGGAGGAAGAAAACAAAGTTTTGTTGATAATTTAGAAAAGTTTCTTCCAGTTATCAAACTTGGGAAGATCTCTGGCAAGTTTCTTTCAGGACAGTGTAGGTTTTCTTGTGGAATCGTAATCGTAAACTCTCTCTTAATTGATGAAACTCATTATCCAGTTTGTCCTCAGTGTTGGTTGGTAGTGGCTCATTATGCATTTTATGTTCTCTTAGTTCAGGGATTTGTGTCAAGTGCACAAAAACATAAGTTTTTTCCCCCAGTGTGTCCATGTGACCCAGTTCTATCAAAGAATTATCAAAGATTCCAGGAGCTTCTTCATACCTGCTTTTCAAATTTATCTCCTACTCTTAATGAGTTACTGTTTTTGGAATGACTTGACTTTTTATTGCTTTTTTTTTTTACAATTTTCTAATACTGATTTTCTATTGGTATCATTGTTCAGTTTTATAGCTTTTACTTCAAACTCTGTTAAGTTTTAAATAGTCATGCCAGTTATTTAATAATATACATTTAAAGATGACAACATCTGAAAGTACCTTATCTATATTTTCAAATTAGACATCTGTAATTTCATGATGTTTTATTGAAACTCAAAGGTCTCTCCTTCAAAGGTGCCTTTACCAGTGATTCACAGGCCTTTCCCCTCTTTTTCCAATCCTCTGTCTTCCATCTTTCTCTTTCTATCAGGTTGGTACAAATGTAATTGCACTTTTGAACCATGCATTTTAAATCATTATGACTAAGCTCAAACACATCTTTTTAAAATCGAAATAAGAACCATTATCAATCAACACATTTTTTGCCAACAAGAAATAAGTTTGCTTATTCTGTAGCATAAAAATCTGGGCTTCAGGATTCAACCAACATTTAGAAAGCATTTTCTGCCTCCTGCTGGCTGTGGAAGTGTTTTCCCTGCAAAAAGTTGTGAAGATGCTTGAAGAAGTAGTAGTTGGTTGGTGAGAGCTCAGGTGAATATGGCAAATGAGGCAAAACTTCCTAGGTCAATTCGTTCAACTTTTGAAGCATTTGTTGTGTGATGTGTGGTCACGCGTTGTCGTGGAGAACTGGGCCCTTTCTGTTGACCAATGCCGGTTGCAGTTTTCGGTGCATCTGATCAATTTGATGAGCATGCTTTCTCACATGTGATGGTTTCACTGGAAATTAGAGATCTATAGTGGATCAGTCTGGCAGCAGACTGCCAAACAGTGACCATGACTTTTTTTGGTGCAAAAGTGCTTTGGAGCTTCTTCTCCGTCCAACCACTGAGCTGGTTATCACCGATTATTGTATAAAATCCACTTTTCATCGCACATCACAATCTGATCAAGAAATGATTTGTTGTTGTTGTGTAGAATAAGAGAAGACAACACTTCAAAACTATGATTTTTTTAAATTTTTTGTCAGTTCATGGGGCACCCACTTATTAAGCTTTTTCACCTTTCCAATTTTGTTCAAATGTTGAATGACCATAGAATGGTCGTTGTTGAATTCTTAGGCAACTTCTCATGTAGTTGTATGAGGGTCAGCTTCAATGATCTTCTCAATGGGTTGTTGTCAATTTCCGACAGCCACCTTGCTGCTCATCTTCAAGGCTCTTGTCTCCTTTGCAAAACTTCTTGAACCACCACTGCACTGCACATTCATTAGCAGTTCCTGGGTCAAATGCATTGTTGATGTTGCAGGTTGTCTCACCTGCTTTACAACCCGTTTTGAACTTGAATAAGAAAATTGTTCAAATTTGCTTTTTGTGCAACATCATTTCCTTAGAGACTAAAATAAATATAAAATAAACTGCAAGTAATAAATCATTAGCAAAAAACATAAAGTGAGAAATGCACATTAAAATAATGTATAACATAACTATATTTAAGAATGTATTCCAATATCAAATGGCAAAGTCCAACAATGTAAAACCGCGATTACTTTTGCACCAACATAATACTAGTTGAAAGTGAAAGTTGCTCAGTCGTGTCCGACTCTTTATGACCCCATGGACTATACAGTCCATGGAATTCTCCAGGCCAAAATACTGGAGTGGGTAGCCTTTCCCTTCTCCAGGATAGACGGATAAGTGGATAAATAAATAAACATTTGTTGCATGACTGAGTGATTGAGTGAGTCTCCTAATTGGCACCAGAGTGAGTCTGCGCTGTGATTCCTGTCAAGCTGCTCTACCCACTTGCAGGGCTGGTGAGAGTCAGGGTCTGCTGTGGCCTAAATCCCACTGCAGCTCCCTGCCCACATCTCCTCTAATACCTGCTCCATTTGTAACTCTTTTCCATTAAAAAAAAGGAACAGACTCACTCTTTTTTTATATAGTACACACATTCTCTCTCTCTCTCTCAACCCGAAGTCTCTGTTCAGCCTATAATTACATCGCCTACTTTTATATTCTTAATATAGTACGATTTGGCTTTAGGTGTTATTTTCACCCCTTCAACTGCTTACCCCACTGCAATGTCAGACCCAACATGCCCAAACTGAACTCACCTGGTCCCTGCACAGAAACGGGGTTTGTCTGCAGTTGCTCCAGAAACATCCTGGCCGCCTCTTTTCTTTGATCACCTCCTGTCATTTCTTTGATCTGCTCGCCATTCTCTAAAGCATGTATCCCTCTCCTTCCCCATAGCCAGCAGCCCACACTAAGCACCAGCTTCTCTCACCTGGACCAGTTTCCTGCAGGACCCTCTGCCATCTCTGCAATGGTCTGTTGTCACTTGCATATGATCACTGCCCTAATCTAGAATTTGAAGACTCCCCAGATCTCCTGGGATGATGCCCCAGGGTTTGCAAGGCCTGCTCCCTGCCTCTGCAAACTCCCCTTGCTGCAGAGTTGCTGCCCCCGTTCTCTGTGCTTCTGTCCCTCTGGCCTTCTCTGCACCCCTCCAAAATGCCAACTCCTCCCTGACTCCACGTCTCTGCACATGCTATTCCCTCTGTAAGGAATGGCCTTCAACTCCCACCTGGCCTGGTAACTCTAGTCATCCTCGGTCTGAGTTTAAATGTCACCTCCTCTGGGAGGGCTTCCTTGACTCTCTGGACAAGCCCGTGCCACCCATTTTATGCTCCCATTGTGCACTGTTCTTTTCCTTCTTGACACTTCTCAAAACCACGAAGTAGTTATTTGTATAATTGGTTGCTCAGTGTCTATCTTCCCTATTAGACATCTAACTCTATGAGGCAAAAAGCCCGTTTATTATAATAATAATAGCTACCATATATACAACCCTTCCTATGTTCTGCGTACTGTCCTAAGCACTTTACATTTACCATCTTGTTTAGTCCACATAGTAATCCTTTTAAGATAGATATTATAACTTTCCCTGTTTTAAGAATGAGGCAACTGAGACACAGAGAGGTCAAGTAACTCGCCTAGGAAACACAGCTAGTCAGTGACAGAAACAGGATTTGAAGCTGATCTGAGTTGTTTCAGAGTTTTTGCTTTTTCCCACTTCCCTTTCTGCCTTCCATGTCTGTCTTGTTTCCCATCATATTCCCAGAACTCAGCATAGAACATATAATAGGTGTTCCATAAATATGGAACATAAATAAATATGTTCCATAAATCCAAATGGTTGGATTATGAATAAACATGTATTTACTGAGTATCTATACTAAGTGCAAAATACCGGAGAAATTTTTAAAACTATATGGATCCTACCTTCACCAAGTTTTATTGTTGTTTTTCAGTCATAAGTTGTGTCCGACTCTGCGACCCCATGGACTCAGCACGCCAGACTTCGCTGTCCTTCACTTACCTCCCAGAGTTTGCCCAAATTCATGTCCATTGAGTCTGTGATGCTACCTAACCATCTCATCCTCTGCTGCCTCCTTCTCCTCTTGCCTTCAATCTTTCTCAACATCAGGGTCTTTTCCAATGGGTTAGATCTTCGCATCAAGTGGCCAAAGTATTGGAGCTTCAGCTTCAGTATTAGTCCTTCCAATGAATTTTCAGGACTGATTTCCTTTAGGATTGATTGGTTTGATTTCCTTGCAGTCCAAGGGACTATCAAGAGTCTTCTCCAGCATTACAATTTGAAAGCATCAGTTCTTTGGTGCTCAGCCTTCTTTATGGTCCAAATCTCACATCCATACATGACTACTGGAAAAACCAGAATTTTGACTAGACAGATGTTAGTTGGCAAAGAAATGTCTCTGCTTTTTAATATGCTGTCTCAGTTTGTCATAGCTTTTCTTCCAAGGAGTAAGCATCTTTTGATTTCATGACTGCAGTCACCATCTGCAGTGATTTTGGAGCCCAAGAAAATAAAATCTATCACTGTTTCCATCTTTTCCCCTTCTATTTGCCATGAAGTGATGGGACCAGATGCCATGATCTTAGTTTTTTGAATGTTGAGTTTCAAGCCAGCTTTTCCACTCTCGTCTTTCACCCTCATCAAGAGGCTCTTTAGTTCCTCTTTGCTTTCTGCCATAAGACTGGTATCATCTGCATATCTGAGATTGTTGTTATTTCTCCTGGCAATCCTGATTCTGCTTGTGATTCATCCAGCCTTTTGTAAGATGTACTCTGCATAGAAGTTAAATACTCTAAAAGCCTGAGGAAAAGAGATCTTTCTTGATGGGGGCATATAGAAAAGTTTCTTAGAGGTGGTGCTTTTGGATGATCCTCGGAGAACAGAGACCAACTACAAGTTAAACTGGTTTGTGGGCAGGCAAAACAGGGAGACAGAGAATAGGGAGGTGAGTGAGGGTGAGGGCTGGCAGCCTGCAGGGGTACCCTTGGGCCTGGGTGGAAGGATGAGCCTAGGAGCCGTACACAGAGCTGAGGGAGCTCAGAGGATGAAGAGTGACCAGAGGAGAGGGGAGATGTCGATCTGGGCCCCAGAGATGAGTGAACACATGCTAGGAGGGAGAACTCTGTGGGAAGCCAAACAGAGCTATGCAGAGCTTGCAGGCAGGAAATTCTCAAAGGGTCTTCAGGAAACAAAAGCACATTCTGTGGGATATTTATAGGGTTCCACCGTCAAACTCATTTGGAAAATTCTGGTTTGAACAAGGTTAAATAGAAATCTTTCCTGCAGGTTTTCTCAGAATTCTTCATATGTTAAAATGCACTGAGTCTGCAAGACAGGGATATTATATACAATGTGTCAGAACATGGTTGCAGACCATTTATTAACTTGACAACACATTATTTATAAAGAAGTGGCAGGAAAGTGGGCAGGAAAAATAGCATGGGTGTCTCAGATGCCAAGCTAGGAATTTTGCCCTCTGTCCTTGTCTTAGAGGCCATTAGAAGAGTAAACGATTTTTAACAGGATGAGGGTTGGGAGGTTGCCTCTGATGCTAGTGTAGGGAAACTACCATTTATTGTCAACTTGCCAAGTTCCAGCAACTGTGCTGGCATTTTATATACATATGTATTTTATTATTATTTTAATTAATTAATTAATTTTTGACTGCACTGGGTCTTCGATGCCGTGAATGGGCTTTCTCTCCTTGCAGCAAGTGGGGGCTACTCTCCCATGCTGCGGAGCATGGGCTCTAGAACACAGGCTCCATAGTTGGGGCGCCCAGGCTTAGTTACTCCACAGCATGCGGAATCTTCCCCCACCAGGGATGGAACCCATGTCCTCTGCATTGGCAGATGGAGTCTTAACCACTGGACCACCAGGGGAGACCCACCTGTATATTTAATCTTCACAACTCTGTGAATTTCCGAGCTATTTTCCCTACTTTAAAGTTGAGGAAACTGAGGCTCAGAGAGGCAGTTGAACCAGCAGCCCACACCTAGTGAGGGGAGAGCAGTTCTTGAATCGAGGTCTGCCAGAGAGCAAAGAGGTGGGCCCGAGCCGGGGCAGGACGCCATGGGCATGCGCACTGAGACCTTCTGAGCCGCAGCATTCCCCTCCCCGCACCGACACCCTGCAGCTGTCCGCCACCAACGTGCTGGGTGAGCTGGCCAGGTCAGGACCCCTCTGGGACTCTGTCCCCTCGTGTGTCCCCAAGATGATTGCTCCTGTTCCTCCCAGCTCTGCTCCCCTCCTCAGAACTCTTATCCGCAGGGCCATGCAGAGTAGAATCCCTGATCTGATCCTCCTTATGGAACCTGGGGGATTATCACATACCTGAGAGACCAGCCTCACCTCACAGCCCACACAACTTGATAAGCGTTCAGTTCATGTGTATTTACTGTCCTGAGAGTTGCGGTCTGTGGTCTATGAGGCAGAAACTGCTGTGGGTCCCCATTTTTTCAATACGGAGCTTTGCCCCAGGTCTTGCCCTGGTTGATGTTTGATCAGACATGTCCACATCAACAGCCCATCTCCTGCTCAGCCTGTTTTGCTGCCTCCCATGGAAGCCCACTGGAGAAGGAAATGGCAACCCACTCCAGTATTCTTGCCTGAAGAATCCCATGGACAGAGGAGCCTGACAGGCTACGATCCATGGGGTCGCAAAAGACTAGGATACAACTGAGAGACAAAACAACAACCATGGAAGCCCACAGTTCAGGGCTGGAGCCCATGCTTCCAGAATAGGGATGGAGAGAGGGGAGGGAGGGTGGGGGAACTAAATGACTCATCAGACCTGGGTATGATTCTTGGTCCTGACACCTACTGGCTGTGTTACACAGTGCAAATGAGTTTGCCACCCTGAATCTCACTTCTCTCGTCTGTAAGTTAGCCCTGGTTGTTATCCCAGAGTTGTTGGGAGGATGAAGGCTCCCCAAAACACCCTCCCCCTTCTCATGCCCACTTCCAAAGCCGTCAATGAATGTTGTCCAAACAAATGAATAAGTAAATAAAATGATTTAAGCTCTGGTGTCAGAGGAGTGGCTCAGTGGTAAAGAATCCACCTGCACTGTTTATAATAGCCAGGACATGGAAGCAACCTAGACACCCATCAGCAGACGGATGGATAAGAAGGCTGTGGTACATATACACCATGGAATATTACTCAGCCATTAAAAAGAATTCATTTGAATCAGTTCTAATTAGATGGATGAAACTGGAGCCCATTATACAGAGTGAAGTAAGCCAGAAAAATAAAGACCATTACAGTATACTAACACATATATATGGAATTTAGAAAGATGGTAATGATAACCCCGTATGCAAAACAGAAAAAGAGACACAGATGTACAGAACAGACTTTTGGACTCTGGGAGAAGGCGAGGGTGGGATGTTTCGAGAGAACAACATCGAAACATGTATATTATCTATGGTGGAACAGATCACCAGCCCAGGTTGGGTGCATGAGACAAGTGCTCAGGGCTGGTGCACTGGGAAGACCCAGAGGAATCGGGTAGAGAGGGAGGTGGGAAGGGGGATCGGGATGGGGAATACATGTAAATCCATGGCTGATTCATGTCAATGTATGACAAAAACCACTACAATATTGTAAAGTAATTAGCCTCCAACTAATAAAAATAAATGGAAAAAAAAAAAAAAAAAGAATCCACCTGCAAAGCAGGAGACTCAGGAGATGTGGGTTCAATCCCTGGGTCAGGAAGATCCCCTGGAGAAGGAAATGGCAACCCACTCCAGTATTCTTGCCTGGGAAATCCCATGGACAGAGGAGCCTGGCGGGCTACAGTCCACGGGGTCACAGAGTCGGACACGACTGAAGTGACTTAGCAAGCGTGCATGTCAGTGGTGTGTTGTTTTGTGTGTCTTCACATGACCTGCATGATAATGATAAAGCCTAACATTTATTGAGCATATAAAAGGCTCTAGGAACTTTTCTGAGTGTTTCATAGACTGCAGCTGTTATGGATCAGTTAGGATTTGAACATCGGCTCCATGGCCCATGCTGTTAACCCTCCACTGTTTCATTCAGGAGGCTTAGTATTATTATAAGCCACTGTGTATTAGACTGTGAGATCCCAGGGGTCATGAACCAACTGTGCCTTCTGCAGGGTCCAGGAGCCAGCTTAGGCTTAGCCCTGAGTGAGTTACAATGGATCCACCCATTCATTTATTCATTCATTCTTTCAGTATCTACTGAGCACCTGTGATATGTCAGGCACTGTTCTGGGAGTTGGGGCTATAGCAATGAAGAAGGCAGAGAAGACCCGTTTCCATGACATCTGTGTTCTTGTGGGGATTCAGGTACAAACTAGGGAAACAAATGCACAAGCAAGAAATGCATCAGCCAGTGATTCATGCAGAGAGTTTAAATATGATTATATGGCAAACAGTGACTGGGTGGCTGCTTTTGATGGGTGGTCAGAGAAAGATTCTCTAAGGAGGTGACCTTTTAGCTAAGACCTGAATGATAAGAGGTGACCAGTCATCTGAAGACCAGGGGCAAAAGCATTCAGACAGAGGGAACAGCAAGTGCAAGGGCCCTGAGATGGACAAAGATTGAGTGTCTGGAGAATAGAGAGAAGCCGAGTGCACAGTGAAGGGGAACAGTGACAGGGGCTGTGTCCTGAAGGTTTCATGAGCCAAAGGGAGGAGTTTTTTTGTTTTCCATCATTTACTCTTTTTTCCCAAGGTGTAACAGAAGCAGTTGGAGGGTTTTAAACAAGGAAGTGACATGATCTGATTTGTTTTTCATTAATAGGCTTTATTTTTTTTATGTGTAGTTTCAGGTTTACAGAAAAATTGAGTGGAAAGTACAGAGCATTCTCATATATCCTTTCATCCCCAACTCACTCACCCACTGTGCACATACACACTTTCCCCTATTGTTAACATCTTGTATTACTGTGATACATTTGTTAGAATTAATGAGCCAGTATTGATACATGATTTCTAACTGAAGCCCATCTTTACATTCCGGTGTACTCTGTGCTGTACCTGGGTTTTGAAAAATAGGTAATGAATGGCGTATTTTCACCATCAGAGTCTCACACGGAATAATTATATGGCACAAAAAGTCCCCTGTGCTCTACCTATTCATCTCTCCTCTGCAGCAAAACCCCAGCAACCACTGACCTTTTTACTGAATTTTGCCTTCCCCAGAATGTCATGTAGTTAAAAATCATATAGTATGTAGCCTTTTCAGACTGGCTTCTTTCACTTGATCTGATTTTTTTTTTTTTTTTAAGATCATGTTGGCTGGTTTGCAGAGAACAGATTGAAAGGGGACAAAAATAACAGCAGGCAGGTCAGCTAGGAGGTAAAGCAGGTGGGTCTAGGGGCTCAGACAAGTGGGTGACCAAGCTAGTGTGCAAAAGTGCACGGGCTAGGATACCCGTGAGGACTGGTTCTTGGGAGCTGCCAGCAGTAGACGGACTGCAGAGGGAGGTTCAGGGAAGAAAAGACTGAGGACTTAACCCACAAGGGTTAAATCGGGTTGTAATTGCGTAGATGCCTTGGATGGCGGACTTCCAGCCTCTACTTGCCAGACTCCATCATCAGCTGCTAGCTCCTGGTCCTCCAGTGACTTTTAAGTATTTTCTCTGCTCAGTGGTCTCTTTGTTGCATAATCAATAAACCACTAACAGATGTAAGAGGCTTCCAGATTTATACACTGCTGATCTCCTGCCTGGAAAACCACCCACTTTGTCCTCCCTAAAACCCTCCTGGCTTCTCATACCGCCTGGGGGAAAATCCACCTGCAATTGAATCTCAACAAAACTCATCCTGATCTTGAATCAGTTCAGCTTATTTTGGTCTCAAGTAGCTACTTTAAGCCAAAAAAAAAAAAAAAAAATAGAGGGCAGCTTGATGGCTTTCTTGGGAGGCTGCAGAGGTCCCTTGCAGATGGAAAGGACAAGGAGTTGAATAAACGATCAATAGGAAGGGCAGGTCCAGGATGCAGTGGGAGCTGCTGCCTTCAGGGGACAGGGTGGCCGTGACTCCAGATTCCCTGTCTCCCCACTCCATTCACGCTCCCAGAAGGCAATGGGTGCTCCTGGCTTGAGTCAGATGTACTGCGCACCCCAGGTCAGATCAGTCAGATCTTGGCACAGGGGGCACACTTTGCTTCACGAAACAAACAGGGCAAACACCTCATGGGAGATGGAGCTGCTAACACTCTGCCAGTCAGTGTTGGCTACCTGTCCTCGGTAATCCCATCACTCATCACAGCCCGCTCAGACTCTTGCCATCATTTCTTGACATGTGTTTCTCTTCCACTAACAGTGGTTTCTTCATGATCTCTATTAAATCATGGCCTTAATTTACTTAGTTTGACATCCCACAGCAGATGCCCCCCAGTAGCTGTTTCCCCAGTTCCCTTCTACACTAGCTAGAATTTTTAGCTAGCCTCGTAGCTTGCCAAAGTAATGGCATGTTCCATCTACCTGGCCACTAGGGGTGAGCAAGTGACAAAGTTCTGACTAATGCACAAGAATGGGGGGCATGAACAACTTCCAGACTCACCTTTTCTGGGAAGAATAAAGCCCTCCCCTCCCCATTCTGGTTCTGCTGGTTGGAATGTGGACACAGTGGTGTGCCCTATTGGACCATGTAGAAATGAGTAACTTCCTTGAAATAGCAGAGTCACCAGATAGAGAGATCTGGGGTCCCTGACACCCTGAAACTGTCACATCAGCTTTGAACTGCTTGCTCAGTCACTTCAGTCATGTCCGACTCTTTGTGACCCTATGGACTGTAGCCCATCAGGCTCCTCTGCCCATGGGATTCTCCAGGCAAGAATATTGGAGTGGGTTGCCATGCCTTCCTCCAGGGGACCTTCCTGACCAAAGGTTCGAACCCATGTCTCCTGTGTCTCCTGCATTGCAGGCAGATTCTTTACTGCTGAGCCATGGGGGAAACCATTGAACTGCTTACCCTCAGAATATTCCAAGAGGCAATAAAACCTCTTTTCTCTTTAAGCTTTCTTGCAGCCCAATATAACCCACACTAATAACCACACTTAACATGGTGACTGACCCTTAGTAAGTGTTCAATAAATTATGGTTGTTGAATTATTAATTCACTTGCAAAAAGAGAAACCCTCATTTCCAGCATTTAACACATCCACTCTTTGCATACTCCCTCTGTGCTCTTCTCTACGTGCAGTTGATATTTTTAATAGAGGTATAATTAGAGCAAAAGTAGAATTTTATATCCATCCTTTTCCCTTTAATAGTAATTGCATAATAAACATTTTCCATGTTAAGTCATATTATCATTTTAAATGAGTGTGTAATTTTCTACCAAAGATCAACCATAATTTACTTGACCACTCCCTTACTGTTTGATGTATGCATTTTTTCTATTTTTTATAATTACAGAGAATGTTGCAAGAAAGTTGCTTACAACTCTAGTTTTTGCCCCTTAGTTTTGACAGTTTCCTTGAGAATGAGATTGTTGCCTTTTCTCATATCTTTGAACACCCTCTATCTTCATCAGCCACTCTCAGACTTTATAATTTCCAGTTTGATTCTGAACAATGATCACGATGCGAATAATAATTACAATAGCAATGAGTGTCCATTTTTGAGTGTAGACTATGTCGCTGTGCCAGGCTGGGCACCTGCCATAAGTATGTATCTTCACATCTATCTGGGCTTCCCCAGAGGCTCAGTGGGTAAAGAATCCACCTGCAGCGCAGGAGACCCTGGTTCAACTCCTGGGTTGGGAAGATCCCCTGGAGGAGGACATGGCAACCTACCCCAGTATTCTTGTCTGAAAAATCCCATGGATAGAGGAGCCTGGTGGGCTACAGTCCATGGGGCCTCGAAAGAGTCATACTCAAGTGAGCAATTGAGCACACACATCTATATGCTCTTGATCAAGCGCTTGGTACATCCCAGGTAAGGGGAATGGTGGTGAAAAGCTCGAGTCAGATTGGATTCAAGTCTCAGCAAGACTGCTTCCTACCTGTGAGATCTTGGGTCAATTACTTCACCTCTCTGTGCCTCCATTTTCTCATCTATAAAATGGGGTTTTATAGATGAGAAATCTTTCTGCAAGGTTGCTGTGAGGATTAAACGAGGTAACAAAAGCAGCTGGCATTTTGGGGTTGCTTCCTCAGTGCCAAGCACAGTGCATTAGTGACCTCGTGCGTGCTTTGCCAGAACCTAGGACGTAAGTGCTTTCAGCTCCGTTTTGCAGATGAGATACCTGAAGCTCAGAGCACAGACACACTGCACAGAGCAAAGTGAATCTCACACAAGTTAGTCACTGACCTCAGAACTCAAGAGATTTGAATTAACTCAGAACTTACCTTCCGAAAAGATTCTTCTTTTTAACAAATTTTATCGACATCTTGTTAATTTCTGCTGCACAGCAAAATGACTCCATTATACATATAAATATGTATTCTTTTTCATATTCTATTCCATTATAATTTATCACAAGATGCTGAATGTAGTTCCCTGTGCTGTATAGTAGGACATTATTGTTTATCCATCCCATATATAATAGTCTGCATCTGCTAATCCCAAACTCCCAGTCCTTCCCTTCCCCATCCACCCTCGCCCCCTTGGCAACCACAAGTCTGTTCTCTATGAGTCTGTTTTTGTTTCATAGATATGTCAGTTTGTCTCATATTTTAGATTCCACAGGTAAGTGATATCATATGGTACTTGTCTATCTCTTTCTGACTTACTTTGCTTCGTATGGTAATCTCTAGGTCCATCCACCTTGCTGCAGATGTCATTTTTTCATTCTTTTTAATGGCTGAGTAGTATTCCATTGTGTGTGTGTATGTATGTATGTGGACTTCCCTGGTAGTTCAGCTGGTAAAGAATCTGCCTGCAATGTAAGAGACTCGGGTTCAGTCGCTGGGTTGGGAAGGTCCCCTGGAGGAGGGCATGGCAGCCCACTCCAGTAATCTTGCCTGAAGAATCCCCAAGGACAGAGGTGTCTGGCGGTCTACAGTCCATGGGGTCACAAAGAGTCAGACATGACTGAACGACTAAGCACACACACACACATGCATGTATACACACACACACACACACATGCACACGAGCAACTAAACACACACGCATGTACACATACATGCATGCACATGCACATGCGCAACTAAACACACATGTATGTACACATACATGCACGCACATGCACATGAGTGACTGAACACACATGTATGCATGCATACATGCATGCATGCACATGAGCAACTAAACACACGTGTGTGTATACATACATACACATATGCACATGAGTGACTAAACACATACATGCTCATGCACATGAGCAACTAAACACACACATGTGTATATACATACATACATACACACATGCACATGAGCAACTAAACACGCATGTGTGTATACATACACATGAACATGAGCAACTAAACACACATGTGTATGTATACATGCATACACACATACATATGCACATGAGCAACTAAACACACATGTGTATGTGTATATACATACACACACGTGCACATGAGTGACTAAACACACACATGTATGTATATATACACACATGTACGTATGTATACATACACATGCACACGAGCAACTAAGCACACATGTATATATATATACATATATACATACACATGCACATATATTATGCATGTGTGTGTGCTAAGTCATTTCAGTCATGTCCGACTCTTTGTGACCCCATGGACTGTAGACCACCAGGCTCCTCTGTCCTTGGGGATTCTCCAGGCAAGATTACTGCAGTGGGTTGCCATGCCCTCCTCCAGGGGACCTTCCCAACCCAGGGGTTGAACCCGAGTCTCTGGCATCTCCTGCTTTGGCAGCCTGGTTCTTTATCACTAGCATCACCTGGGAAACCATATATATTTATATATGTACACCACATCTTCTTTATTCATCTGTTAATAGACATTTCGGTTGTTTCCATGTCTTGGCTATTAAACAGTGCTCCTATGAACAAGGGCGGGGTGTGCATGCATCTTTTTGAATTATAGTTTTGTCCAGCTATATGCCCAGAAGTGGGATTGCTGGATTATATGGCAACTCTATTTTTAGTTTTTGGAGGAACCTCCATATTGGTTTTCCATAGTGGCTGCCCCAGTTTACATTCCCACCAACGGGAATTGTTCTGTTTACTGTGCTCATCAATCCAGAGCCAGAGCCTCAAAAGTCCATCTTTTCCAGCATAACCTCTGCCCCTGCCCTGGTCCCCACCAACCCCACACCATGCAGCCTTCATCTCAGGCCACATGAGCAGTTCATGGTCCTTCTCATGGTTGCCATTGCAGTGTGGAATACCCCAGACGCTCAGTTTTGGACAATAGTGAAGTGAAGTGGCTCAGTCGTGTCCGACTCTTCGCAACCCCATGGACTGTAGCCGAACAGGCTCCTCCGTCCATGGGATTCTCCAGGCAAGAATACTGCCTGATCTCCAGGCAAGAATACTGGAGTGGGTAGCCATTTCCTTCTCCAGGGGATCTTCCCAACCCAGGGATCGAACCCAGGTCTCCCGCATTTCAGGCAGACGCTTTAACCTCTGAGCCACCACTAAGTGCTTCCTCTGGGCCAGACTTCTGTGCTTTATGTCATTATCTCACTTAATCCTCAAAACAGTCCTAGAACATAAGTACTTAATCCCTATTTTACAGGTAGGAAACCCAGGCTCAGCTGATAACGTGAATTGCCCAGGATCACAGGGCTAATGGATTCAAGAGCTGAGAGTCGAAGTCAGGCTGGGAAAGAAAAGCCTGGCATCTTGCTGTCCTCACCCACCATACTTGCCTGGACTGGTGGGGGCCGGCATGGTGCTGTGATGGTCCCAGGGCGCTGCTGCCTGTCCCAGAGGGTGCCGGCACTGTGCCCACCAGAGCCACCTGGCCTTCGAGGCCCAAGGCACAAAGGCAGGGCCAGGAGCCAGGATCGAGCTGTTAGATGAGGTTTCTGCATCACCCTTGAAATAGCCTGCTCTTCAGCTTCTGCTCCGAGCGGCGGCAGCGGATCCCAGAATAGTTCTTTCCCACTGCAAGGTGACCTAGTTAACAGGTTCCTCTTGTCATGTTAGGCTGGCTGAACAAGACATTCCCTGGCCTCTCTCTGCCCAGAGAAAGCCGGACCCAGCGATTCCCTATCCCCCTTCCCCTGGTGCTGCTCCTGATTCTCCTGCTGTCCACTCATCCTGGATGTTTGGGAAGTGGGTATTACATCCTGAGCGTGGTGCTTCATGGCCTCAACACAGGTTCACAAACATCAGAATTCCTTCTCACAGCAGGCAGGGGAGGACTTATCCCATTTCACAGCTAAGGAGATGAAGGCACAGAGTGGGTAAGCAAAGTGAGCAAGGACACACAGCTGGCAGGGGGCAGAGTCCACCTTCCTCACCTGTCCACTGCCTGGAACAGGGCTCCCGAACACCTGGAGGTGGAATCGAGCTACCGAGGTTGAGATCAAGGACTTTGAGATCCACCAGATCAGGGTTGAAGCTGGGGTTTGAATGGCAGCATTTATCAATTCTGTGACCTCAGCCGAGTTTCTTCACCTGTCAGAGACTCAGTATCTGAGTCTTTAAAACGGGAATAATAATCACATCTGCATCCTAGGGTTATTATGAGGAATGGGTGAGGCAGTGTACATGAAATACCCAGCAGATTCTTCTCACTTTGCACTTTCTTGATGAAGCAGCTACTATTGTTGTTTATTATTATTATTACTGACATCCCAAATTTAAACAAAAAGGAAAAGTTTAAGGCTGGTTGGTGCCAGTTGAAAAGTTATTGTAGCAAAGGCCTTCATGATTTTTCCCACACCATCATGCCACATGCCGAGGAGCAATGGTTGTATTTACAATAACCCAACTCTAGGATTGGCAAGTTTTTCACACCCCTGGGCCCTGGTTCTGCTGAATGAGCCTGACTGAGTGACCCTGGGTGAGGGTGTTGGTTAGAGCGAGGTCTTTCCCTGCCTCTCATGGCAGGAATCCATCATAGGAAGGGAGAGAGCTGTAGGGGACTGTGGACCAGTAAGAATGGAGCTGGACTCGTGGGGCCAGATGCTATCCATTCAAACCCTGCCCCCACCACTCCGTCAAAGTCAGGCCTCAGATAAGTGACTGAACCTCTCTGAGGCTCCGTTTACCTATCTGTGGAAAAAGGAGCATAATATGAACCTCATGGGGAATTGGTGAGGGTTGGATGAGTCACCCATGTGCAGTACCAGCTCGGAGCCAGTGCTGAGTCATTGTTTGAGAATCTGAACTTGGAGAGTCTAGACAATTAAGCCCCAAGCCCAGAGGTACCTTCTTAAGAAATTGGAAGAAGGGACTTCCTTGGTGGTCCAGTGGTTAAGAATCTGCCTTGCAATGCAGGGAATACAGGTTCGATCCCTGGTCAGGGAACTAAGATCCCACATGCCAAGGAGCAACTAAGCCTGTAAGCTGCAGAAACCAAGCCCACACGCTCCGGAGCCCATGCACCGAAACGAAAGATCCTACACGATGCAGCAAAGATCCTGTGTGCCACAACTAAGACCCAGTGCAGCCAAATAAATACATATATTTTTTTTAATTGAAAGAGATGATTTCAGTCTGGGGGAAACAAGGAAGGCTCCGGAATGATAGTGAGATTGGCACTTGGTCCTGAAAGCCAAACGTGACTGAGATGTCTGGAGAGGCTCAGGGAGGGCATTTCAGGCAGACTACCCTCAGGACACAGCCTAGGGGAAGGGGTGAGCACGACACAGCAGCTTACCCTTGCACGCTGCCCAAGACGGCAGCTCTTCACGGGGGCCCTTCCTCTGCGACCTCAAGGCCCACAACTCCGTCACTGCCCCCACTTCACCTCAGCGACCACCTCGCTCCTACACACAAAGTCCCCTTAACTTGCATGATTTCCTTCAGAGCACATCTCACACTCTTTGATACGACATTGTCTGGTCCTTTGGTTTTGTTATTGTCTGTCTGGCACAGTGATAAAGAATCTGCCTGCCGATACAGGAGACACAAGAAATGTGGGTTCGATCCTTGGGTCAGGAAGATCCCCTGGAGGAGGAAATGGAAACCCACTCCAGTATTCTTGCCTGGAGAATCTCCATGGACAGAGGAGCCTGGTGGGCTACAGTTCAAAGGATCACAAAGAGTCGGATATCTGAGCGACTGAGCGCAGCACACACTTGTCTGTCTACCTGAAAAGGACTGTAAGACCTTGAGGGAGCGGACTCTGTCTGCCTCATTTCCTGGAGCACCCCAGCTGATGGAGTGACAGCAACACACAGTACATGCTTAATAAACAGGGCTGAAGCAGGAGAAGGCATAACAACCCAGAAAGTCTGGGCCAGGAGATGGAGGGACCACGCAAGGGGGCACGGGGTAGATTGATGTCACACAGCAAAAGGCTGTGAATCCTAGGCTGAGGAGTTTGGTGACTTTTCTTTTTCTTTTTTTGGTTCTTGTTTTTTAAATTTTCTTTTCTTCTCTCTTTTTTTTTTGTCCGCATAGCATGAAGAATCTTAGTTTCCTAACCAGAGGTCGAACCCTCACACCTTGCAGTGGAAGCGTAGAGTATTAACCACTGGACCACTGGGGAAGTCCTGGTGACTTTTCAAGAAGAATCAACAGAACTTGTAACCAACCAGGTATTGAGTTGGTCAGGTTTCAGGCCTGGGTGACTGATACTCTGGGTTATCTCTTCCAGACCAAGTTCCAGGTGGGACACAGGGGGACAGATATGGACCACTCACGTTTCATCTCCTGACGAGCTCCCATTCTAGCAGGGTGTTCACAGAGCAGCAGAGCCTGAAAAGGTGGGGAGGATTTTAACACTGAGAGGTCTGGGACTGGGCCCACCCTGAGTAAAGGCAGGGTGACCAGGGTGATGGGAGAGCGTGCAGAGAGCTTAAGAAGTACCCAAGAGGAGAGAGCGCAGGACACGGAACCCTCCCTGGGGTCTGGGGTGGGATTCTGTCCCTGGGTCCCTGGGGAAGGAGCCATGGCTCGGCTGCTTCCTACCTGAATGCCTCCCCTGTGGGCACGGACTCAGAGAGGAGGGGGGCGATGCCCCAACAAAGGGACATTCTTCTAGCCATGACCCAGAATCAATAGAGGCTTGTTTGCCTGCTGTCTGGGGAGCAGCCAGGCATGCTGGCGAGGGGACCTGGGCAGTGGGGTGGGAACACGGAGTCCTGAGCTGGGCCTGGGCCTGGAGCATTGTTCTAGCCGACCCCCCGGAGAGGGGAGGTTGAAGAGAGTGGGGAGCCACACCCAGGCATCTTAGAAAAATGGGGGAAGGGAGTGCTCCAGAGAACATCCAGGTCCATCTTCACCTGCAGGTGGGGCTCAGTGACTCGTCCGCAGTCACTCGATGAATTTGCCTAGTTTATTCAGAGCAGCAGCAGCAGCTTGCTTTCGGGAAGAATATGGATTGGATCAGGAGCAGAAGACTTGAGCCAAGTCCCAGCTCTGTGATCCCTCCCAGTCTTGCTTTCCTTATCAGAACAATGGGCTAATAATACCCCCAGCACAGAAAGGAATGGTTGGGTGAATCCAAGGAGATGGTGTGTGCTAAAGTGCTCCGGAAACTGCAGAGTGTCTATACAGGTTAGGATGCTAGAAGATGCTGGCCCCTGGAGGACTCTGCAGAGAGGCTGAGCTTCGTGTTCAGACCTGCCCCACGCTGAGAGCCTGCTGCTCAGCGGACAGGCAGCAAGCAAACCGCCCACCCCTTTAGCCCTATCTTCTCTCCTTGCTCCACCAGTATGCACCCAATCTCTGATCAACGTTCTTTCTTGCCTACACTGGCCGTTTATTTCAGACTGAAATTTCACAGGGTTGGAAAGAAACAGCCACCACTATGAGAGCATGCTGTGCCAAGCACTTGGGGAGTGTGAGTTCACCCAATGCCTGCACTAAGTCCAGTCACTGTCCCCATCTTACAGATGAGGAAACTGAGGCTCAGAGTCGTGAGTAAACTTGACTGATGTCCAGCTGGAGAGTGTCTGAGCCTGGGACAAAATACTTATCTTCAGACTCCAAGGTCAGCTAATGCAGCTCCTCCCCATTCCAAAATTTACCCCTCCCCTGTCACCCCCTCCGAGTTGTCAGTCAGGGAGGGGGCAGCCTGTTTCACTATCAGGGCACCAAAATCCGCCCCCACCCCTCACCCCCAGCATGGAGACTAGGCTCAGACGGAGGGTGACACAGGAATGCAGCAGGAGGCAGGAGGCAGGGGAAGGTCTGCAGCACAGGCCAGCAGCACCCACTGAAGATGTTGAGGGAGGCCAAGGGGACCTTCACCCGGGCCTCCACTTGCTGCAGATGCACTTGCCTGGGGGCTTCCTCTTCTGCCTTCCCAGAGGATGCGGCCCTCCTGGGGAAGCCTAAAAGGAGGCAGAAGGACGTGAGACTGGACTGGCCCCTGCTGAGATGTATCACTTTCACTCACATTTGCTTGTCCCAAATGGGTCCCAGTGTCCTGGCAATGCCTCCATGTATCCCTATGTTGTAGGAAGGGCCCTTCCAGGGCCTGAAACTGGGCCCTTGTCTAACACTCAGAAATGAATCGTCCGAGGAGACACATGTGCTGGCAAAGCAAGAGATTTTATTGGGAAAGGGCACCCGGGTGGAGAGCCATAGGGTGAGGGAAACCAGGAGAACTGCTCTGCCGCCTGGCTCGCAGTCTCGGGTTTTATGGTGATGGGATTCGTTTCCAGGTGGTCTTTGGCCAATCCTTCTAATTCAGGGTCTTTCCTGGTGGCGCACGCATCGCTCAGCCAAGATGGATGCTAGCGAGAGGGATTCTGGGAAATGGACGGACACGCGGTGTCTCCTTTCGACCTTTCCCGAAATCTTCCTGTTGGTGGTGGCTTATTAGTTCTGTATTCCTTATCAGGATCTCCTGTCATAAAACATCTCATGCAGATGGTTACCATGGTGCCTGGCCAGGGTGGGCGGTTTCAGTCAGCGTGCTTCCCCTAACAGCTAGATCAGTCACTCTCCTTCCCCAGTGGCTCAGCGGTACAGAGTCTGCCTGCAATGCAGGAGCCATGGAGACGCAGGTTTGATCCCTCGGTGGGGAAGATCCCCTGGAGGAGGGAATGGCAACCCACTCCAGTATTCCTGCCTGGAGAATCCAATGGAAGAGGAGCCTGGTGGTCTACAGTCCATGGGGTCACAAAGAATCAGACACGACTGAGGCAACTTAGCATGCATCAATACTCAAACCTCAGCTTCCTGCCCTAGTTCACTGTGAACATAGAAGCCGAGAGCCTGACCACACCAGCACATCACCCCATCCTGCATCTCTGCTCCTATTCTTAGACTTCCTTCCTCCTGGGATGAGACTGAGTTCCCCACAAATCCAGTTCCTCCCTGAATGACATCAGACCCCACCCCTGGCCTATTCAGGGACATCCCTCAACAATCTCCCTCTCTCTCCAGAGTCATCTAATTTCCGCGCCCCACCCCCCACACTGAGCCATTCTCAGAAGCATACAAACAAGCTATTGTTTCTCTCATCTTTAACAGCCTGACCAACCACTCTTGATCTCACTTCTTTATGGAGTCCGTTGTTGGGGCGGATCCGCCCTTTAGGTCCGCAAAGTGATCTACACTGGCTGTCTCTACCCCCTCCCCTCATGCTGTCTTGAGTCCCCTCCCAACAGGTTTCTGCATCCATGATGCCACTGAAACACCTTTTTCCCATTATCAGTGACCCCCACATTGCCGAGGCCGCTGGTCAGTCCTCAGCTCTCACCTCCTTCTGGACACACCTGCTCCTCTCACAGCCTCACGACTGGTTCTCCTGACCAAGATGTGGGGAAATGCCCATCACTGAAGAGGGACCGCCCCCTTCTGTGTGGAGGACTCTGTGGTCCATCTGGGTCAGGGTCCACCTCTGCACCAATCAGTTATGCCAGCAACAGAACCAGACGAGACTAGGCGTGGCTGGCGGGGTCATGCTGTCAGCCATGGCGCCCAAGAAGGGCGATCGTGGCCAGGAAGGCACCCCGTCTGGGGTCTACTACACCACCACCCCACACGCTGCAACCAGTGAGGACGCAGCTGGCCTCTGGGACTTGAGTGGTGGGTGGAGAAGGGGAGGAGTGGGTGGAGATGAGGAGGAGTGGGTAGGTTCGAGAGAGATTTAGGAAGTAGACAGTCCTTTATTCAGTGAAGATTAGAAGAGGGGACTGAGGTTCAGACAGGAGCCTTGCCACTTGCTACCACATGCCTGACCAGATCAGGACAGCTGAGGTGAAGTGGGGACCTAGGAGGAGCCATCCGACATCTCTGGCCCCATGATCTGCAATGCATTCTACAGGGAGGCACTCTGGCGGTGGGGGGTGGGGGGCAGCCCCTCTGGTTCAGTCATGGGGGTGGGTTGAAGGTAGGGGGTTGTAAAGGGATGGAGCCTGAGACCAATCGCTCAGCCTTCGGAGGCCTCAGCTTCGTTCCCCAGGATGGGGCACTGTATCACCTGCCCTCTCGCGTTTCAGGGAGGGATGGCTGGGATAAAAATACTTTTAACCACACCAGCAATTGTTATCGTTGACACAGTGATGGCTTTCTCTGATGACCATGGGACACTTGCCCCGGGAATCCTAGGGCCTCTACCTGGACAGGGGTTCAGTGGGATCCTCTGCCCATTCCAACACACCCCCTCTATCTCTTCCTAAAGTCCCTGACTCTAGAAATCAGTGTTCTATGTTCCATGAGCAGAGCACCTGAATCAGAATCACCTGGACTGCTCATATGAAAGGCAGATTTCTAGGCCTTGACCCAGATCTACAGAACCAGAATCACAGGTTCTGGCCCAGGAAACGGCCATCTGGTGCCTATTGGGGCATGAGGACCAACTGCCACAAAGCCTTTCCTATCACACTCGGAGGCCAGGATTAAAGCCCACAGGCTCAGTGGATGAATGTGGGTTGAAATTCCCATTCAGGTGTAAATAACTGACAGCTGATTTTAACCAAGACAGGAGCTTGCTGAGGGGGAGAGGAGAATAGGTGGAAAGGAGGCAAATCTGAGCAAGATTAAAGAAGATGACTCAAGAAGGGGAGGAGAGGAAGGTGGTAACATCTAAAGGCTATTTTTGCCAAGGCTCGGGGTGTCAGAACTCAGGTAAGGATGTGATTTTTTTACACTTCCTTGGTGCCTTCACATCCATTAACTCATCTGGCTCTTGAGAGGTAGACAGGAAAAAGAGTATTGCCCCCCCCCTTTTTTTGGTCCCCCATTTTATAAATGAGGAGACAGGCAGAGAAATGAGGTGGTGTGCCCAAGAACACTTGATTCATCCTTCAAACATTGGTTGAGGGGACTGGTGGTCCAGCGGTTAAGAATTCAACTTGCAACAGAGGGGACGAAGGTTTGATCCCTGACCTAGAAACTAGGATCCCATGTGCCACAGAGCCCATGCACTGCAACTAGAGAGTTTGCATGTGCAACGAAGGATCTCCATGATACAATGAAGATCCTGCATGCAGCAACTAAGACCCAATTAAGCATAAAATAAATGAATATAAAAAAATTTTTTTGTTGACCCCTGATCAGTCCTGGGATACAGTTGAATGAAGTTGAACCTAGGTCACCAAACCAAAGCCAGAAGCCCAGCCCACCTAAGAATCCTCTGCCTGTCCTCCTCTCCCCCCATCAAGTTCCTGTCTGGGTTAAGGTCAGCTGTCAGTCATTTACACCTGAATGGGAATTTCAACCCACATTCATCCACTGAGGAGCCTGTGGGCTTTAACCCTGGCCTCTAAGTGTGATGGGAGAAGCTTTGTGGCAGCTGGTCCTCAGCCTCCAGTGGGGGGCAAAAGGGTGTTGTCCATTCTCTCTAGCCTTGCTTCCTTCAGTATTTTCTTCCTTCTGCCCTGAAATTCTAGACTCTGAGTTCATGCTTGATGATTTATTGGGGGGGGGGGGGGGGGGGGGGGGGCGGTGAGTGACATCTGTGTTTATAATGTCAAAAAACGGAGTAGAAAAACGTCTCCATGAGAGGGAAAAACTATTTCTTTACATCTGCCGCAGCCCAATCCAAGGAAAGTAGATGCCAAGGCTCCTCAAGAGGCTCTTCTGTTTGGAAGGAGGGGTGATGTTTGCAAAGTGGATGAACCAGGCATCTACATTGCTCTGCCCATAGAGGGGGTTATGAAAAGACACGGACAAGAGTGTTTTGTTGTTGTTGTTTGTTTTTAATATTTTATTGGCTGCACCGCACGGCATGTGGAATCATATTTCCCTGACCAGGAATTGAAGCTAAAGCCCCTACACTGGAAGTGAGTTTCAACCACTGGACCAACAGGGAAATACCTTTTTATTTTTAGGCCACACAACGAGGCTTGCAGGATGTTAGATCCCCAGTCAGGGATTGTACCCTCGCCCTCGGCAGTGAAAGCACGGAGTCTTAAGCATTGGACTGCCAGGGAATTCCTGGACAAGGGTGTTGAGTGAAAACAGGCAAGAGGAGATAGGGGGCCAGCAGTCAAGAAGGAAATTCTGGGGCTGGAGGAAAGAACAGAGGCATCTACTCAATGTTTTTATTGAGCTTTGCTCCACAGTATCAGTGCAACCTTGTCTTCCATCTTTGATGAAATTTTTAGTGAAACTGACTTTACTTGCTAAGGTGAGTACTTGGATCAGCTTTGGGGGTCTTGGCTAAAGTGCTAGGTTCTCCTTAAAAATGGGTACAAGTTGCCAACAGAGGCTATTCTCTCAAAACAGGTTTCCATCTCCAGGTAATTTTTAAAAGGCTCAGCATTAAGCTGAGCAGAAAGATCTTTTGTCTCCAAACACAATGAATAATGAAAGTCCCGCTGTGTCCCTGGAGTGATCGTCCAATGTGATACGGATCTTCCACAAGACTGGAGCATTTTGGTGGAAGGTTATTTTTCCTCCTAGACCTTCTATTTTTTCTGGCTCCAGACTCATCAGTAGAGGTACCTCTCTCAGTTAATTTCGAGGACAGCGCCAGCCTGGGCCCTTCCAACTGCCCGGGATCCGGCTCACCACACACAAAGGGGCTTTGTGACTTCCCGGTGAGTTATGCACAATGAGTGATGGAGACGAGAAAAACTTGGTGACCAGGAGTGCTGAGTCTTGCCAAGTCCCCATTCCAACAGTCACTGTCCCCTGGAAGGAGATGTAGTAGAAGGCCATTGTTACCCTTCTGTAACTGAGAAAGAACTTGTGAGGTGTTTTAAATTTTTTTAATCCAAATTGAATTCACACAGTCTTGAGCATCCCCCAGCTAGATCAGCAGAGTCCGAGATTACCCTTTGTGGACGGTGCCTCCCCTCCTCCGCCACTCTGACCTCTTTGGATCACTCAAGAACAGCCAGAGTTTCTAAAACCCAAGAGATATAGACCTACTTGACTTTCACTCCCAAGAAGGAGAGAGTCTTAAAGTCCAGAGGCAGTCTCGTGATGCCAGCATCCCTGCCAGGCAGCACCGCTCCAGGAGGCTGTCCTCACGCTGCACTCCTATTTGTGGGTCTCAGCCTGTGCTCCAACCACCGAGAGCCAGTAGGCATCACCCCCCACCCCCTGCCACCAAGCCAGCCTGGTCACCTCTCACGCTGTACCCCTCTCAGTCCCTGGTTGTCCACTGTCTGAATCAACCACTTTCATTTTCAATCCCTCAAGCCGTCAAGATTCAGGCAACTCCTTCTGAACAATAATAGGTCTTGAATTGCCCTGAAGCAGGGCCAGAACTTAGAAATTCAAAACAGTTCACCTGTGGGAGCGAAGTAAGGGTGGGTCATGGAGGAACTCCCCATACCACACCTAACCCTTTGGAGGGGAGACAAGAGAGAACTTTTGGCACCTTTCATGCTAAAGCAGGAAAAAAAATTGTTTTCAGTAGGTCACTCCTATTTTTATTTTTTATTCAAGAGAAGTCTTGTTTTGCCTTTCTGCCCAGGATTTGTTACCTTCAGACTTTTAGAAAGTTTTATGGCATTTGAGAAAGTGGATGACTAGGCAGTAAATCTCGAGAGGATCCCCTGCGACGATGTTTTGGGAAGATGCATTTTCCATGACTGTTTCTGAACCGTTGCACTCTGCCTGCCAAATGTCATAAGACATTCAGTGTTTGTTTCTGAATCTCTGTATCTTTTTATCTGTCTTCCTCTTGCTATAAAGTTATACAAATAAGTACCAAACCCTGCTAGTATCAGAAGTGTTTCATAAGAAGCCAGAGGTCTCCATCTGGTCTATAGCAAGAGCTCCTTCCCTGTGATCTGTACAATTCTGGAAGCCTTCAGAGTTATTGCCTAGTGGGCACCCCTGGGTCCCGCGTGTTAATCACAGAGGTGCAGATGTCAGGCTCTCTGTGTTTGAACCTCAGCTTCATCAACATTTTATCCTGTATGAACTTAAAATGTGTTACTTGAATTCTCTGAGTTTCAATTTTATCTGTAAAGGGTGATACTAAAGGTACATAATTCACAGTTATTGTAGGGATTAAAATAATTCACGTAAAGTGTTGAGTTCTGTGCCTGACACAGTAACTTGTCAGTAAGTGTTTATCATTATTATTATTATTATTAATAGTATTACCATTTGTCTAATACCTATTATTTACCACGCACTAAAGACTTCCCCTTCATTATCTCAAATCCTTATAACTTTACATAAAGTGAAGTTCAGTGACTTGCCTAAGGCAATTGGTTTTCAAAACTAGTTCTTTTGGGGTTTTGAAAGCTCTAAAGTCTGCTTTCTCTGAACTCAATTAACTGTACCTGAACTATATGCAGGTCAGGAAGCAACCGTTAGAACTGGACATGGAACAACAGACTGGTTCCAAATAGGAAAAGGAGTACGTCAAGGCTGTATATTGTCACCCTGCTTATTTAACTTCTATGCAGAGTGCACCATGAGAAACGCTGGGCTGGAAGAAGCACAAGCTGGAATCAAGAATGCCAGGAGAAATATCAATAACCTCAGATATGGGGTGTGGAGAAAAGGGAACCCTCTTACACTGTTTGTGGGAATGCAAACTAGTACAGCCACTATGGAGAACAGTGTGGAGATTCCTTAAAAAACTGGAAATAGAACTGCCATATGACCCAGCAATCCCACTCCTGGGCATACACACCGAGGAAACCAGATCTGAAAGAGACATGTGTACCCCAATGTTCATTGCAGCACTGTTTATAATTGCCAGGACATGGAAGCAACCTAGATGCCCATCAGCAGACGAATGGATAAGAAAGCTGTGGTACATGTACACAATGGAATATTACTCAGCCATTAAAAAGAATTCATTTGAATCAGTTCTAATGAGATGGATGAAACTGTAGCCCATTATACAGAGTGAAGTAAGCCAGAAAGATAAAGACCAATACAGTATATTAACGCATATATATGGAACTTAAAAAGATGGTAACAATAACCCTATATGCAAAACAGAAAAAGAGACACAGATGTACAGAACAGACTTTTGCACTCTGTGGGAGAAGGCGAGGGTGGGATGTTCTGAGAGAATAGCATTGAAACAAGTATACTGTCAAGGGTGAAACAGATCACCAGCCCAGGTTGGATGCATGAGACAGGTGCT
This sequence comes from Cervus canadensis, assembly GCF_019320065.1. NCBI lineage: Eukaryota > Metazoa > Chordata > Mammalia > Artiodactyla > Cervidae > Cervus > Cervus canadensis. The sequence goes on from NC_057387.1 coordinate 99,897,427, forward strand.
CAGGGCTGGTGCACTGGGAAGACCCAGAGGGATGGGATGGGAGGGAGGCAGGAGAGGGGATCGGGATGGGGAACACATGTAAATCCATGACTGATTCATGTCAATGTATGGCAAAAACCATTACAATATTGTAAAGTAATTAGCCTCCAACTAATAAAAGTAAATGAAAAAAAAATTTTTTTAAATAAAATAACTTCAGATATGCAGATGATACCACCCTTATAGCAGAAAGTGAAGAGGAACTAAAGAGCCTCTTGATGAAAGTGAAAGAGGAGAGTGAAAAACTTGGCTTAAATCTCAACATTCAGAAAACTAAGATCATGGCATCTGGTCCCATCACTTCATGGAAAATAGATGGGGAAACAGTGTCAGACTTCATTTTTGGGGGCTCCAAAGTCACTGCAGATGGTGATTGCAGCCATGAAATTAAAAGACGCTTACTCCTTGGAAGGAAAGTTATGACCAACCTAGATAGCATATTAAAAAGCAGAGACATTACTTTGCCAACAAAGGTCGTCTAGTCAGGCTATAGGTTTTTCCAGTGGTCATGTATGGATGTGAGAGTTGGACTGTGAAGAAAGCTGAGCACCGAAAAATTGATGCTTTTGAACTGTGGTGCTGGAGAAGACTCTTGAGAGTCCCTTGGACTGCAAGGAAATCCAACCAGTCCATCCTAAAGGAGATCGGTCCTGGGTGTTCATTGGAAGGACTGATTCTGAAACTGAAGCTCCAATACTTTGGCCACCTCATGCGAAGAGTTGACTCATTGGAAAAGACCCTGATGCTGGGAGGGATTGGGGGCAGGAGGAGATGGGGATGACAGAGGATGAGATGTTTGGATGGCATCACCGACTCGATGGACATGAGTCTGGGTAAACTCCGGGAGTTGGTGATAGACAGGGAGGTCTGGCGTGCTGCGATTCATGGGGTCGCAAAGAGTCGGACACGACTGAGCGATTGAACTGAACTGAACTGAACCAGACTATAGACTGATTATTTAATATGTCCTGTGTATATACACAAAACTTGGGTGCTAGTCAAAGTATTTAGCAACCAGCTCAGCACAGGGCATACCTTCAGAATGAAGCTGTCTAACCCCAAGCTGGGGGAGAGAGAGAAGGAAGCCTCCAGTTCTGAGCTAACTATTAGCACTTGAGTTGCTGGATAGTGTCAAATAAGCAAAATTGTCCCCAAACCCATTTCCAAAGCCCATATTCCACTTTATAGACAGCTAGGCAATATTCTATTTTTCTTGCCAATTTGACAATAATTATTTCAGTCATTCTCTTTTCCCATAAAATGTCTCTTCTAGGAGCAAATCTTTGATAGGTCTACTAGAGACTTTTTCTCTTGCAGCAAAATTATAACTGAATTTTGAATGTGCTCATAACCAAAATGTCTCGAGAGTTTTGCTTTTTTTGTTCTTTTTTTTTTTTTACTATCTTTTTTTTCATTTATTTTTATTAGTTGGAGGCTAATTACTTTACAATATTGTAGTTTTTTGTTCTTTTTACTTAACTGTGGAGACATAACGAGAGACTTCCAAAGACTTGGGCAGGGGTGGAACTTGGAGCAGGGTATAGGCAATAACTATTTACCAGTGAGGGCAGAAAGATTTCAAAAGTTCAGATGTGGCTGAAGTGGTGGGTTTCAGCTCTGAATCAGCCCTGAATACAATAAGGTTTAAATCCATAGAGACTATGGAGATTTTATTGTGGTTTATAACAATACAAAAACTGATTTCACAATATCTTATTGACATTATGGATTTTCTGAAACAGTGGATACCATGGTATTGTTGATGCTAAGAAGTATTTTTTCTGTAGCACATTAATGATTGCTACAGGCAGGATGCGCTGATGAATTCTAAAAGAGTGGGTAAAACTTTAAGGAGAAATAGAATATTTCCCTAGCCTCAGAGTATCTTCTTCAAAATACAAATTACCAGAGTGGTTTTAACAGACATCCACAAGTTCTTTGATACGCCTCCCTCTGGGAAGTGGAGCTTAATTCTCTTTCCTTGGGACTGGACTTAGTGACTTGCTTCTAGAGGATGGAAAGTGGAAAAATAGTAACTTCACAGCTGAGAAATCTGGCAGGTTAAGGTTAATTACTTTAACCAGGTGACTGACAACAAAGAAAGCATGTTAATATCACATATCCCACCTCACCTCTGGGGTATTCTTCCCCCAAATCCATAATGCCAATCTAATCTTGAGAAACATCTGACAAAACCTTGGGGATATTCTACAAAACACTTGATAAGTGCTCTTCAAAAGTCAAAGTCATGAAAAAACAAGGAAAGACTGAGAAACTGTCACAGAATGGCAGAGACTAGAGAAGCATATTAAGGCCGGATCATAGATGGGATCCTGGAACGGAAGAAGGACATTGGTGGGAAGACTGGTGAAATCCAAATAAAGCCAGTAGTTAATAGTGTTGTGCCAATGTCAATTTCTTAGCTTTGATGAATGTGCCCTCATTATGAAACTTTAACGTAACATTAAGGGAAGTGCATGAACTCTCTGTACCATTTTTACAAATCCTCTGTAAATCCCAAATACTTTCCTAGTATAAAAATAACAATGAGAAGAATAAAACCACAATGACTTCAAAATTTCTCAAACAAACAGAAGTGTTCATACAAAGGTTGAGAACTGCAGTTTACATAACCCTCAAAGAGCTGAAGGAAAGAAAACTATAATACTAACAATTCTAGACTGTGTAGATGGTTCCACCCATCCCAATGGATGCACAGTGACTGCACTAGTGGTCCTCTTGTGGATTGGCATTATTCACACTCAGAGCTTGTGACCAAGGGTTGGGGTCCAGCACGTACAGGATGGAAGCATTGAGGTTTCCCAATAGAGCTGAATGGGAAGAGAGAGGGTATCGAAGTATGAATGGAGGGAGTGGTGGAAATTAAAATAATTAATTAACACACGTAGAGAACCTCCCCCCACACCCTACCCGCACCCACCCACCCCCACCCCCGGTGGTGCAGCAGGTAAGACTCTGCCCTCCCAATTCAAGGGCCCAGGTTCAATCCCTGGTCACAGAACTAGAGCCCATGTGCCGCTACTAAGAGTTCACAAGCTGCAACTCAAGATCCCCTATGCTGGAACTAAGACCCAGCACAGCCAAATAAATAAATAAATATTTTTAAAAAACAACGAATACATATAAAGTGCTTACTCTTTGTTTGCCCTAGTAACTAGTCAATATACATTTATTATTATTATTGTTAATAGCATTCTCATGTGTGTGCACGCTAAGTCACTTCAGTCATGTCAGACTCTTTGTGACTCTATGGACTGTAGCCTGCCAGGCTCCTCTGCCCATGGGATTCTCCAGGCAAGAATACTGGAGTGGGTTCCCATGCCCTCCTCCAGGGGATCCTCTTGATCCAAGGATTGAACCCATATCTCTTATGCCTCCTGCATCGGCAGGTGGGTTCTTTACCACTAGCACCACCTGGGAAGTCCCATTAATAGCATTACCAATTATCAAATACCTATTATCATCCAGGCTCTGCACTAAAAACTTCCCATCCCTTATCTCAAACCCTTACAATATCCCTATGTTATGTAAAGTAGGCTCAGCGACTTGCCCGATGCTAGACGTTTCCAGAACTTGTATCCATTACTGGTTCGCCTGGCACCCACTTAGTCCTCAGTTTTCCAAAAGGGGAAAGGATAGAACTGACCCTAGAAAGCGATGTAGCACAGTGGGGAAGAGCTCAGACCTTGAAATCATGGAGACCTTTGCACTTTCCTTACAGGTTTGTTGGGAGAACAAATACGATGATGACCACTGAACTTAGCATGGCTCCAAGAACATAGTACTCAGATCATGTTACTGGAGCAGGATAATGTTTGGAGTTTCTAAATTGAGAAATGTTTCTTGCTGTTTCATTGTCCTTCACCCATTGTTGAGGGGGCGATGGAGAACAGATTCAGAGAAAGAAGTCATTGTTCAGCACTGAATGTCAAACTGGACTCTTTTTAAACAAGTCCAAAGCAAAATCATTTTGAAGGGCCAGGCATTCAATCACAAGAGTCACCATATATAGGAGAGAAACAATTTTTCCATAATTGTCAAATCTTCTCTTTAAATAAACTTTAATATAAGACTTTAAATAAAGTTTGGATGAACTGGAGAATACAAGTTTTATTGAGTCATAGAACAGGCGGTTTCTCGTGTGAAATGAGGAACTCTCCCTGGCTGGGTGGGAAAATAAAGAGAAAAAAGAACAGAAACGTAGTATTCAAGTCTGGGGCCTGCCCCTTGAACCTTCTGCCCAGGGTGCATGTCCAGCAGAAACAAATAGAAGCCCCAGAGCAAAGGGGCTGTGCCTCACTTCCTCTGGTGCTGGAGAGGACTCCTCCACACAGAGGGCCCTATGATGGAGATGCGAGGGCTGTGGGGCTGGTTTAGGGACAGAGAACCTCACGTTGATGCTGCTCAGCTCCATGCCACCTCCCACCCGTCTCGCAGTGCCCGCCATTGAGCTACTGGCTCTCAGCCCCAAACCCATCCTTCTACACTCAGTCTTGGAATGCTGGGGCTGGCACTGTGCCAGCTGGTTCCATGGCTCTGTCCATAGGGCCACTAAGAGAGTGCAAGACTAGACTAGGAAAAGACAACTTCCTGCCTTCTGCTTGCTGTCCCTTCCTGCCAGCATCACCTCATAAGAGCCCATTGCTCTGGCAGAAGCTATTGATCCCAGTAGCAACTGGCTCCAGTTTCCAAGTTTTTCCACATTCCCAGAACCAGCCTCATCATGACCCCTCAAGTATTGTCAGCACCAACCACGGGCATGCCCTCCTCAGGGATCTGGGTCCCCATTTCTAGGTTCTAATAGCCTCTACTTGTCCTCTCATCCCTAGGGTATCTGTTTCCTAAAGTTAGTACCTCTGATATCTCACTGGTTGCTTTTCTACTTGCCAAATATGATTTAGCCAATTCCTTACATTATATTTTCTCCATTAAAACAACCAAGGTGGGGACTTCCTAATGGTCCAGTGGTTGAGACTTCACCTTCCAATACAAGGGGTGCAGGTGAGATTCCCTGGTCAGAGAGCTAAGATCCCACATGCCTCATGGCCAAAAAAAACCACAAAACAGAAGCAATATTGTAACAATTCAATAAAGACTTTAAAATGGTCCACATTAAAAAATATATATATATATATCTCTAAAAACCACAACAACCAGTATGATTTCTGTCTTCCTGACAGGACTGACTCATTCAAGGACCTGATTCCTCCAGGCCTTGGTGGGTCATGATAAGCATCAGAAGTTTCCAGTGGGGGCCTATCCAAGCACTGAAAAGGCATGATTGCAAGAGGCTTAGGGTCAGGATGTGGGGGCCTGGGGGACACAGTCTTGACAGCAGAGGCCATGACTCCAAAGTCACACTCAGGCCCAAAGCCAGACTAAACCAGTTACACTATGCTAAGTGATGGGGAGGGAAGCTGACTCCAAAGACCTAAGAAGGCAAGGTAGCCAGCAGGGCCTTCAAGCCCAGAAGCCTAGGCCAGGGTGATGGATGGCATGGAAGTCTCCTCTGACAGCATCCTGAGGGGCAGAAGGAAGGCACCACCCAGAGACAGGATGGAGCAATCCTAATAGAGTATTTGGATCTTGGTTTGATGATTTTTCCATATAAAAGGACATTTTTTTACTTTTAAAAAATTTTCTTCTTTTTTTTTTTTTGGCTATGCCATTCAACTTGCGGGATCTTAGTTCCCTGACCAGTGACTGAGCCCAGGCCCTTGGCAGTGAAAGCACTGAGTTCTATCCACTGGACTGCCAGGGAATTCCCTTACTTAGATTTTTTGCTTTGACATCATTTCAGATTTACAGAAAAGTTACAAGAATATTGCAAAGAACTCCTAGATACCCTTCATCCAAATTCCCCAAACGTTAACATTTTACCACATTTGCTTTTCTCTTCTGTGTCATGGTTTTTGTTTTTTTAATGAAATGCAAGTGTATCTTTTTTTTCTGAAATATTCAAAATTTGCAGGGAGGACTTCCCTGGTGGTCCAATGGTTAAGAATACGTCTGCCAATGCAGGGGGACACAGGTTTGATCCCTGGTGGGAGAAGATTCCACATGATGAGGGGCAACTAAGCCCATGAACCACAACTACTGAGTCCTCACTCCTATGCTCAAAATTCTCCAAGCCAGGCTTCAGCAATACGTGAACCGTGAACTTTCAGGTGTTCAAGCTGGTTTTAGAAAAGGCAGAGGAACCAGAGATCAAATTGCCAACATCCGCTGGATCATAGAAAAAGCAAGAGAGTTCCAGAAAAACATCTATTTCTGCTTTATTGACTATGCCAAAGCCTTCGACTGTGTGGATCACAATAAACTGTGGAAAATTATGAAAGAGATGGGAATACCAGACCATCTGACCTGTCTCTTGAGAAATCTGTATGCAGGTCAAGAAGCAACAGTTAGAACTGGACATGGAACAACAGACTGGTTCCAAATCAGAAAAGGAGTACGTCAAGGCTGTATATTGTCACCCTGCTTATTTAACTTCTATGCAGAGTACATCATGAGAAACGCTGGGCTGGAGGAAGCACAAGCTGGAATCAAGATTGCCAGGAGAAATATCAATAATCTCAGATATGCAGACGACACCACACCTATGGCAGAAAGTGAAGAGGAACTAAACAGCCTCTTGATGAGAGTAAAGGAGGAGAGTGAAAAAGTTGGCTTAAATCTCCACATTCAGAAAACTAAGATCATGGCATCTGGTCCCATCATCTCATGGGAAATAGATGGGGAGACAGTGGAAACAGTGAGAAACTTTATTTTGGGGGGCTCCAAAATCACTGTAGATGGTGATTGTAGCCATGAAATTAAAAGACGCTTACTCCTTGGAAGGAAAGTTATGACCAACCTGGATAGCATATTAAAAAGCAGAGACATTACTTTGCCAACAAAGGTCTGTCTAGCCAAAGCTATGGTTTTTCCAGTGGTCATGTATGGATGTGAGAGTCGGATGGTGAAGAAAGCTGAGCGCCAAAAAATTGATGCTTTTGAACTGTGGTGCTGGAGAAGACTCTTGAGAGTCCCTTGGACTGCAAGGAGATCCAACCAGTCCATCCTAAAGGAGATCAGTCCTGGGTGTTCATTGGAAGGACTTATGTTGAAGCTGAAGCTCCAGTACTTTGGCCACTTGATGTGAAGAGCTGACTCATTTGAAAAGACCCTAGTGCTGGGAAGGATTGGGGGCAGGAGGAGAAGGGGACGACAGAGGATAAGATGGCTGGATGGCATCACCAACTCGATGGACTTGGGTTTGGGTAGACTCCGGGAGCTGTGATGTACAGGGAGGCCTGGTGTGCTGCGATTCATGGGGTCACAAAGAGTCAGACACGACTGAGCGACTGAACTGAACTGAACACTCCTAAAGCCCGTGTTCTGATGCAACAAGAGAAGTCACCACAATGAGAAGCCCACGCACCACAACTAGAGAAAGCTTGACTGTAGAAACAAAGACCCAGAGCAGCCAAAAAAAAATTGCAGGGACTTCCCTGGCAGTCCAGTGTTAAGACTTGGAGCTTCCAATGCAGGGGATGTGGGTTCAGTCCCTGGTCGAGGAACTAAGATCCCATAGGCCCTTTGGCACAGCCAAAAAATAAATTAATTTTTAAAAAATAAATAAATAAAAATTCCAGACATGATGCCTCTTAGCCCCCTAAGTACCTTGATGTGTATTTCCTAAAAACAATGGCATTCTCCTACATAACCAGAGTAAAATTGTTAGGGGAAGCACACTGATTGAAACCGCCCACCCTGGCCAGGCACCATAGTAACCATTTGCATGAGTTGTTTTATGGCAGGAGGTCCTGCTAAGGAACATGGAACTAATAAGCCACCACCAACGGGAAGAGTTCAGGAAAGGTCAAAAGGAGACACCACATGTCCAACCACCTCCCAGAATCCTTCTCTCTGGCATCCGTCTTGGTTGAACAAGGCATGCACCACCAGGAAGGACTGAGTCAGAATGATTGGCTAAAGACAACCCGGAAACGAATCCCATCACCATAAAACCCGAGACTGTGAGCCACATGGCAGAGCTGTTCTCCTGGGTTCTGTTACCCTACTGCTCTCCACCCGGGTGCCCTTTCCCAATAAAATCTCTTGATTTGTCAGCAGATGTGTCTCCTCGGACAATTCATTTCCGAGTGTTAGACAAGAGTCCAGTTTCAGGCCCTGGAAGGGGTCCCCTTTCCTGCAACAAAATTATTAAAATTGGGAAATTAACATCATATGGTACTATTATCTAAGCCACAGACTTACTTCAGGTTTTACCAACTGTCCCCAAAAGTCCTATTTAACAAAAGAAAATGCAGGATCAAGCATTGGATTCAGTTGTGAAGAGAATAAATTTTCACTCAGAAATAAAATGGGGGGGAGGGAAGTGAGCTGTGATCAAGTTGGGTTCAGTTGCGGAAGAAGTAAAGTATAATTTCTGCATGTCTGAGCCATACAGTATAAATACTGAACCTGTTATATTAACAATTAATAAGTGCTAATGGTATTAGTAATAGAATTCATAGCCCTTTTTTGTCTTGAGTCTTTCTGCCTTTGAGACATAGTTATAGTCATTTGGTTTCAGCCAGTTACTCCATGAAGAAAGTTTTTCTTGAGGCAATGTAGCTAAGTGGGCAAGATAGGAATTCTGGAGTAGGACAGACCTGAGTTAAAACTAGCTTTGCCACTTGCTTGTGGGATGACCTTAGGCCCAGCCTGAACCTTTCTGAGTCTCAGCTTCCTTGCCTTTACCATGGAGGGGAGGTCAGCACAGTGGGACCTGGAGCTAGACAGTGCTAGGCTCACATCTCAGCTCTGTTACTAGATCTGGGACCCCAGGCAAGTACCTTCACCAGTGTGGGTTTTGTCTGCTCACTTGCAAAGTGGAGAAATACCAGCAAGGCATTTTGCTGGGCTATTGAAAGGAGAATGATTCTTGTACGGCATGGGCCTGGCTCATGGCCCATGTTATTTCAAGGTTTGAAATGACAGCTTCATTGCCTTCTATCAGCCCTTCTGGGTTTGGGCATGTGATTCTTCCTCTCAGAGCCTCAGTTTCTTCATCTGTAAAACAGATGAGCCAGTGGTACCATGTCTGACGTGAAGAAAGAGAACTGCAGGTGGAAGGGCTTAGGGCTCTGGAAAGCTGGGTGCCCTGTGGCCTTGGCAGAGCAAGCAATTGGCCGCAGTAACAAAAACAGAAAGTGCTTTGGAATCCTGGGCCCTGCCAAGAATGCAGGCAAACCTGCTCTTCCGCTGCCACCCTGGGGCTCCAGACCTTCCCATCCTCTCACCCCAACCAGCTTCCCTCGCCTCTCCCCTGCATGCATCTGACACAGGGCTTGTCCTGCCTGCCTTCTTCAAGGAAGACAATCAGTCCTGCTACTAAGAAGGGAGGAAGGACGTTGCCTTGTCCTGGGCAATTGTTGGGCAACAGAGGGCAGCTCCAGCATTGACCCATTGCTGGGAAGAGAGGAAGGAACCCACAGCCCTGGCAGGTTTCCCCAGAGGAGTCTCACTGGCTCCAGCCCTGCCAGTCTCCTCCCTGCAAATACCAAGTTCAAGGTCAGATCAAGAGAGCAGACAGGAGTGGTAGAAATCCCTCTAGCCTGGGAGGAGGGATGCTCGCCCACCATAGAATTTGCAGGAACAAGAAAGGGCTGGGGCTAGACCTCTTGAGGTAAGGATCCTGCCTTACACAGCTTGGGGGGGAGAGAGGAAGAGGTGGGTGGGTGTGTTCGGGGGTGGGTGGGGAGGATGTCGTGCTCTTCTACTTCCTGCCTGGATGGTGGGACCACACCATGTACCAGGCTTGGTGCCAGGCTCTTGATATTATATTGTCTTATGGAAACCATATAAACCCTGAAGGGCTCGGAAGCATCATCCTTTCTTGATGAAGAAGAAAACTGGAGACCCAGAAAGTGAAGCCACATGCTCTAGCTGCTCAGAGATCCAAGGGATGTGCTTGATTTCAAAGCCCCTGTTCACTGGGTTTGCTGTGGGATGGAGGAAGGACCCGGAACCAGGTCCAGGGCTGCCCTTACCTTCAAGGGCCAACACCCCTCCAGGGGCAGCCCTGTGACCTCAACAAGTCATTCCAGCATTCCTTTCCCTCGACTGACACAGTCTGGGAACCCCAGATCTGGTAGGGACTGTCCACATCACCCGGCATGGAGCAGGCATGGCTGAAATCATATGTTACATGGGCATTGTCCCCAAACCCACTGAGCGTGGGTTATTCCAGGCACTGGGTGCAATCCCTCTATCTGCCCATATGCAAAGCAAATGCCAGGAAGGTGACAGGGGTTCAGTAGGTGTTTACTGGATAAACCTGCTAATGAGATAGAGCTAAACCCCCTTATTTATCAGAGGAAGCATCTGAGACCCAGCACAGGAGGGAAGGGACTCACCTAAGGTCAGTTAGGCCTGTTCAGTTTCCATCCAGGTTGGAGTCCTCTCATTACTCGGTCCTGGCTTAGACTCATGGTTTTGCCAAGAAGGACTGCATTTGAGGATCCCCACAGAAAGCCGAGACCCCATCCAGTCTCTTAAGACCCACCCCTCTGTAAGACAAGCCTCCAAAGAAGTTTGGGCAACCAGACCCAAAGGCACTCACCTTAAAAGACAGACTCAGTTGGGACTTCCCTGGCAGTCCAGTGATTACGACTCTGTGATTCCATTGCAGGAGGCGCAGGTTCAATCCCCAGTCAGGGAACTAAGATCTCAGATGCCACGTGGTGCAGCAAAGAAAAACAAAAAAGTAGGCTCAGTGATCTGAGGCTAGAATTTTCTGGCCTGGAAAATGGGAACAGCATGTGAAGTTTCTGTTCCACCTAGGGACAGATGCAGTGTCCATGGAGGCTGAGCCTCTCATGGTTCTCTGACTTGAAAGGCGAGTCTAGGAAGTAATTCTGAGTCTATAATGTGAAGAGCCAACTCATTGGAAAAGCTCCTGATGCTGGGAAAGATTGAGGGCAGGAGGAGAAGAAGGTGACAGAGGATGAGACGGTTAGATGGCATCACCAACTCAATGGACATGAGTTTGAGCAAACTCCAGGAGATAGTGAAGGACAGGGAAGCCTGGCGTGCTGAAGTCCATGAGGTCACAAAGAATCGGACATGACTTATCGACTGAACAACAACAGGAAATAATTCGAATCTATAAGGGAATGAAACCTAAAAATTCCACTGTGCCCAATATCTCCTCGTTTATTCATTTGTCTGTTCACTCATCCATCAATGTTGCATTTGCTCAACTTCACTCATTCCCAGACTAATCACTTGGCCTCATCCACTATACCCCATAAGCCTGTTTACTCCATGCTTTTCTATATTTGACTATATTACTTGAATAGACTTAGCCTCAGCCGAAGCAATAGTATAGTACATTTAAATACAGCTATGATAACCACATGTTTGACCACATGACCTAGAATCCTCTCCCGTGCACCCTCAGGTATCTCTCTTCTCTGCATCCCAGTTTTGGCATCCTAGAGGTAGAGGGCTTTGGGGCACAATGACCTTCCACTCCTGTCATTCTAAGTCTATGATGCAAAGAGTCACACCCAGGCAAGGAAAACCTAGAGCCCAGATGGGATCAGGGGAGAAGGAGCTGGTCAAAAGCAACATGTTTATCTGTCAGGTTTCCAAGGCTGAGCAGTGATTCAGGAGGCAAGATGGGACATCCTTAGGGATTAGTTTGTAAGCCACTCTTCAGGGACTAAGAGAAACTAGTAGGCAAACCCCCACCCCCACCAGGAGGTTTTATCAGCCCCCAGAGCATGAGCTACACACTCTTCACTGGACTTACCAGAGGCGCTGAAACCCCAGATAGAAGAAATTAACCCTTGGAGAAGTTTTGTTTTCGTTTTTTTAATATTTATTATTTGGTTGTGCCAGGTTTTAGTTGCAGCATGCAAGATCTTTAGTTGTGGTATGTGGCATCTAGTTTTTCTGATCAAAGACCAAACCTGGCCCCCTGCACTGGGAGTTCGGCAGCTTAGCACTGGACCACCAGGGAAGTCCCTAGGCTTGAAGAAGCCTGATGCTGAGAAGTGACTGGCAGCAAAATGACCCAGCTGGCCTTCTCCAGGTCTGGCAGGAGGAAAGTAGGCTCCTTTGGGGGCACCTGCTCAGCCCAAATGCCCCTAGGTGACCCTGACCCAGGGGTGTCCTGGGCCCCTCTTTGTTCTCTGCAGTTCAGCCCCTCTTGGACTAGCTGATTGGCCAGAGGTGGGCACCCACCTCAGAGGGAACACCCTGGAGGCCAGTCAAATTGGAGTTAGGATGAGGAGAGCCTGGTTGGTCAAGCACAGGTCATGTGAGGAAATAGACTTGCTGAGGAGACCTGCTTAGGACGCAAGTCTGAGAGGGGAAGGAAGCCGGGGTTCAGATAGAAGCACGGAGGTGGGGTGGGGTAGACGGGCACCCCCAGAGGGCCTTCCATCCTGATGCCTCACCAATCCCAGAAGTGACATCCTTGGGTCACTGGCCTGTCCTTGAGATCTAGAGACTGCCCTGACTCCTTATATTGAATTACACTTTCTGCTTAAACTAGCTGGAATGGGCTTTTGTTTCATGTACCCAGATCAATCAGTGTTACGGTGAAGCAGGTCCCTCATGGTCCTAAATTAGACTTGGCAAGCTGGGATAACAATGCTGGGAATGACCCCCAGTACACTGGATTGGTGCTTTGTGATTTTGAAAGTCCCTAACTTGTGGGTCATCATGTACAGCCTGAAGGGACTTGCCCCACACTTATTCATGCCCAAGACTCCTCTCCCAAGAACATGTGGTAGGGGGCCTGGGGGACTTCCTTGGTGATCCAGTGGTTAAGAATCTGCCTGCCAATGCAGGGGACAGGGGTTTGATCCCTGGTCTTGAAAGATCCCACATGACGTGGGGCAACTAAGCCCAGCACCACAGCCACTGAACCTGCACACCCTAAAGCCCATGTTTCACAGCAAGAGAAGCCACTGCAATGAGAAGCCCAAGAACTGCACCTGGATAGTAGCCCCCGCCCGCCGAAACTAGAGAAAGCCTACAAGCAGCATGGAAGACCTAGCACAGTTAAAAATATATTTTTCTTAATTTTAAAAAAAGGAACATAGGAGGAGTAGCCCAGATTTGGAGCCAGGCAGACTTAGGCCCTTATCCCTACTTAACCATCACTTACAACCTGTATGACCTTGGGCAAGTTATTTAATCTCTCTAAGTCTTGCTTCTTCATTTCTACAAACTGGAAAGCAGGATGGTGTAAACACTGGAATCAACTCCTCCTGGTTTTGCCACCTACTGGCTAATGACTTTGGAAAAGTGATGTCACTTCTAAAAACCTCAACGTTTTCAACAATAAAGTGGGACTAATAAAGCCTGTTTTAAGTGGCTGTTGTAAAGCTTGAAGCACGCCAAATGCTTAGTTTATGAGGCCTGATCAGACTGTGCCTCAGATCTTTCAATTCCCAGACATTTGAGTTACATGAGCTAATAAACTCCCGTTGCATTAAAAAAAAATTTATCACAATATCTGGTACTTAGTAAGAGTGTTCAGTGTGCAGTGGCCATAACAGTAATTTATTATGTAAAGTACCTAGCATGAGGCTTGACACACAATTGCTGATCAGATATTATGTACTGTAAAGTGCACACCGGTCAGCACTGAGGGTTTTCCAGGACCTGGCTTAGAAGGATCACTTGTAAAACAAAGGAGTTTCAGTTGTTGGCAAGCTTCATGTGTTGTTTTTAGTCGCTAAGTCGTGTCCAACTTTTTGCAACCCTATGGACTGTAGCCCACCAGGCTCCTCTGTCCATGGGATTCTCCAGGCAAGAATACTGGAGTGGGTTGCATTTCCTTCTCCAGGGGATCTTCCCAACCCAGGGATCGAACCCGAGTCTCTTGCACTAGCAGGCAGATTCTTTATTGCTGAGCCACTTGTGAAGCCAAGTTTTATGTGAGTCAACAGTAATTACCACAAAGCTAATATGATCTTGGGCCATATTAAGAAAAGTATTGTCTCTAGAAAATGGGATGTGTTAGTCTTGTCTCCCTCAGCCCTCACCAGACAACATCTAGAAATGGGAAGGGGGTGCAACGTGGGAAAGGAGCATGTAAACTCTCACTTTCCAAGGATAATAAAAATTCTTTCTTGACAAGTGTGCTTACCTAAAACTCTCTCTCTGTCTCTCTCTCTTCCTTAATAGTCAGTTATGCTGTTGTCTTGGAATAGTTACAGTAAGTTACAATAATCAAGGCAGTGATATTGGCATAATGACAGAGAAATACATAAATAGAACAGAATTGAGAGTCCAAAAATATACATATATTTACAACTGATTTAGACAAAGGTGCAAAGGGACATCCACAAAGAAAAAGGTCTTTTCAACAAATGGTGCTGGAACAATTGTTTATCTAAATGTTAAAACATACAGACACACAACCTTCAATTACTCATATCATATACAAAAAGTAACTCAGAACAGATTCATAGATTTAAATGCAAAACCTAAATCTATAAAACTTATAGAAGAAACATAACAGAAAATTTCTGTGGTCCTAGGTTAGATAAGCGGCTTCCCAGGTGTCACTAGTGGTAAAGAACACATCTGCCAGTACAGGAGATGTAATAGACACGGGTTCAATCCTGGGTCAGGAAGATCCCTTGGAAGGGGAAATGCAACCGACTCTAGTATTCTTGCCTGGAGAATCCCCGTGGACAGAGGAGCCTGGCAGGCTACAGTCCATGGGGTCGCAAAGAGTCGGACACGACTGAGCCACAGCACAGCACAGATCACACACCTCTGTGTAGGTACACTTATAATCCTCATGTTATCCTACATATGAGGAATCTGAATGGACCAGAACAGAGAGGCACGGGGTGGACCAGAACTCATAACACAAGTCAAAGTGCTTCAAAGTCAGCCCAGGTACAGGCTTGGCCAGGTCATTTTTAGTGAAGGTGACCATGACCAGAAGTGACATGGGCAGGATACAGGCATCAAGCCAGTGGTAGGGAAGCTCATCACTTGCACACAGCCCTGGGAATGCTCAGCAAATAACCCCCATCAAACTCTCTTTGGCAGGAGCCACGATCTATCAATCTGGAGAAGATGGAAGGAGGGGGCAAGGTAGTGGAATGAGGAAGGAGAGAGAGGAGCCGAGGTGGTGATGGGAAAAAGAAGGCAAGGACTGGTCCCCATGTTTTACCACTGAGGGATCCGAGGGTAAGGGAGAACTCGAGATCTGCCTGTGTAGCACAGCCTGGGAAAGTCAAAGTTTCGTGAATGAAAGCCCTGAGAATCCTTCCAGAATTTGGAATCTGGGATTCTGGAAAGGCTGCAGTTCCCAGAGGTCAGCTATAGTGGGGTGGGTGTGGGGGCTGTCCCAGTACTGCCAGGGCTGGGGACCATTGGAAACCTTCTACCAGGGAAGCCCACATCCATCAGAGGAATTTCCCCAGAGCATAAATCCCGTCTCTTAGGTCTGCCAAGTTACCGAGCCCTTAAAAAGCTTTTGTAATGGAAGAAAGTGAAGAAGAACTAAAGAGCCTCTTTATGAAAGTGAAAGAGGAGAGTGAAAAAATTGGCTTAAAGCTCAACATTCAGAAAACTAGGATCATGGCATACGGTCCCATCACTTCATGGCAGATAGATGAGGAAACAGTGGAAACACTGTTTGGGGGCTCCAAAATCACTGCAGATGGTGAGTGCAGCCATGAAAGTAAAAGATGCTTGCTCCTTGGAAGGAAAATTATGACCAAAGTAGACAGAATATTAAAAGGCAGAGACTTTACTTTGCCAACAAAGGTCTGTCTAGTCAACGCTACGGTTTTTCCAGTGGTCATGTATGGATGTGAGAGTTGGACTATAAAGAAAGCTGAGCGCCGAAGAACTGATGCTTTTGAACTGTGGTGTTGGAGAAGACTCTTGAGAGTCCCTTGGACTGCAAGGAGATCCAACCAGTCCATCCTAAAGGAAATCAGTCCTGGGTGTTCATTGGAAGGACTGATGTTGAAGCTGAAACTCCAGTATTTTGGCCATTTGATGCGAAGAGCTGACTCATTTGAAAAGACCCTGGTGTTGGGAAAGATTGAGGGCAGGAGAAAGGGACGACAGAGGATGAGATGGTTGGATGGCATCACCGACTCGATGGACATGAGTTTGGGTAAACTCCGGGAGTTGGTGATGGACAGGGAGGCCTGGCGTGCTGCAGTTTATGGGGTCGCAAAGAGTCGGACACGACTGAGTGACTGAACTGAACTGAACTGAACTTAAATCTGGTGAATTGAACTTGGGTTCCATATCCAGCAGGAGCCAGAGATCCAGGACACCAAGCAGAAGCTGCAAGGCTGCTCCTGACCTTGCCTCAGAGATCATGCAGCATCACTTCCACCACACACTGCTGGGAATCACGCGAAGGCGCGTTTGCTTTTTATGAGCTGACATTTTCAAGAACTCACCAAGTACCAGGCCTTCCACCTGGGTTTCCCATGCTTTTTCTCATCAACTCTTCCAAACAGCCCTGTGATGCCCAGAAAGCAATAAAATTCACAGAACCATGATGCAAAACTCAGAAGTCACTCTCAGGGTGAAAACCCCTCTCCCTAACCTAAGATCCTTCCTTTCCCAGGTCCAGGGACTTGGGAAGGGAAATTTGAGAGCTCCTTGATGTTAATGGGCAATGAAACTACAGCAAGGGAAGAGTCACCTTGAGGGTAAAGTTCTGCCTTCTTCCTCCTTTAATTCTTATGACAAACCCATATATCAAGAAGGTGTCTTTAGTCGCATTTTACAGATACAAAAAACTGAGGCTCAGAGAAGTTAAGTACCTAGCCCAAGGACACAAACTTTGTTAAATTTCACAGAGTCAGGATTCAAACTCAGTCTGATTCCAAAGTCCACCATGCTCTCCAGCTTCCCATTATAAATGGATGCTCACTGGAATTATATTTCAGAACCTTGACTAAGAGAGAAATTCTGTAACTTTTACTCTTTCTTTCCCAAATGTTATTATTCTCTAAAAATCTTTGGATTTGTTATCAACTTCTACAAAGCCAGCTAAATCAAAATAAACACCCCCTCCTGTCCGTCTTTGGCTGCACAGTCCATCTTTGGCTGTCCTGTCTGTCTTTGGCTATATAATCCCTTACAATTATACAGTAGAAGTGACAAATGGATTCAAGGGATTAGATCTGATAGAGTGCCTGAAGAACTCTGGACAGAGGTTTGTGACACTGTACAGGAGGCAGTGATCAAAACCATACCCAAGAAAAAGAAATGCAAAAAAGCAAAATGGCTGTCTGAGGAGGCCTTACAAATAGCTGAGAAAAGAAGAGAAGTGAAAGGCAAAGGAGAAAAGAAAAGATATACCCATTTGAATGCAGAGTTCCAAAGAATAGCAAGGAGAGATAAGAAAAGACTTCCTAACTGAACAGTGCAAAGAAATAGAGGAAAACAATAGAATGGGAAAGACTGGAGATCTCTTCAAGAAAATTAGAGATACCAGGGGAACTTTTCATGCAAAGATGGGCACAATAAAGGACAGAAGTGGTATGCAGCTAACAGAAGCAGAAGATATTAAGAAGAGGTGGCAAGAATGCACAGAAGAACTATATAAAAAAGATCTTCATGACCCAGATAACCACGATGGTGTGATCCCTCACCTAGAGCCAGACATCCTAGAGTGTGAAGTCAAGAGGGTCTTAGGAAGCATCACTACAAACAAAGCTAGTGGAGGTGATGGAAATCCAGTTGAGCTATTTCAAATCCTAAAAGGTGATGCTGTTAAAGTGCTGCACTCAATATGCCAGCAAATTTGGAGAACTCATTAGTGGTTACAGGGCTGGAAAAGGTTAGTTTTCATTCCAATCCCAAAGAAGGGCAATGCCAAAAAATGTTCAAGCTACCACACGATTGCACCCATCTCACACACTAGCAAAGTAATGCTCAAAATTCTCCATGCCAGGCTTCAACAGTACGTGAACCATGAACTTCCAGATGTTCAAGCTGGATTTAGAAAAGGCAGAGGAATCAGAGATCAAATTGCCAACATCTGCTGGATCATAGAAAAAGCAAGAGAGTTCCAGAAAAACATCTGCTTCTACTTCATTGACTACACTAAAGCCTTTGACTGTGTGGATCAAACAACAAACTGTAGAAAATTCTTAAAGAGATGGGAATACCAGACCACCTTAACTGCCTCCTGAAAAATCTATATTCAGGTCAAGAAGCAACAGTTAGAACCGGACATGGGACAACACACTGGTTCCAAATTGGAAAAGGAGTACATCAGGGCTGTATATTGTCACCTAGCTTATTTAACTTATATGCAGAGTACATCATGTGAAATGCCAGGAATCAAGATTGCCAGGAGAAATATCAATAACCTCAGATACGCAGATGACACCACCCTTGTGGCAGAAAGTGAAGAAGAACTAAAGAGCCTCTTGATGAAAGTGAAAGAGGAGAGTGAAAAAGCTGGCTTAAAACTCAACATTCAAAAAACTAAGATCATGGCATCCAGTCCCATCATTCCATGGCAAATAGATGGTGAAACAATGGAAACAGTGAAAGACTTTATTTTCTTGGGCTCCAAAATCACTGCAGATGGTGACTGCAGCCATGAAATTCAGACGCTTGCTCCTTGGAAGAAAAGCTATGACAAATCTAGACAATGTATTAAAAAGCAGAGATATTACTTTGCGGACAAAGGTCCGTCTAGTCAAAGCTATGGTTTGTCCAGTAGTCATGTATGGAGCTGGACTGTAAAGAAAGCTAAGTGCTGAAGAATTGATGCTTTTGAACTGTAGTGTTGGAGAAGACTCTTGAGAGTCCCTTGGACTGCAAGGAGATCCAACCAGTCAATCCTAAAGGAAATCATTCCTGAATATTCATTGGAAGGACTGACACTGAAGGTGAAACGCCAATACTTTGGCTACCTGATTCATTGCAAAAGATCCTGGTGCTGGGAAAAATTGCAAGCAGAAGAAGATGACGACAGAGGATGAGATGGTTGAATGGCACCACTGACACGATGGACATGAGTTTGAGCAAGCTCCAAGAGTTGGTGATGGATGGGGAAGTCTGGCGTGCTGCAATCCATGGGGTCGCAAAGAGTCAGACATGACTGAACAACTAAACTGAACTGAACTGAACTGACCTGTCCATCAGGAAGCCGCCTCTGATTGCCCAAAGCCCTGGGCTCACCCAACATAGCATCCAACCCATAGTCTGTAATCACCCGCTGACCTGTCTGCTCCCCTTTGTAGGACAAAAATCTATGTCAGAGACATAGGAGGTGCCAGTAAGCATTTGAGGAAGGAGGAAGAAAGAAGGAAAAATTCGAGGGAAAGAATTTCTAAAAGTCATAATAACAATAGATACCATTTATGTAATTGAATGTGTACTGTGTGTCAGACACTGGCTCAGTGTTCTACTGCCCGAACAGTCTCCTCTAAAGCTCTCAATTCTCTGAGCTTCACCTCGATTTGCATTAGAGGAGAATGACATCTGGAAAGGGTGTCGCCTGCCCAGGGTTGCAGAGCAAGTAAATGACTCCACAGCTTGGATTCTTACCACCACTTTGCAGCCATGGGGCCGCTTCCCTGAGCTGTCATAGGAGCAGAGGAATTAATCAACAATGGTTGAAAAGAAATTCTAGAAGGTACCGCTCCAGGTCCACTGGGCTTCTTTAGTGTAAATGAGGGCATGGCAACCCACTCCAGTATTCTTACCTGGAGAACTCCATGGACAGAGAAGCCTGGACAGTCCATGGGGTCACAAAGAGTCAGACGTGACTGAAGCAACTCCGCAAGCATGCTCCATTTTTCACTCCCCTCCTTCCCTTCTCTGGGAGGGGAGGGCTTGGATAACCTCAGGGTGGTCCAAGTTATGGCAGATGTCTATGCTTCACCTGTCCTCTGGGCTGGTCCCCTGGTATCCACTACCCACGACTGCTCCTGGCCACAGCTCCTGCTTTTCTGACCATGGCTCTCTCTGGTCCACAGTCTTCCTGGGTATTTCTACATCCCTGTCTCCTGGAGTTCAAGAAACACTGGGTTGCCTCTCCATACCTCCATCCTGGAGCAGGTGGGCTCTACGGCTGCCCTGTGAGGGTCCAGATTCATCCTCTTCATCAGGACTGCTCAAAGTGTGGTCCACATTACCTGGGAACTTGTTAGAAATGCAAAATCTCAGGCTCCACCCGGGAGCTACTGAATCATAAACTCTGGGCTGGGAGCCCACACAACATGGGTCCACCTAGGTTGGAACAAGCCCACCAGGGGCTTCTGATACATAGTCAAAATTAGGAATCACCGCCCCACCTCATACCTTCCCGAGAGCTCATAGTGCAAAGTCCACACTCTAAGTTGGCCGGGTCCCAGGTCTCGACCTTTAAAAAGGAAGTTGGGGGTAAGAGAGCAATTTAGAAAAACTCTTCATCCCTCCCAAGGGCGTGGGTCTTTACAATGAAACTGTGGATTCTCAAACGGTTATGCTTGTTCTACTCTTTCAAATTATCCATTTAGAAAGTCAGCGCTGAGGACCATCAGCTGCTGAATCCCCCCTCCTCTAGAAGCAATAGATCCCTCAGTGTCAAGGGTTAAGGAAGGACAGGAAAATGCCTGGGAATTAAAAATTTATGAGATAGCTTTTCAAAAATCTTTCTTTCACTACACATACAATGTGTCTTCAATTCCAGACTGATTTAACCTTCATGTCAACCCCAAGAGGCCCAGGCCGACAGTATCAAGTTCACCCTCTGGTGCAGCAGTCAGCCCATGGACTCTGAACCATCACCTGAGCTCAAGGGGAGGGTCCTCATTTTCACTCACCTCTTCTCTCCATCCTTGCTGTGGTCACTGCCCATTTTCTGGTCTCATCAATCCAGCCCAACCACTTACTACTGTGGGATCTTGGGCAAGTTACTTAATCTCTTCGTGCCTCCCTTTACTCATTTGTAAAACGAGGATTCCACATTCAACTTCAAAAACAGCTTATTGAGCACTGACAATATTCCGGGCGCTGGAGACATGGCAGTGAACCAAACAAAAATCCCTGTGCTCACAGAATCTCACTACGGTGGGGATAACAGCGCCTGGGAGGAGGAGGAAGGAGGAGGGTTAGTTTCGATAAGGCGGCTAACAAAGGTCCCACTAACAAGGTGATATCTGAGCTGAAATTTGAAGGCACAAACTACCGGAAGAGCTGGGGAAACGGCATCTGGGTTGAGGGAAGGACAAGTACCAGAATGCTGAGGCAAGTGGGGGCTTGGAGAGTTGGGGGTTTGGCAAAGATGTCAGTGTGGCCAGAATAGCGTGAGGGAGGAGCGAAAGGAAGACGTCTGGTAAGGAGCTGGGAGAGAGGGAAGAGGTCATGGAGGGATCCAGCTGCTCTTATCAGGACCTTGACTTTGATGCTAAGGAGATGGGGGCAGATTCAAGCAGAAGAGGGACCGGATGTGATTTTGCGTTTTAAGGCCACACTGGCTACTGTGTGCAGGGGCTAAAGCAAGGCCAGAGGCAAGGAGACTGTTCAGAAACGGGACCACTGGACTTCCCTGGTGGTCCGGTGGTTAAGACTCCATGCTTCCACTGCAGGGGGCATAGGTTCGATCCCTGGTCAGAGAACGAAGATCCTACATGCCTCATAGCCAAAACAAACCAACCAACCCCCTAAAACACACTACTTTTTAAAAAATAAAAAGAAATAAAGAAATGGGGTCATTACTGTAATCCAAGCAAGAAAGAGTGGGGCCCAGTCCAGTGGGCAGCAGAAGGGAAGTGAGAAGCCATCAGACTGAAGATATGTGCTTGACAAGACTGGCAGCTAGATGGAATGTGAGGAGTGAGAGGAAGGGGTCCAGGGGTGGGAGTCAGGTTAGGGGCAGGGATAGACAGGTAGACTCCAAAGATTTTAGCCTGAACAACTGAAAACCTGAAATTGCCGTTTACTAAGATGGGGAGCAGAGAAGGCAATGGCAACCCACTCCAGTACCTGTGCCTGGAAAGTCCCATAGACGGAGGAGCCTGGTAGGTTGCGGTCCATGGGGTCGCTAGGAGTCGGACGCGACTGAGCAGCTTCACTTTCATGCATGGGAGAAGGAAATGGCAACCCACTCCAGTGTTCTTGCCTAGAGAATCCCAGGGATGGGGGAGCCTGGTGGGCCGCCATCTATGGGGTCACACAGAGTCGGACACAACTGAAGCGACTTAGCAGCAGCAGCAGCAAGATGGGGAGGGGGCTTCCCAGATGGCGCTAGTGGAAGCCTGCCAATGCAAGAGACATAAGAGACACAGGTTCAATACCTGGATTGAGAAGATCCCCTGGAGGAGGGCATGGCAACCCACTCCAGTATTCTTGCCTGGAGAGTCCCATGGACAAAGGAGCCTGGTGGGCTAGAGTCCAAGGGGTCTCAAAGAGTCAGACATGATTTGTGACTTAGCATGCACACAAGATGGGAAGGACAGAGAGAGGAGCAGATTTGGGAAGATCCTTTTTTGACATGTGGAAGTTAAGACTCCTATTAGACATCCGTAGCAAAGCTAATGGGCTGTTCGACATATAGATCGGACAGAAGGGATTCGCAAACTGGAGACAGACATGTGGGAGACTTCCATGTATAGGTGGTATTTCTAGAAGGTCATGAGAGCACCTACTTTGCATGGCTGCTGTGGGGATGAAATGAGCTAAAACATGCAAGCATTTAGAACAGTGTCTGGCATGTAGCAGGTACTCGGTAAAGCCTGGCTAATCACGGACATCATTTGATGTCACTTGTACTGACCTACTAGCTTCCCAACTGGGCTACCTCCATGCCCTCCTCCACACTGCAGGTCAGAGTGATCTTTCTATAGCCTGGATCTGACCATCCCTCCCTGCCCAAAGCTGCCGTGGCTCCCTACTGCCTACAAGAAAAAGTGCAACAGCCACAGGTCCCTCAAGGCCTTTTCTTACCCAGATGCTGCCACCTTCACCAGCCCCAATTTCTGCCACCACCCCCCGCCTCCCACTTTGTCCTCCAGCAATAATAGGGAACCCTTTGTTCACAGGTTGGTGTCTTTGAACATGCAGCTGCCTCTGCCATGACTTGTTCAGCAACAACCTCTGACCGGTTCTCACGTCCTCTACAAAGCCTCTCCCCCCACCCAGGGGGCTGCCTCCCTTCCTTGTAGCCCTGCTTCCAACTCTCACTACTGTTCCTTGCCCTTAAGAAAGACTGAGTTCTTTCCACATGCATGCACACACACATCCCTGCCCTGTTCTTTCCATCCCCATTCCTGCAACACTGAACTACTAGCCTGAGCTACAGGCAAGAGGCTTGAAGGAGGACAATTTCCCATGATGGATTTTATTATCGTTCAGTTCAGTTGTTCAGTCACGTCTGACTCTTTGCTACCCCACAGACTGCAGCACGCCAGGCTTCCCTGTCCATCACCAACTCCCGCAGCTTGCTCAAACTCATATCCACCGAGTCAGTGATACCATCCAACCATCTCATTCTCTGTCATCCCCTTCTCATCCTGCCTTCAATCTTTCCCAGCATCAGGGTCTTCTCCAATGAGTTGGCTCTTTGCATCAGGTGGCCAATGTATCGGAGCTTCAGCTTTAGCATGTCTTTTGAATAAGTATTCAGGGTTGATCTCCTTTAAGATTGACTGATTTGATCTCCTTGCAGTCCAAGGGACTCTCAAGAGTCTTCTCCAACACCACAGTTCAAAAGCATCAATTCTTCGACACTCAGCTTTCTCACATCCATACATGACTACTGGAAAAATCATAGCTTCAACTATTTGGACCTTTGTTGGCAAAGTAATGTCTCTGCTTTTTAATATGCTGTCTGGGTTTGTCATAGCTTTTCTTCCAAGGAGCAAGCGACTTTGAATTTCATGGCTGCAGTCACCATTGGCAGTGATTTTGGAGCCCAAGAAAATAGTCTCTCACTGTTTCCATTGTTTCCCCATCTATTTGCCATGAAGTGATGGGACTGGATGCCATGATCTTAGTTTTCTGAATGTTGAGTTTTAAGACAGCTTTTTCACTCTCCTCTTCCACTTTCATCAAGAGGCTCTTTGGTTCCTCTTCGCTTTCTGCCATAAGGGTGGTGTCATCTGCATACCTGAGATTATAGATATTTCTCCCAGAAATCTTGATTCCATCTTGTGCTTCATCCAGCCCAGCATTTTGGTGATATATTCTGCATATAAGTTAAATAAGCAGGGCGACAATATATAGGCTTGACATAGTCCTTTCCCAATTTGGAACCACTCTGTTTATTATCGTTACTATGTTTTAGATCACCAGACAGAGGCCCAGAGGAAAGAAGTTACTTTTGCAAGTCACTCAACTGGAAAACACTGGCCAGGAATGGCCTCCAGGCTTGTTTGATTCCAAGTCCTAGGCTCAAATGCATACACACATGTCACAAACACACAGAATTAATAATCTAAGGGTACCCCGGGGAATGGGGGGTACAGGGTCCTTTGGTCTTTCAATTGTTCCCTACTTGGGGAGGAATCCAAAGCTAGGGAGAGCATAAAGGATTTAAGCTCAGAAACAAGCTTCACTTGCTTATTCAATAATTCATTCACTTATTCACTCACTCATTTACTCCCTCATTCTCTCATTCATCCATTCACTCACTCAGTCACAAGCAATTAATTGGTTCTACTTCCAATTTCTTATCATACTGTTCATGGGGTTCTTGTGGCAAGAATACTGGAGTGGTTTGCCATTCTCTGCTCCAGTACTTTGGCCACTTGATGCAAAGAGCTGACTCAACGGAAAAGACCCTTGAAGAGAAGAACTGACTTATTGGAAAAGCTGGGAAAGATAGACGGGAAAAGGAGAAGAAGGCAGCAGAGGATGAGATGGCTAGATATCATCACTGATGCAATGGACATAAATCTGAGCAAACTCCTGGAGATGGTGAAGGACAGGGAAGCCTGGCATGCTGCAGTCCATGGGTTGCAAAGAGTCAGACACAACTTAGTGACTGAACAACAACAATAACTTTTAATTTCTATTCCCAGCAGACACAGAAGCTACCCTCTAAGAGCTTGGAGACCGTGAAGAACCTGGTCAGGGGACAAGGTGACACTCAAAGTACTTGCAGTGAACCTTAAAAGGGGAGAAAAGTCTACCTTGTGGCCCTGGGAAAAGGACATCCCTTCCTGATGCTGCAGCCTGTGCAAAGGGCCAGAGGCTTGAAGTAGCTGCTAGAGACCTTCAGCAGATCTTCCAGAGGTAGGGTACCTGGGGAAGGGGATTGGAGGTTGATGGGGGTTAATTGGGAGAGAAGGTTGAAGGCATGGGCAAGAGCCAAGGTCAAGAGTAATCTGGGAATTAAGTATAGAGGAGGGTTAAAGTTTGGATTGGTTTTAGGATTAGAGAGTGAGTTTGAAATAGTATTATTTCTTTTTAACTGTTTTTCCAGAAGGGTTCCCTGGAACTGGTTATGATCAGGCCTACCAAGAACCTAAAACTCAAGGATGATTTCAGGATTGAGATTCAATTCAGCTCAGTTCAGTTCAACCACTTAGTCATGCCCAACTCTTTGGGACCCCATGGACTGCAGCACACCAGGCCTCCCTGTCCATCACCAACTCCTGGAGTTTACACAAACATATGTCCACTGAGTCAGTGATGCCATCCAACCATCTCATCCTCTGCCATCCCCTTCTCCTCCTGCCTTCAATCTTTCCCAGCATCAGGGTCTTTTCAAATGAGTCAGTTCTTCGCATCAGGCGGCCAAAGTATTGGAGTTTCAGCTTCAGCATCAGTCCTTCCAGTGAATATTCAGGACTGATTTCCTTTAGGATGGACTGGTTGGATCTCCCTGCAGTCCAAGGGATGCTCAAGAGACTTCTTGAGCATCTTGACTTCTTGAACTTATTGACTTCTTGAACACCACAGTTCAAAAGCATCAGTTGTTCAGCGCTCAGCGTTCTTTATAGTCCAACTCTCACATCCATACCTGACTACCAGAGAAACCATAGCTTTGACTAGACAGACTTTTGTTGGCAAAGTAATGTCTCTGCTTTTTAATATGCTGTCTAGGTTGGTCGTAAGTAAATCTCGAAGTACTGGAGGAAGCAAAACCACTTGCTGGGCATGAGGTCTTCATTTTCCTGCTCCCTGAAGCATGAATGCACGGGCTGTGTAATATTGGGCACAGTCACTTAACCCTCTTGGTCTCCGAGTGCCTACCTATTAAACTGCTGAGCGAGTTAGGATACTGCGCTATGAGCATCTTCTCTGGGCCGGGTACCACCGGCAGTCCAGATGTCGTCAATGGCTCCTGACAGGTGCGTAGGAACGGAACTGCCTAGCCCACCACCCGCATCCAGCAGGTGCTCTTCAGGGCTAGTCCTCTTCCAGTCCCTCCTTTCCCCGCAAAGCCGACTCCAGGAGCCCCTTCTCCTCGGCCCGGGCAGCCCACGAGTGCTGAGTCACTCGTCTGGAGGAATGAGCCGCGCCAGGGGCTGGGGCGCCCCCCGCCCCCTCCCCCCTCCTCCCTGTCGGCCTGGGGTCCCAGGCAACCGCGGGCGGGGAGCCGCGCAATTACCCTAATTACAGCCTGGCCTCCGCGGCGGTGGCGAGCGCGGCCACGCCATCCCAAGAACGCCCCCGGCCCGGGCCCGAGCGTGGGAACCGCCGTGCCCTCCGCCCGGGGCGGCGGCTGCGGCGTGGGGAGCCCGTCCGCCCGCCCGCCTCGGAGGCAGTGATGACCGATAAGCCTGGCCGGCTCGCCGCTCTAGCGCGGCTAATTACTGGGCCGCGCTGGGCCAGCTCGCGGCTCCTTTCAAGTGCGCCCTCCAAGCGCCCCCCGCCCAGTGTTCCGCATCCCCACATCTGGGCGGGGAGTGGCGAAGCGGGGGCCTCGATTGGCTGGGAAAGCCGAGGGGCCAAGCTCTCGGGCGGGTTCCCACGCGCCATTTACCCATTTTTTCATTCACTCACCCATTCGCCACTCATTCATTCACTTACCAAACAGACGTTCGCGGCGTCTGTGGCTGCCTTTTCGGTAAAACGAGAATAATAAAGAATCCGCCTACAATACGGCAGACCTGGGTTCAATACCTAGATTGGGGAGATCCCCTGAAGAAGGGAAAGGCTACCCACTCCAGTATTCTGGCCTAGAGAATTCCATGGACAGTCCGTGGGTTTGCAAAGAGTCAGACACGACTGAGCGACTTTCACTTCACTCACTTAAAGTGTGTCTCACAAGATGGTTCTAAGGGCTAACGTGGCATGGGGAGGAAGGGGACGACTCCTTCACTAAAAATTCATTCTGTGCTCCACCATCTCAAATACACATCAGCTCACTTAGTCCTCACAAACACCCAGAATGGGTGAAGCTCCATTTTACAGACACACAGACAGAGGCTCAGAGATGGTGGGATTTGTGGAGGTCACTCAGAAATAGGAGTCTCACACGTTTGGCCCTGTGCTAAGTGCTTTTTGTGCATTATCTCATTTAATCCTTGCAGCAACCTCAGACACTGAATATTCATATTTCCTTTTTCTTTTCTTTTTTAGTATTGGTTGCATCATGCAAACTCTTAGTTGCGGCATGTGGGATCTTAGTTCCCTGACCAGGGATCAAACCCAGGCCCCCTGCATTGGTAGCGTGAAATCCCACAAGTGTACGTATTTCATCCCCATGTTACAGATGAGGAAACTGAAGCTGAGAGAGTAAGTAACTTGCTCAAGGCCACACCGCTGAAGTGGCTGAAGCGAGGTTCGAACCCACCAAACCCATCGGGAACACCACAGCTCTCCACTGTGGAGCTGGAATAGAGCAATCCTTCTCCCCCTACCCCTTCCAGCCTCAAGGGCAGGATGGGCAAAGTCTCGGTGCCCAGCTGCCTCCCACCCCATGGACCAGCGCAAAATACTCAGGGAACCGTTTAGAGGGGACTTGATGCGGAGGAAAGGACATGAGATAGATACAAACAACCTGAACATTTAAACTCTCTGAGCCTCAGTCCCTCATCTATAAAATGGGCACAGCAGTCCCCATCCTGCCTCCCTCCCAGCACTGCTGCTCATGTGCTGTTCTGAAGTCCATTGACTGTGTTCATTCACTTAGAACACTTCTTGAATGCCAGCTGCCACCTTGGTGCCACTGCTACAGTGATCAACTGTGCCACTTGCCCAGGGCTGACGGGTACCTGGGCTGCAGAACTCAGAGTGCTACACTGAGATAATCCTGGGCAAACCAGGATGGTTGGTCTCCCTGCCTGTGCTGGGTGCTGGGGATTTGAGCCACATCAGAGCCTGGTGTGACTCCTCTGAGAACTGGAAAGGTTCCTGCCCGTGGGAAGGGATGTCCCATGGGAGCTGTTGGCACTGGAACAGGGCAAGGATGACGCACCCTGCTGATGTGCTGTGCTCAGCTTTTTCCCAGTGCCCTGGCTCCAGGCCCAGGCAGATATGCCAAAGCAATCCTACCCATTGCCTGGCTGGGAAAGCTGAGGCTAACAGACTGGCAGTGGCTTTCCCACAGCACCTGCTATGAGTCAGCGCCCAGGGGCAGGGGTGATCAGTCCCACCTCTCTCTACCCGCCCCCTTGAACAAGCCACTCTACCTCTCCAAGTTGCTTCCCATCCTCATCTGAGGGTGGGGGATGGGAGTGACAGGGCATCTCCAAGCCCAGTGTGGGTGGTGACTGTTACTAGAAGCTTTTCTAGGAACCCTCTACACCACCAGAAACTCCCAGTAAAGCAGGCCTCCCCAAAGGCGGGGGTGCCTGCCAAGAATGTGGTCACTGCTGGGTTCTTGGCAGTAGCCAGGTGAGGAAGTGCCAGAAAGAACCTAGAGAGATTGACCTTGAAGTAGACAGAATGGGTCTTAACCCCAGCAAGTCACTGGGTCTCTCTGAGCTTCATTGTCCTCACCTAGAAGAGGGGAAATATAGTCTACCTCCTTCCACTGGTGTTGTGAATGAGACTCTGATGATGAAGTGCTCAGGACACACCAGTTCCCCTCCTGTCTCTTCTATTGGTCCCTGGACTCCCTGGCCCAGCTGGTCTGGATTCAGCCTAAGGTCCTTTTCAGCCACTTCCCTCTTTTGCCTCCATTCACTGGGAACCCACCATGTCCTGGTCTTCTTAGGACCATGAGTGGGGCTGACATAAAAAATGGAGTCTCCCTTCTTTCCTGGGAAGCCCTGGCATTTCCTCCACCCCAGGTGGAGGGAAGAGAAAGAACAACAGCAGCCATCACCCCTGAGAAAACAGGAGACCAGCTTCCTAACACCTTCCCTCTCTCCCACAGTCTCTCTCTGCCTGGAAGCCCTTTCCCTTCATCCCCTGGCTCCTACCATCCCCACTCAATACTGAGTTCCGAGGCTCCTCTGTCTGTGTCTCTATCCAGCAGGAAGCCTGCCCTGATTGCCCCGAGTAGAGTTAACTACTCTTTCCCCAAGGAAGTCTGACTTGTCTTTGTTTTTATTTATTTTATTGAAGTATAGTTGATTTACAATGTTGTGTTAATTTTTTGCTATACACAAAGGAATATACACATATATATTCTTTTTCATATTCCTTTCCATTATGGTTTATTATAAGATATTGAATATAGTTCCCTCTACTATACAGTAGGACCTTGTTGTTTATTCATTCTATATGTAATAGTGTGCATCTGCTAATCCCAAGCTCCCAGTTCACTCCTCCACACCCCACTCCGTCTTGGCCACCACAAGCCTGTACTTTATGTCTGTGAGTCTGTTTCTATTTCACTGATAAATCTGTTTGTGTCATATCTTAGATTTCACATATAAATGATAACACATAGTGTTTGTCTTTCTCTTTCTGACCTACTTCACTTCACATGATAAGCTTTAGGTGTATCCATTATATTGCAAATGGCGTCTTTCATTCTTTTTTATTGCTAAGTAGTATTGCATTGCATGTATATACCACATCTTCTTTATCCATTCATCTGTCAATGGGCATTTAGGTTTTTTCCATGTCTTGGCTATTGTGAGTAGTGCTGCCGTGAACATAGGGGTACATGTATCTTTTTGAACTATAGTTTTGTCCAGGTTTATGCCCAGGAGTGAGATTGCTGGATCATACGGCAACTCTATTTATATTTTTGAGGGACCTCCGTACTGTTTTCCATAGTGGCTGCACCAGTTTATATTCCCATGGCCTATTTTTAATCTGCAAGCAGGCAGAGGGTCTAACTCAATGTAGGCAGCAGTAGATATGAAAAGAGAAGAATCAGAAGGGAGGGTGTGGGCCTGAGTCTATGTTCAGGATTGAGGGATCATCAAAGGAATTCCTGCCCACTTTGTGCCTAGACATTCCCTCCAGAATGGGAGAATGTGTCAGAGGAGAGGAGGTCTACCTCTTTCCAGGGTCTTCCAGCTTCACCTCTTGCTCTGATTTTACACCTTTATGGATTTCATCAGCAACCCATCTCCATCTCCCACTCCCTGCTGGAGTAGGGGAGTTATCCAGCACTGGGACACAGACACGTGGGTGTGGACTTCAGCTTTGCCGGGAGCAGTGGGTCACCTTGAGTAAAGTCATTTCCTTATGTATGACGGGTTTGACCAGATGACCCTGAAGTCCTTCCAAACACAATCTTCAGATGTAGAAATTCTGAGACTTCCAGGTCTTTGCATCCAGAATCCATGGTGTAAAGCTACTCTGTCCAGTACAGTAACCACTGACCACATGTGGCTACTGAGCACTTGATATGTGGTTCACCCTATTTGTGCTGTAAGAATAAAACACACACTAGATTTCAAAGATATAATACCAACAATGTGAATTCTTATTGGTGACATGTTGTTGATTGATGTTTACTCTCTTTAGTCATGTCCAACCCTTTGCAATCCCATGGACTGTAGCCCACCAGGCTCCTCTGTCCATGGGATTTCCCAGGCAAGAATATTGGAGTGGGTTGCCATTATAACTTTGGATAGGTTGGGTTAAATTAAATTGTTATTAAAATTAATTTCTCTTGTTTCTCTTTACTTTTTTAAAAAAATGTGCTGGAACATTTACAATTTCACATATTGACTCATATTGTATTTCTATTATACAACTCTGGATAAACAGCTGGTGATCACCCAGCCAAGCCAAGATTTCCTCCCTGGGCACTAATCAGCTCTGGAGTTGTGGAGGTATGTTCTCTTCCTAGGAGAGAAGAATCAGACCCTGAAACCTTATGAGACAGTGTTGCTTCCTCCCCCAAAGGAAGGTACCCCACGTCTCCTCTTCCTCCTTGCACAACTGTTTTCTGGGGAAGTGAAGAGCCCAGCCCATCTTTCAATGCTGTGCTTACTCTGCAAGGAAGACAGAATTAAGACATGACTGGGAAATTCCTTTTCAGACTGGCTTCCAGCACAAGAGCCAAGTTGACCCACCCTGAGGAAACCCCCCACTGCCCCTTCCTGCCTGGCCCAACTCTGTCCCCTAAGTCTGAGCCAGGACGGCACCAAGCTGGGCATTAAAAGGGGCACCTGACCTCCCCCTTAGCCCCCACCAGGGAATTTACATAGCAGACAAAGTGGTGGGTCACACCCACAGGGTAACTGGAGCCTTCGTCTACTGGGAAATAGCAGATCTTTACTGAGATACGGGCAGATATGGGCCCTGTTTCTGCATGCCCCACCCCGACCAAGATTTCCCTCCACATTTTGAGAAGGAAATAAAGAATAGGACACAGCAGTTAAGAGTAAAACCTCAGCTCAGTTTGGCAAGGTGTTTGCCTGATGGCTCAGCTGGTAAAGAATTTGCCCACAATGCGGGAGACCTGGATTCAATCTTTGGTTGGGAAGATTCCTTGGAGAAGGAAATGGCTACTCACTCCAGTATTCTGGCCTGGAGAATTCCATGGACTGTATAGTCCACAGGGTTGCAAAGAGTCAGACACGACTGAGTTACTTTTACTTCCCTTGCTCTGTGACCTTGAGCAACCTCCCTGGGCCTCAGTCGCCTCATTTGTGAAATGGAAACAATCCTAGTAAGGACCTTGTAGGGTAGTAAGAACTCAATGGAATAATGTGTGCATGACAGAGAAAGGGTTTATGAAACATCAGCTATTGTTACTATTATTAATAAAAACAGAACCCTTCCTCATTTATGGACTTCTTTTCATAAAATCAACCAAACCAAGGTGGCCTTAGAGTCTTCTCAGGGATTCAAAGAACCAGTCACTAGAACACTTTGACTGGAAAGGGTTTTTGCAGGGTGTCTGGTCTAGTGCTTCATAAAGAAGTGACGGTTTGAAAGTCCCTTCTGCTGAGGGTTGGCAGCTCAGATCCTCAAGCAGCATAGATGGGGGTGGCAGAAGAGTGAGGAAGACCCTGTGCCTTAGATAGCCCCTTCCTGTGCTCCCCCAGGCCCCAGACAGCAGGGTCGGGAGGGGTGGGGTGAAACTGTAGGGAAAAGGGGCTGGAGAACTCCAGAAGCTATTTTTTCATTCATTCCGCTTAGTACACCTGCAAAATGAAATCACTGGAAGGTATTGCTTCTATTTCCCTCAATATTCCCACTTAAAACAGGATTTCCAACTATTAGTGGAATTTTTTTAAGTCCCCAAAGGAGTCTATTGTCTTAGCAATTCCATATCATCAAAGAGACAAAGTCATATCAAGAAAACAGTCATATTTGTACATAATCATGTTAGACAAAGCATTAGGCCCTAATTTTTCTGCCTTCAAACTGGTTTTTAGCATACCCTTTTTTGGTTATATTTATGTAATTTTATCAACTGCTCATCCTTGAGAGAAAACCATAGTTTATTCTGAGATAATGTCTGTTTGGATTTTTTGGTGCTGAAATGTTTTCCCTCTTAATGAAGTGGTGAAGTGATTGGTAGTTGTTTTGGGTTTGTTTGACTGGCTGGTTGGGCTGTTTTATGTGTCCTGTTTTTATGTGCTTTATTATTTGGAAAAATAAAAAGTTAGCTGCCTTACATCAGTTCTATAATTTGAAAGGGATGGTTTATTGCTCCAATGGTCTGGGAATCGCTGAGCTAGTCCAACCTCCCACCCAGTAAGCACCTTCCTCTTGTCCTGCCCAGCCTGTATCCTCAGAGACGGGCCCCCCTGAAATCCCTGAAACCATTCCCCTGGTAATGGGGCTCCTACAAGTCCTGGCAACGAGGAACTCGAATTTCCAAAAGCTACCATACTACCCTCAGACTCCTCTGACTCAGAAGTTCCTTCCACTAAACTGAAACCCACTTCCCGATGGTCCTAGGTTCATTTTTAGATGTCACCCTCACTACCTAGAAACAGCCATTTAGAGATCTAAAGGCAGTGTGAGTATGACCTCCTGGAGGCTTCCCTTCTCTGGGCCAAGACTTCCAGTTCCTTCCATGGCCTTTGGATCCCCTACCAGAAGCTCAATCTGAGAGGTGAGTAGTGTGGTTGATAAGGGTGTGGGCTCCAGAGTCAGTCTTGGTGTGAATCCTGGCTACACCTCTTTCTTGCTGTGTGACCTTACTCTAGCTCTCTGGGTCTCAGTTTTCTGCTCCCTCACCTCAAAGCAGAGACAATAACAGCTCCAATACGATTGTCATGCTGGGAGGATGAAGTCAGTTAACATGCGTTACGCCCACTGTAGAATAGTGCTTGGCACCGCTCTGCTCAGCATGTGTCATCTAGGATGTGTGTTGTGGTCCCACCCTTCCCAGCCCATCACCGGGGGCAGGGGCCTGACCCAAGCTGGGCCAACAGATTTTTTTACAGGCACTTGCAGACTCAGGGAAAGGAGTCAGTTTTTCTCCATGAGCTAAAGGCTCAAGGTGTAAAACTCAACCATATTTTCTACACCATAAAATAAATCAGTGTGTGGTGAAAGAGAAAAGGTAATGTCCAGAAAGAAACAAAGGCAAGAGAGAAAGTGCTAGTTCCAGCTAGCCCTTCCTAGAACTTCAGGGTTTGTCTCAGTAACTTAGTAACTTTCCTAGTAATTTAGCAACTACCTCCAAACTTAGGACTTGGGATTTCCCTGGTGGTCCGGTGATTAAGACTCTACCTTGCAAGGCAGGGGACGTGGGTTAGATTCCCGGTCAGGAGACTAAGATCCCGCACGTTGCAGAGCAACTAAGCCCACAAGCTACAACTACTGAGTCCATGTGCCACAACTAGCGAGTCTCTGCGCTGCAACGAAAGATCACACACGGTGCAACTAAGACCCCACACAGCCAAATAAATACATAAGTAAATAAAAAATAAAAAAAAAAAACCCAAACACCTTAGGGCTTAAAACAGCAATCATTTATTAGCTCCTGAGTCTATATGCTAGGCTGGGCTCTACTGGCAACTCCTGGGCCCATACTTGCCTTTGCTGTCAGCTGGTAGCTTGGCTAGGGCTGCTTGGTCCAGGATGGTCTGAAGGTGACCTAGCATTTACTGAATGTTTGCCATATCCCAGGCACCGAGGGAAATACCTGAGTGGAAAAAATTAATATTCACTGAGTTCCTACCTGGTGTTAGGCCTGTGATGGAATTTTAGGTGCATTATCTCACTTAATTCTCCTGACTACACAGTCAAGGAGTGTTATTATGACCACCCCCATTTTACAGACAAGGAAACTGAGGGTCTGAGAGGAGGAATAACTTGTCTAAGATTTCAAGACTCAGGGGGTCTGAGCTGGAATTCCAACCAAAGACTCCTAACTCCGCAGAGCCCACAAGCTGGCGCTGCACCATCCTGGCCCTAGCCCCATCCCAGAGTGAAACTAGGTCCTAACTTCATGCTGCTTTATGTGTCATCAAGGGGATGGACTGGACATAACATCCAACAGCATAAGATTCAATACCAGTCATTCGGTAAAAGCATCCCCCTGCCTCCTTTGTGCTAGGCACCATGTCAGGGACAGAGATGCGGAAATGACTCAGACACAGGACACAGTGGCAGAGACGTGGAGGAGGAAGTGATTAATCATGCCTGCTTTGGGCTCAGCATTGGCTCTTTATCAGCCCAATTCTTAAGGGGTAGATGATGCTGGCAAGGAAATTCAGCTCAGGCCAAACCCCCTTTCCACAGATGCACTGGGTCTCAGGGTCCCACTTATGTGGCAATAAGAGGTCAAGGTCATCCTCAGGGGGAGAGTCCAAGGCCCTGCACCCATCCTCTGAGCCTGGCTACAAAGCTCGGTACATGTCATCTGTTCACAGGATATCTGTGCGTGCCAGGTCAGAAGTAGAAGCTTCCAAGATAAGCAGATATCCTTGCCACCTTGCGAGGCAATTCAGGGACCTCTGAGCCCAAGGGAGCAATTTCTGCCAGCCCTGAGTTGGGATGCTCAGAGATTCAGCATCCACATGCCCAGGGCCCTGTCCCCATCGAGCAGGCATGAGTCATGGAAGGAACCTGACCCCAAGGTGAATTCTAGCTGCACCAGCTCCTGGCTGTGTTCCCTTATATATGCTGTCAATAATCCTTCCTGAGTATTCTCATTATCTGAAAAATGGGGACAAAATCCCCATCTGACCCAACACTTTTTATGTTTCTTGAGCTAGCTGAAGTAAAATCAGGACTGTCTCAGGCACCCGGGGGCACCTCCTGAAACCCCAAGGCATAGGGGCCCGTGAGCCTGGCATTCCCCCTGTAAAGCCCCCAGAAATTCGGGCACGACTACCTCCCCCATCTTCCCTCTCATTTCTCTTCTCTCCAGACTTGCTTCATTTTTCTCCCTCTGAAGACGCTCCCCCACTTTATATGGTGCCTGTGGCAAAAGCTGGCTGCCCCCACAGCCCAGTCATAAGTGTATGTGTGGCAGTTCCAACCTCATTCAGTCTGGCTGCCGTCTTTCAGTCCCCATTCCAAACTCCCGGGAGAGTCTGGTCCAGCTAGGCTTAAGCTCCACCACTCTGGTCTACGGCACAGCGAGCTTTGTCCAGCAAAGGGGGTCATACAGCGTAACGGGAACCCCCACGGGTAAAATGAGGTAGAGAGCATTTCTCAGAGAAGGAGTGTCACCATGGATGAGGCAGATTCCCCACCCCCCACCCCATGAGTTATTTTGAGGATTAAATAGGATCATGGGCTTCAGTCCCCTGACACTTAATAAGCATGTGCTTCAAGGGAGGGTCTTAGGTCAGATTTCCCTAGAAGCTGAGCTGTCAGCACAGGAGTGAGGAAAAGAAACAGTGGGGGGTTGGGGGGGAGGTCACAGAAGGATGGAGTCCCAGCCTGACCCACAGTGAGGGCCTGGGCAGTCACCCCACAGAATCAGTATCACATTGAGGCAAAGAGGACTTATCTATTGTACCCTCATCAGTCAGACCCCAGGACTGGCAAGGGTTGGGGAGAGGCAGGGGGAGGGGGAGGCTTCCATTTGGCTGAGGGTACTTCTCAAGAGAAGGGGACAGCTGTGATTGGGAGCAGCCAACATCCCAGCAGCTGGGAAACAGATGCGCCAGCCGGGAAAGGGGGTCCAAGCCGGGCACCAGCAGCTTCCATTACAGACAGTCTCACACAAACATTTAAGGACCCTGGTTGACGGCTTGCCTTTACTTCTCGCTTTGGTGTGTGTAAGAGTAATATTAAATTATGTATATTTTTATAGTTCTATTTATTTTTATTTTTGGCTGTGCTGTGTGCAACTTTCTCTAGCTGTTGCCAACGGGGGCTATTCTTCTTTGCCACACGCAGGCTTCTCATTGTGGAGGCTTCTCTTGTTTCGGAGCACAGGCTCTAGGCACACAGGCTCAGTAGTTGTGGCGCGTGGGCTTTAACTGCCTGAAACATGAGGGATCTGCCCAAACTAGGGATCGGACCTGCGTCCCCTGCATTGGCAGGTGGATTCTTCACAAATGTACAACTCGGGAGGTTCTTTAAATTATATTTTGAAAAGGTTTTTTTCTGTGATGTATGATTTTTCATATACTGTATATTACTATACACAGTCCATATAAATATACCTATTACTATAAAGATTGTACATGTAGTAAGTTTCACAGGGGATCCTTAAGGACTGTGTATGAATTTTGCCTTATATGTTGATTTTAGAACATAATGGCCCTGCCACTATTAAATATGACTCCACTCTAAGTGGTTAAGCTTCACCTGCCGCCTCCACAAGGTCACAGGACTCCAATTCTGAGGAGGTACCAAGGGGGGCCTCATGGCTCCAGGGACATCCTATCCCACATGAAACACATCCAAGCCTGCGACTCAGCTCCTCAGCTGACCCGACCCTCGCCCACCTCTCTGATGGCTGCCCTCAGCTCACCAGCCTCCGACCTCAGGGCATTCATTCATTTTCTCGAATGCACCAGCTCTTTCCCATCTGAGCATTTTTACGTGCTGCTTTTTTGCCCAGAACATCTTCCCTCTGTTCTTTACCTGGCTCCTCCAGGCTCAACCTGAGGTCTCCCGTCCAGGAGGCTGGCCCTGACCCTTCTCTTCTAAAGGAAGTTTAGGAACATCCCTTGTGATTCAATGGTTAAGGATCTGCTTTGCAATGCGGGGCATTCAGGTTGGATCCCTGGATGGGAACTAAGATTCCCACATGCTGTGGGACAACTAAGACTGTTTCCGGCAACTACTGAGCCTGTGAGCTGCAACAAAAGAGTCTACCTGCTGCAGCTAACATCCAGTGTAGCCAAATAAATAAATATTAAAAAAATAAATAAAGTTTAAATCACCCTGCTTGTTTTCTTCCTAGTCCTTGACAGTTTGTTATTGTTTTATAACTTGGTTCTTGTCTCTCCTGTTACTAAATTGTAAGCTCTATAAGGCCAGGAAGTACTTGGCACACAGTAGGAGCTCAGTATTTGCTGAATGAGTGAAGGTGTTGCTGGGCCCCAGCTGTTTACTTTAAATCCATCCTGTCAATTTCCACTGGCAAGAGAGAAAGCACCAATAGAAGGATCATCACTCTTCTGCTCAGAGACCTTCCATGGCCCTTCCCTGGGCACAGAGTTGCTAACAATCCCCTATGTGAGCGGGCAAGCATGAAGTTAAAAGACCCAAGTTCAAGTCTCACCCTTGCCACTTGCAGCAGTATGTAGCTATGCAACGGTAGTCAAATTGATTCCCCTTTCTCTGTCTCAGTTCCTTTCTATGTGAAATACCTCCTGCCTTTTCTCCTTCTTAGGTTGTTGTGAGAAGATATAGATCTATGCACAGATATTTTCCGTATTTTGAGTGCTGACTTTCAAGGGCTTTCATCATTCAGGTCTGATCTCTCCCTGCCTAAACACAAATGACCATTATTCTAGCCCCACCCAGCCACCTGGTACTTCCTGCACTTCACTGTGTACATTCACGCTTTAGTGCTTTCATTCAAAAGCTGTGCTCTTTGTTGAGAAAGCCTGTTTCATCTGCCTTCTCCATCTGTCCAGATCCAGCCCATCAGATCAGGCCCACGCCTCCATGACATCTTCCTCTACCTCGAAGCTCATGGCATCTTGGATGTTTGCTTTACACCTGGGACTGTCTCCCTCCTGCCCTCCAAGCTCCTCTCCCTGGTTCAAACAGCTTATCTCAACATCACACTGCCCTGTTTTGCACAGACCAGGCCCTATACTGGGAAATGGGGCTTCAGAGTAGAGGAAGACCCCATTTCTGTTGTAGAAGAACATTAACAAGAGGGATCAGAGGAATCAAATAGCAGTTGACAACTGATTTGCAGGCTAAGAAACCATAGAGGTTAGGTATACTTGCACTAAAGTCAGGTGTCAAATATATACCTGACTTTGAATCTCAAGATGCCTGCAACAGAAACCTGACTACAGTGACTTAACTAAACAGCACTTTTTTTCCCCCAAAATAATAAGAAGACCAAAGTAAGGCTTTCAGGATTGCTATAGAAGCTCCATGGGACCTGGAGGGCCCAAGCTCCTCCTGGAGTCTGCTCTGCCATCCTTAGCATGAGTGAGTGAGTGAGTGAGTAAAAGTTGCTCAGTTATGTCCAACTCTTTGCGACCCCATGGACTATACAGTCCATGGAATTCTCCAGGCCAGCATACTGGAGTGGGTAGCCATTCCCTTCTCCAGGGGATCTTCCCAACCCAGGGATTGAATCCAGGTCTCTGCATTGCAGGCAGATTCTTTACCAGCTGAGCCACGAGGGAACCCCAAGAATACTGAAATGGGTAGCCTATCCCTTCTCCAGTGGATCTTCCCCACCCAGGAATCAAACCAGGCTCTCCTGGAGGCAAATTCTTCACCAGCTGAGCTACCGGGGAAGCCCATCCTTAGCATAAGCCATCATTTTCCTTCTCATCTATAAAATGGGAATAACTACCTTCTGTACAAGGTTGTTGTGAAAACTAAGTGGATTCATACATATAAAGTGTTTAGAACAGAATCTAGCACATGCTAAGTGCTCCGTAAGTGTTCATTGTTGCTGTTGTCATTATATCTTCATGGTGAAAAAATGGATGCTGCCCCTCTACGCATCATGTTTTCATCCCTGGCAGGAAAGGAAGAAAGGCAAAGCACAAAATGTAAGTGCTGGATGAATCCATCTGTTTTTTCTTTTCCAGTGGAGGTGAAATTCATATCACATAAAATTAACCACTTAAAGTGAACAATTTACTAGCATTTAATATACTGACCATGTTGTGCAACCACTAAGTATCTAGTTCTGAAAAGAATCTTCATACCCATTAGGCAGTTGCTCT
Source organism: Cervus canadensis (assembly GCF_019320065.1). Taxonomy (NCBI): domain Eukaryota; kingdom Metazoa; phylum Chordata; class Mammalia; order Artiodactyla; family Cervidae; genus Cervus; species Cervus canadensis. Next base: position 99,937,086 of record NC_057387.1, read on the forward strand.
CCATTTCTGTCTCTTCCCAGCCTTTGGCAACCACCAGTCTTCATTTTTGTCTCTGTGGATTTACTTCTGCATAATTCCATCCATTTCTAAAGAGCTTTCCAGGAAACCCCACCCGACCTCTTCTGCTTATATCTCATTGGCCAGGAATGTGTCTGATTTTTGACTAGGCACATTGCTGCTGTCAACAGAATCAGCACTCTGATTTTGGATTTTATATTCTAATATTTACTGAACACCTACAATTATATTTTATGACCCTCTAGCCCTTGAATTCTTTTAACACTTTAATTTTTCCAAAATAAGAATCATCTTACATTGATAATACAATGCAATACATTGATAATACAGTGGCCTTCTATGTTCACTAGTTCCACATCTGCAGGTTCTGTATCCTTGGATTCAACCATCTGAAGACCGAAAGTACTTTTTTAGAAAATTCCAGAAAGTTCCAAAAAGCAGAACTTGAATTTGCCACATGTTAGTAAATTATATGTATCATATTTAAAACTACTTACATTATATTAGGTACTTTAAGTAATCTATGATGATTTAAAGTACACAGGAGGAAGGAAATGGCAAACCATTCCAGTATTCTTGCTGGGAGAACTCCATGGACAAAGGAGCCTGATGGGCTACAGTCCATAGAGTCACTAAGAGTCAGACATGACTGGAACACATTCTCAGTGTATCTTACACACAAGTACTAAATCATTTTATATAAGGGTCTTGAGCACCTGCAGATTTTGGTATTCATGGGGATTCTGGAACCTATCTCCTTAGGAAATGTAGGGATGACTATATCACATTTTTAATGAAATATAATGTCAGGAACTGTTCTAGCTGCTGGGAATAAATCTATAAATGAAACAGACAAAATCCCTGCCTGTGTAGAGCTGACATTCTAGTGGTGAGGAGATAAACAATTAAGTGTAATAAATAAGAATATTATTTAATATGTTAGAAGATGATAACTGCTTAGAAAAAATTAAAAGTAGAGCAGAATCAGGGCCATTTGTGAGATGGACAAAGAACTAGTCACTGTAGTAACGTTTTCTATTGCCACGTAACAAATCACCCCAGAATTCAGCAGCTTAAAACCACAAACATGTATTATCTCAGTTTCCATGGGTCAGGAATCCATGATTGGCTTAGCTAGGTTGCAAAAAAAAAAAAAAAATCAGCTGGAGCTGTGGACATGCAAAAGCTGACAAGGCTGGGGGATCCACTTCTGAGATAGCTCACACATATGGCTGTTGGCATATGGCCTTAGTTCCTCACTGGCTGTTGGCAGGAAGCCTTAGTTCCTTGCTGTGTGGGTCTCTCCACTAGGGCTACTTGAATGTCTTCATGGCCTGTCAACTGACTTCCCCAGAACAAGTGATTCAAGAGTGAGAGCACTCAGTCATTCAGTTCAGTTGCTCAGTCATGTCTGACTCTTTGCTACCCCATGGACTGTAGCACGCCAGGCCTCCCTGTCCATCACCAACTCCTGGAGCTTACTCAAACTTATGTTCATCGAGTCGGTGATGCCATCCAACCATCTTAACCCCTGTCGTCCCCTTCTCCTCCTGCCTTCTATCTTTCCCAGCATCAGGGTCTTTTTCAATGGGTCAGTTCTCTGCATCAGGTTGCCAAAGTATTGGAGTTTCAGCTTCAGCATCAGTCCTTCCAATGAACATTCAGGACTGATTTCCTTTAGGATGGACTGGTTGAGTAAGAGCAAGAAACAATTAAAAAAAAAAAAACCCCAATCAAAAAATGAGCAGAAGACCTAAACAGGAATTTCTCCAAAGAAGACATACAGATGGCCAACCAACACATGAAAAGATGCTCAATATCACTAATTATTAGAGAAATGCAAGTCAAAACTACAATGAAATGTCACCTCACACCAGTCAGAATGGCCATCGTTACAAAATCTACAAATAATAAATGCTGGAGAGAAAAGGGAACCCTTTTGCACTATTGGTGGGAATGTAAATTGATGCAGCCACTGTGGAGAACAGTATGGAAGTTCCTTAAAAAACTAAAAATAGAATTACCATGTGACCCAGCAATTCCACTAGTGAACATATACTCAGAGAAAAACATGATTCAAAAAGACAAATGTGCCCCAATGTTCATTGCAGCACTATTTACAAAAGCCAGGACATGGAAACAATCTAATTGCTCATCAGCAGAGGAATGGATAAAGAAGACGTGATACATATATCAGTGGAATATTACTCAGCCATAAAAATGAATGAAATTGGGTCAATTGTAGAGACATGGATAGACTTAGAGACTATCATATAGAGTAAAGTAAGTCAGAAGGAGGAAAACAAATATTGTATACTGACACATATGTGGAATCTAAAAAAAATTGGTAAAGACAATCTTATTTACAAAGCAGGAATAGAGACATAGAGGTAGAGAACAAACATATGGACACCAAATGGCAAAGGGAGAGAGGTGGAATGAATTGGGAGATTGGGATTGACATATACACCCCATTGATACTATGTATAAAATAGATAACTAAGGAGAATCTGCTGCATAAGGCAGAGAATTCTACTCACTGCTCCATGGTGATGTAAATGGAAAGAAAATCCAAAAGGGAAGGAGACATATGTACACGTATGGCTGATTCACTTTGCTGTACAATAGAAACTTAACACAATATTGTGAAGCAACTCTACTCCAATAAAAAATTTTTTAAAATGAGAACAGGGAGAAACCCACAGTATCTTCTACAACCTAGTCTTGAAAATGACACTGTCACTTCTTTTGTACATTCTAGTTGTTAGAAGTGAGTCACTATGTCCATCTCACATTAAGGAGAGGAGAATTTGAAGAAGTCTGTCAAATAATTTGTGGACATTTTTGGAAACCACTACAATGAAATGGAGTTGTAGGAGAAAGGTAGTATTTGAGCAAAAACTCAAAAGGGGGTGATGGAATTAGCAGACTGCTCTGGGCAGAGGAAAGAGCTGGAGCGGTTGGGCAGGAGCTTACCTGGCGTGTTGGTAAAGAACAGAGAGTGATACTGAAAGGAAACTAGCAGAGCTGTCGCACTCCATTCCTCCAGTACCAGCTGTGTGACCTTGGGCAAGTCACCTCCCTGTGAAATGGGAATGATAGTAACAACTCACAGGTTTATCATGAAGCTTAAATAAAATACTACATGGGGCTTTCCCTGGTGGCTCAGACAGTAAAGAATCTGCCTGCAATGCGGGACACCCAAGTTTGATCCCCAGGTTGAGAAGATCCCCTGGAGAAGGGAATGGTTACCCACTCCAGTATTCTTGCCTGGAGAATTCCACGGACAGAGGAGCCTGGCAGGCTACAGTCCATGGCTCGCAAAGAGTCAGACACGACTGAGTGACTAACACACACACACACACACACACACAAAGCATCCAGGCCATGTCTGGCACACAGTGAATGCTCAGAGTTGTTGTTGTTCAGTTGCCCATTTATACAATCACGAGGTTCTCATGGCAAGTATACTGGGGTGGTTTGCCTTCCCTCCTCCAGTGGATCACGTTTTCTCAGAACTCTCCATCATGACCCGTACATCTTGGGTGGCCCTACATGGCATTGCTCATAGCTTCATTGAGTTATGCAAGCCCCTTCACCACGACATGGCAGTGATCCGTGAAGGGGAAATGCTTAATAGATGTTAGTCAATACGATTCTTGTTAGGATCTGGGGCAGTGGCTTCATTCTCAACATCTGAGCATCAGATGCGGTGGTGCAAGTCATCCCCCGGGAGTTCTTGGAAGACATGACTTTTAGGGGATCTGTACAAAAGCCTCCCGTGTTCAGCAGCCTTGAGGAAAAGCTGCAAAAAAGGTGAACTTTACCTGGAACTTTACCTGCTCTGGAACTCAGGTCTCAGAGCAGTCTCCAGGGTTGAGTGCCAGTCTGCCAAGCTGCTAGCTGGGTGAGGCTAGGCTCTGCTCAGCCAGGGGCTAGGGAGCCAGCTGAGCAGTCCTAGAGTGAGGTCTCACCAGGTATCACTCCTGAGCCCTCCAGTCTCAGACAATCTTTGCCTTGGGTGCTAGAAATGGGGCTGTCAGCAAAAGTAAAATCCAAAAGGTCTCCCCAACCAGCACCTGGGGTCTTAGGGAGAGCTTCAGTTCAGTTCAGTTCAGCTGCTTAGTCATGTCCAATTCTTTGTGACCCCATGGACTGCAGCACGCCAGGCCTCCCTGTCCATCACCAACTCCCAGAGTTTACTCGAACTCATATTCATTGAGTCAGTGATGCCATCCAACCATCTCATCCTCTGTCATCCTCTTCTCCTCCCGCCTTCAACGTTTCCCAGCATCAGGGTCTTTTCAAATGAGTCAGCTCTTCACAGGAGGTGGCCACAGTAGGAAGAGGTAGAAGCCACTTGGGGTGGATCTTTCTATAAGTCCTCAAGAAGAGGGACAGGACACAAGGAAGAAGAGGGAAGAATTGCATCCTTGTTTGGTGATAAGATGGTCCCTAGGAGCCAGCATTTCCCTTCCACTGGTGACCACTGGTCAAGGATTACTGTGGCCCCGTCAACTCTTGCCAGGTGGGCTCAAGAGCTTCTCCCCCTGATCCCCACCATGGGCTGTTGAACACATGGCTTGGGATAAAAGCGGCTTGAATCAGTGAGGATGGCTCTGTTGCAGGACTTCAAAAGTCCCTTCCAGCCCTGGCTTCACCACACACAGCTTGTGACCTCAGCCAACTTCCTGAGTTATTTTCTGGGCTTCAGCCTCCTTCTTTGTAAAATAGGGTAATAACTTCTGCTCTGCCTAAATCATTCATTCAATGAATACTTAAGCCTCTCTGATACGCCAAGCATCATTCTAATGCCTCAGAAATACCATGCAGAATAAGAGAGGCAAGGCCTCTGCTCTTAGGGGGATGACCTTGGGGTGGGGAGACATTCTCTGAAACAATGCCAAGTGGTGGGAGGTGCTGAGAAGCTAAGCAGAACCCAGTGAGGAAACAGAGAGGGATAGAGGTGGTCAGGGAAAGTCTCAATGATTAGGGGAACTTTTAGGAGATCAGAACCAGAGGAAGGAGTGAGTCATGTGGATGTCTGAGGGAAGAGCAGCCCAGGCCGAGGGAGCAGCAGGTGCCAGGCAGTCCAAGACAGAGCAAGGAAGCGATTCTTGGAAATGCTGGGAACAAATGAGGTTCAACTAGTGCAAAGCTTTCACAGCATAAATTAGATGTTTAGTCACTCTTCTGCCAAAGCCCTTAAAGGGCCTGTGTGCTGTTCTCTGTCACTCAGTAGTATCTGACTCTTTGTGACCCTATAGACTTGTAGCCCATCAGACTCCTCTGTCCATGGGATTTTCCCTGTAAGAATACTAGAATGAGTTGCCATTTCCTCCTCTAGGGGATCTCCTGACCCAGGGATGGAACCTGTGTCTCCTAAGTCTCCTGCATTGCAGACAGATTCTTTACCGCTGAGCCATCAGGGAAGCCCAAAGTGCCTAACCAGGCCCTTCCAAGGCCCTACGTGATCTTCTTCCCTCTGTCTTCTCTGACCTCCCCCCACCCCAAGCTCCCTCTGCTCTAGTCACCCTCCTTCCAGGCTGTGATTCACACCTGCCTCCAGGCTTTCCCCGACTCAGGGGCTCAGAGTTACCTGAAAGACTGATTAAAATGCAGACGACTGGGCCCCAGCCCAGTTACTAATTCAGGTCTGGGGTGGGGCCCCGGATGTGCATTTCTAACAAGGTCCCTGGTGATGGGGATGCTGAAGACTCGGTCCCCGGTATGACAGCTTCAGCAGGACACTCCAGATAGCTCCTCTGCTGGGACCAGTTTGCCCCAGACACCACTTGACTATTGCCCTCTCCTCCTTCAAATCTCTGCTCAGATCTTACGGTCTCTGTGAGGCGCATCTTGACCATTCTATGCAATATTGCACGTTGCCACCTGCATCCCCAATCTCCTCTCTACGCTATTTTTCCTTTTTTCCACTATCTAACATGGGGATAATTATTTTACTTAGTTTGTTGTTAACTATATGTCCCCATGTACCTAAAGGTGATTTTAACGCAGATCCTATGAAGCCGTGTGTGTGTAAGTCACTCAGTTGTGTCCGACTCTTTGTGACCCCATGGACTGTAGCTTGCCAGGCTCCTCCATCCATGGGATTTTTCAGGCAAGGATACTGGAGTAGCGTGCCATTTCCTTCTCCAGGGGATCGTCCCAACCCAGGGATTGAACCTGGGTCTCCCGCATTGCAAGCAGACTCTACCATCTGAGCCACTGGGAACTTTTATGAAGCCCTGAGGATCCCATAAATCTCCCAGGGATCTGCTAAACTCATCAAATATATATGCAATAGTTTGTGAACCATGATGTTTATAGTATAAACTAAAACAATAAAACAGTCAGCCATTTTATCAGCAAAATGGGCTTATTCAGGAAAAGCAAAGAATAGCAATTTAGGACACACAACTATGGTGAACCACATTCAAGTCCAGGTGAAGCAAACGAGAGGAAACTCTTTTATAGAGGAGAAAGGGAAGTTGGAGGGGTTGTTATAAACAAAAAGTCCATTGGAGGAAATTAGGAGTTTGAAGTATAGTCACTTTTCATTGGCTAGTTTGTGATAGTCTTTCATTGACTGAACTGTTACCACGCAAGGAGAAAAAAAAATCTTCCTCTGTGGGAAACTAACGTCACTTCCTGCTGGAGATGCGAGGTATGTCTCTTCCTGTTGGGAAACTATTGATGCCCCAGTGGTACCTTTGTGAGGTCTCCCCTTTCTGGGCTCCTGACTCCATTTTAGTGAGGTTTCCCTTTATTAACTTTCGGTCAGTAGCTTTCATTAGATTCTCAAAGACTTACTTGATCCCCAAAGCTTAAAAACCATTTGCAGATCAATATCTGGCACAGAATAGGTGCTCAATAAATATTTGTTGACTAAATTAAAGAACTTTTAAAGCATTATTCACACACACTTTTATAAAAAAATTTTTATTTATTGATTGATTTGGTTGCATCAAGTCCTAGTTAACACACTGGATCTTCGTTGCATCATGTGGGATCTTTTTTTTTTTTTGATGTGGCACATGGAGTCTCTAGGTGTGGCACACAGGCTCAGTAGTTGCAGCTCATGGGCTTAACTGCTTCTTAGCATGTGGGATCCTAGTTCCCTGAGCAGGGATCAAACCCATATCCCCTGCATGGGAAAATAGATAAACCACTGGACCACCAAGGAAGTCCCTCACACACACTTTTTTTAAAAAAGGAAAACTGATGGCACACTGGCTCTCAAACGTTGGTGTCTTCAGACAACTAAGTCAGAACAAAAGGGTTCCTTTGTAAAAATACAAATTTATTATTTAAAATACCCTCAGAGAGTCTGAGTCAGGGATTAAGGTGGGGCCAGAAATTCGGGATTTTTCAAAGCCTCCCGCTTCCCCCCACCTCCACGCCTCCAAGTGAGTCTGAGGTGCAGCCAGGTGTAGGAATTTCAGTGTAAAATCTTTATTGGAGAGAGATTCAGGAGACAAGATTACCGTGTGCAACTTTTAACACTTTTTCAAACACTGTGATCATACCCATGGTCACTTGTGAACTTCTCACAAGAATGACGGGGCAGGGACTATATAATCTCTCTTTTACTAAGTAGAAAGCTGAGGCCCTGCGGAGCCAAGACAGCCCTGACACTCAACGGTCATACTGCCTGCGGGGATTAGAGATACAGTTAGAACCTGGGCCCCTGGCCTCTCACTCTAGGGTTCTCCCCTCTGTGCCAACTGGATAAACCCAAGTTCCAGGAAATGCCAAGGACACCACCAGGGGAGGGGAGGCAGGGAAGGGAGGGGCAGAGTGGCAAACACGTGGAGGGCAAGGTCTGGGAAGTTGTCTCCTGGCCACCAGGAGAGACTCCAGCTGCTCTTAGGACACAGGCAGCCACATGCTAACTCTGGCTGTGTATGACCAAAGGACAATCACTTTCCCTTTAAGTAACTCAGTCTCCTTGTCTGCAAAGTGGGACTGATGACTGTGGCAAATTCTTAAGGAGACTGGAATACCACACCACCTTACCTGCCTCCTGAGAAACCTGTATGCAAGTCAGGAAGCAACAGTTAGAACCAGACATGGAACATGCAAGTTGGGAAAGTAGTACGTCAAGGCTGTATATGGTCACCCTGCTTATTTAATTTATATGCAGAGTTGTCGTTCAGTCGCTTAATTGTGTCCAACTCTTTGTGACCCCTTGGGCTGCAGCACACTAGGCTTCCCTGTCCTTCACCATCTCCAGGAGTTTGCTCAAACTCATGTCCGCTAGGTCTGTGATGCCATCCAATCATCTCATCTTCTGTCACTCCCTTCTTTTCCTGCCTTCAATCTTTCCCATCATCAGGGTCTTTTCCAATGAGTCAGCTCTCCATATCAGGTGGCCAAAGTATTGGAGCTTCAGCTTCAGCATCAGTCCTTCCAGGGAATATTCAGGGTTGATTTCCTTTAGGGTTGATTGACTTGATCTCCTTGCAGTCCAAGGGACTCTCAAGAGTCTTCTCCAACACCACAATTCAATGTATATGCAGAGTTCACCGTCCAAAATGGATGCATCACAAGCTAGAATCAAGATTGCCGGGAGAAATATCAACAACCTCAGATTTGCAGATGATACCACTCTAATGGCAGAAAGTGAAGAGGAACTAAAGAATCTCTTGATGAAGGTGAAAGAAGAGAGTGAAAAAGTGGGCTTAAACTAAATATTAAAAAGAGTAAGATTATGGCATCAGGTCCCATCACTTCATGGCAAAAAGATCGGGAAAAAGTGGAAACAATGACAGATTTTATTTTCTTGGGCTCCTATATCACTGCGAATGGTGACTGCAGCCACGAAAATAAAACATGCTTACTCCCTGGAAGAAAAGCTATGACAAACCTAGACAGTTTAAAAAGCAGAGACATCACCTTGCTGACAGAAATCCATGTAGTCAAAGCTATGATTTTTCCAGTAGTCATGTATGGATGTGATTGTTGGACCGTAAAGAAAGCCAAGCACCAAAGTATTAATGCTTTTACATTGTGGTGCTGGAGAAGACTCTTGAGAGTCCCTTGGATGGCAAAATCAAACCAGTTAATCCTAAAGGAAACCAACCCTAAATACTTATTGGAAGGACTGATGCTGAAGTTGCAGCTCCAACAATTGGCCACCTGACATGAAGAGCCAACTCTTCAGAAAAGACCCTGTTGCTGGGAAAGATTGAAGGCAGGAGGAGAAGAGGATGACAGAGGATGGTTGAATGGCATCACAGACTCAATGGGCATGAGTTTGAGCAAACTCCGGAAGATAGTGAAGGACAGGGAAGCCTGGTGTGCTGTAGTCCATGGGGTCACAAAGAGTGGGACACGACTTAGTGGCTAAACCCCAAGTTAAAACTATTGTTATCAAGGAAAGATACAACATCCCAGAAGATCTCTAGGGACCAAGGTAAATCCAGCCTTTCATTCACTTGAGGTACATTTTTGAGCTACCTAGTATGCACCAGGCATTTTGCTAGGCATTGTGCACACATTACCTCATTTAACCCTCACCACATTTCAGTGGGATTCGTGCTGTTGTTATCCCCATTTTACAGAAGAAAAAACTGAAGCTCAGAGGAACGAGTGGCAATTCATTTGATCATCTGTTCGTTCACCCAACTTTTACTGAAAACCTGCTCTGGGCCAAGTGCTGAGGACACGAAGCTGAACAAGTCCTTCAGAAGACATGCCTATAAATTACTTTAATAACAACTCAGTACATGCTTCCACAGACGAGTGAGTGGGAGAGAGGGGAGGAGCAGTTGACTCTCCTGGTATTATGGGGAGGGGCAACTAATCTTCCCCGAGGCCCTGCTCCGCTGAGGCTCTCATGCAGTGTGCAGAGGTGGCAGTTAAAAAGCCTGGGTTCGAGGTTCGCTTCTGTCAAGGCTTTGCTGTGTGTTCCTAGGAAACCCTCTCCAGCCCCTGAGATTTGCCAGTTTTCTTAATCTGGAAAATAAAGAGGTTAAGAGGTTGGGCTTGTGATTCTTGGTTGGGCTTGTAGTTCTGGGGGATCTAAACCTCTAGACGTCCCACCCCACCTTCTAGTCCATTCAAGCTTGGCCCCAGACAGACCCAAGACTGAAAGTAGAGCAACCAAAGCTGATGATTATTTGAAAAGTGCCGAACGCCCTGCTCCCAGACAGAACTCAACGCCGGAGGCGTGGCCTGAGGTCCAAAGGGCGAATCTCCGACAGGGGCGGGACTGAGACCTCCGGGAGGTGCGGCTTGGACCGCCCAGAAGCGACTCATCCAGCCAATGAGCACCTGGGGGCGGATCAGCCCCTCCTCCGAGTATAAGAGGGCGCCGAGTCCGGGGGCGCGGCGCAAAGGTCTCGCAGCGCGACTGTGTAGGTGTGCAGGGTCTTTGCTACCCAGAGCTGGGCTGGACAAGCGCTCTGAGTTCTGTGTATACTGGGCTGCGCAGGAACCAGGGCCGGCCTCGGTTTTCCTTTGCCCGGCTGGGCTGCGGAGAGGGCACGAGGCTCGGATCGCTCGCAGCGGAGGAACAGCTGGCCGGGGCCGGGGGACGCGCGCGCTGACCATCGGTCCGCCGCCGGCAGCCGGACCTCCGTCATGGCTGACCACCTGATGCTCGCCGAGGGCTACAGCCTGGTGCCGAGGCCGCCGCCCGCCGCGCCCGCCCACGGCCCTCACGCGCCCCGGACGCTGCAGCCGTACTCGAGCCCAGGCCTGGACAGCGGGTTGCGGCCGCGGGGGGCTCCGCTGGGCCCGCCGCCGCCTCCACAGGGGACCGTGGCATACGGGGCCTTCGGGCCGTCGCCCACCTTCCAGCCCTTCCCGGCTATGCCACCGCCGGCGGCCGGCAACGCGCACCTGCAGCCCGTGGCGACGCTGTACCCAGGACGCGCCACCATGCCCCCCGGCGCCCCAGGAGGCCCCTCAGGCCCGCAGCCCGCAGCCGGAGCCCCGGCCCCGCCACTGCAGCCGCCGGCGCACGCCCTGGGCGGCATGGACGCCGAACTCATCGACGAGGAGGCGCTGACGTCGCTGGAGCTGGAGCTCGGGCTGCACCGCGTGCGCGATCTGCCCGAGCTCTTCCTGGGCCAGAGCGAGTTCGACTGCTTCTCGGACTTGGGGTCGGCGCCGCCCGCCGGCTCGGTTAGCTGCTGAGCGAGGCCGGGCGCCTGCCCGGCGTGCTAGAGAGAAGGGGCCCAGCCTGCCCGCCGGACTCCGCCCCCAGCGTCTGGGCCCCGCACGCACCCTCCGTGAGGGTGGAGGCCGCGGTGAGTGCACCGAGCCGACGCCGGCCTGGGACGCCTGGCCTCCCTCCAGGCCCTGCCTCCTGCAGGATGACAATTTGAGTTCATCTCTCTGACCCGGAGCCTCAGCGGTAAAATGAAGGGGAAGGAACCCCCCTTTCGGACTCCCAGTTCTTAGATTCTGTATCCTCTCCTCTCGGACTTTCCCTGGCCCCAGCCCCCAATCTGAGCCAACCCAGGCTTCTGCCTGATTCCCCCTCTCCTTGTGAAGCCCACTGTGGTCACTGGGTCCCTGGAGCCACCCACCCGCCGGGCCCCCAGCCCCGCCGCCTGGGCCCTGAGGTCACTGGGCTCTCCGCCCTGGGGAAGAGCAGACGACGGTCCAGCCCTCACCCCTGTAGAGTGGAGCAATCCCCCATCTGGCCTCCAACACCAAAATAAAACTGGGTCACTTTCCAGTCTGGCGTTTTCATTTCCTTATCACTCCAACTATATTTGGCTTCTAGAGTCCTGAGGCTGCCAGGGGTCCTGGGTGAGATGGAGGCCACAGGCCCTGGCAGTGGCCAGGAGAGGAAACTGACAGTTTCTTTCAAAAATATCTGTGAGTTGTGCAATTGTTCTGTCATAATCTGGAAGGCAGAGGCTGCCGCCACTGGTGGCAAGGTAACCCAAGGGCGCGGAAGGTGGACTCCCTGCTTCTGGGAGGGGTGGGGGAGGTGGGGCTTAGGGACACTGCCCTCACTGTTCATTCAGCATGCAGGTCAGAGGGTAACTGGGGGTACCTGAGGGTTCAGGGTCTGGTTTTGAACTGGGACCCTCTCTCTCTCTTGTTCATGACGCCATCCATTCAGATTTCTGAGGCCATTTCCTCAGAGACAGATACAGTTGGTCCCCATCTTAGGTGGTGGTGAGGCTCACATGTGATGTGAGACCTTTAGCACAGGGCCAGACACCTAGGCAGCACTCAGGAAATGATAATGATGACTACTCCACTACAACAATCATGCCCTCAAGGAGACACAGTCCAAGTAGAAGTAGTAGGGGGTAACAGACCTGGAAAGTTGTCAGGATGAGTTGGTACACGGAAGAGTGGGACGAGGAGTAGGAATTAGGTAGGACGGCCCAGCAGGCAAACCCAGAGAAGGAAATGGTTTCAGCTGGTGCTGGTGGTGTTGGTAGATGGGTGGGGGTGGGCAGGAGTGGTCAGGTCAAGTCAGGCTTCAGGAAGGCGGTGACATTTGATGTGGTAAGAAGAGCCTTGAAGGATGAGTACATCCTTAGGACTTGGAGAAGATGGCATGCAAGTGGAAAGTCCATTCAGAGGCAGGGAGGCATACATGTACAGGGCCTGTATGGGCAGGCACGGGGTCTCTAGAAAGGTCTATTCGAGTTACGGGGACTTGGGGAAGTAGGCACAACCCCTGTTCTACAGACAGGGATGCGGGGCTGGCCCAAACCTGGCAGATTTGGCCTCAGTCCTGACCACCAGCGCGGACTCCTGGTCACCCCATGCTGCTGCCTGTCTCTGAAAAGGTCCATAGGTGCTTCAAGGGTGTGGGAGAAAGGCAGGAAGAGAGGAATGGAATGCAGAGAGGAGAGGCTAAAGACCAGGACAGGACAGGGCAGTGGGGCTGGAGAGGAGATAATGGATTCCAGAGACCCTGGGGGGAAGGAGCACAGAGCTGTGACCTGTGTTCCATGGTTGACTTTACCTTCGTGCCAAGCTTGACACAACTTTCCCTCCAGCCTGGGAGCTCACCCAGCACAGATTGTAAACAGCAGCTCAGGAGCCACCAAGACAGGCATGGAGTGGGCCACAGAGGTGTTTGATGAAAAAAGTGAAGGTTCCCCCTAAGATACCAAGGGTGTTCTGGGACAGATGGCGAGGAGGGCAAGGAGGCTTCTAGGCAGGGACTGGTCTGAGCTCTGAGATGAGAATGGCCAATGTTTGCTCTACTTTGGCCAAGATCCCAGGCCAGAGATAAAAACCAAAGGGCTGAATTGGGATGGGAGGGCCTGGCCCTGGTCTAGCCTCAGTTTCTCCACCAGTAAAATAGGGTTAATAACCCTGCCCTACTATTTCACAAAACAAATAAGCCTCATGGTAGGTGCGGAGCAGATTTGGGGTGGGACGATAAGCAGTAGATCAGCTCTGAAGTGCCCGCCATATGTAAGAGGTTACCGTGAAAACCCAACACCCACCTCTTCCTAGAGTTAAGAAAGAGGAGAAGAGGGAGTCCAGCTCCTGAGCGATTTCCCACCCACCATCCCTCCCAGAGGGACTGCAGACAAGTTGGACAGCAGACAGATGGACAGAGGAGAAGGTAAAGCTGGGGCAGCCCACCACCTGGATTCCCAAATCCCTGATAACTTTGCAGGATTCTGACCCTCCCAGCTGGAGGGGAAGATGGAGTGTCCTTCCTGCCAGGAGGCTTGTAGTCTGATAGCTTTGGGGTCCATTTCCAGAAGCAGCTCCTACTAGCTGCCTGACCTTCTGAAGTCTTGATTCACCTACAGTTATCCAACCAGCTTCCTGTGGTTCTCACCGCTTCCTGGGGCTACCTCCTAAAATAACCCGTTGCCCCGCCCCCCACCCCCATCCTGTGAATTTCGTTCTCCTACCCGGATTGGCTCTTTGGGATTGGGAGACAGGCTCCCTCAGGGTTGGGAACTGACTCATGGCACCGGCAAGACATTATTTCATCTTTTTTTTTCCCATATGCAAGTCCCCCCAGGTTGAAGTTTGTTATTTTGAATCATCTTTTGGTTGCCTGAATTTCATTAGCAAGTAGTTTTTTTCCAAGTATGACTTCTCTCAAATTCATCTACAAAATGGAGATGCTAATAGTACCTCTCTCATAGAGCTGCAGTGATTAAACTAGTTAATTCTCATGAGGTGCTTAGAACAGTGTAGCTTGTAGTTTATCACCCCTGAACCCTGGCTTTCTGGGGATACCTTTATATATTAGTGTTTAGAAAGGCTGTGTGGTAACCAGCTAGGACGAGAGGGTACTCCAACAACTGTTGCTTATTGGGATTCTCAGTAGCCAAACACCAGTAAACAATGCTGTTTATTTATTTTACTTTTTAAGAAGTTTTTACTGAATTTGTTACAGTCTTGTTCCTGTTGTTTATGTTCTGTTGTTTTTTTTTTTCTTTTGGCTAGTAGGTATGTGGGGTCTTAGCTCTTTGAACAGGGATTGAACCCATACCTCTTGATTGGAAGGTCAAGTCTTAATCACTGGGCTGCCAGCGAAGTCCCTCAGATGGTGTTTAGCTTGCAAAAATTTTATCAGGGAAGAAAGGGTCTGGAACAGAAGCAAACAGAGGAAGCTACATGACAGACCCAACAAGAGCCAAACCCACGGGGAGGTTTGGTGCTGGAAGGGCCCTTCAGAGTCCTCCCAATCAGTCCACTCCTTTTTACTCCCGCCCCCATCAGTCATGCTTCCCAGGTGGTAAAGGACTACCAGTGCAGGAGACATAAGAGAGGCAGGTTCAAACCCTAGGTCAGGAAGGTTCCTGGAGGAGGACACGGCAACCCCTTCCAGTATTCTTACCTGGAGAACCACATGGACAGAGAAGCCTGGCAGGATACAGTCCATAGGGTCACACAGAGTCAGACACGACTGAAACAATTTAGCACGCATGCACGCACCATCAGTCATGGGATGTGGCTGCCCAGGGAAGTGGTGTGGCTGTGGGTGGGGTGGGGCAGCTCTCCCTTGCTGAGCCATCCGTGGGGAAGCTGCTGGGGAAAACAGTCTGCTGGCTGCACTCCCAGGGGCCCAGGGAACAATCTGATGGAAGCAGGGACTGGACAGGCCATCACCGTGCCCTCCACAAGCACCGGAGTGGGAACTAGGTGAGGCGAGTGTCATAAGAATGCCTCCTTAAATTTGTCTTTGGGTGCCTTGTTTGCCTCTGCCTAGCCTCAGACCTGACTAGCACCTTCCCTGTTAGAGGGGGGAGAATTCTTTTTAAGGAATATCAACCTTCTAGGGTCGACGTGATGAGATTCTACACAACTTCCTGGTACATGGTAGATGCTTGATAGAGAGCTGCCACCATCATCATCATCGCCATCAACACAGCCGTCATTCCAGCTCAGCTAAGTGTTCAGCAGACATTTATTGAGTAAATTAAATGAGCACTCTGAGCCTGGTCTTTTCCCAGGAAGCTTAGGCTGTTTAGCTGATTACTGTGTAATCCCCTTGAACTCCTTAATCCATTCTTGCCTAACTCTTTATGCCACCCTGCTGTTAAAAGTGCTGGGTCAGGATTACTGCTGACTGGGGGACTAAGTCAAACTTATCGAGTGTCTACTGTGAGCAGGCATGATGGGACCTAACAGCACCCAGTAGGTACTTTTTCTCTTCTAGCCCCTACTTTAAGTATCACCCAAACGCATGGACGGAGGAGCCTGGTGGGCTGGTCCATGGGGTTGCAAAGAGTCAAACACGACTTAGCAACTAAACAACAACAACAAACTCTCTTAATTGCCCCGCTGCTGTGTGTGTGCTAAATACTTCAGTCGTGTCCAACTCCTTGAGACCCTGTGGACTGTAGCCCGCCTGGCTCCTCTGTCCATGGGATTCTCTAGGCAAGAATACTGGAGTAGGTTACCATGCCCTCTTCCAGGGATTCTTCCCAACCTAGGGATCAAACCTGCATCTCTTATGTCTCCTGCATTGGCAGGTGGGGTCTTTACCACTAGCGCCCCCTGGGAAGTCCCAAATTACACCCCTAGGTGGTTGTATTTCCATTCCAGAGGTCAGAAAATGGTCTCAGACATTGAATTACTCCTCTGAGTTACACCCCAGTAAGTGATGGGGGTGAGCATGCCCACTCCCATATATCCAGGGCCCTTTCCCTCCCCAGGCTGGGGCTGACCAAGTACCTGAGCCTGAATGAGAGAGAGCAGAGCCCCAGACGTGGGGCTGCTATTTCGTGGCCGTGAGATGTAGAAGTCATGCTGAGCCTCTCTCGGCCTCAGTTTCCTCTTCCGTACAATGGGGAGAATAATCCCACCCTCCGAGGTGTATGTGCAAGAATTCAAATTCGACTGAGTTTCTAAGAGCACATTGTAAACAGTGCATCGCTCTAATCGGTTGGGTTGAGCTGGGGGTAAATAGCCATGGTCTGGAGGGAGCCATGGCACACACTTTGGTTCTTGAGATCCGGGCCAGCTGGGATTGTGCAATGCAGAGACACACACGGGGCTTCTGGGCAGGTGATACCGAGCAGGTTGGGGTCTGGGAAAACCTGAGAGCTGGTGGTGATGAAAAGGCAAGGTGTGCAGCAACCTGGGGCAGAGGGAACATCCAGGTAAAGACCCCACGTGTGGCCTGGCAGATAGAGGAAGTAAAGGAAGCTGCTCTCAGCTCAGTCTCCTCATCTGTCAACTGGAGACACCACTGGCTCCCTGCGAGAAAGAAGAGGTGAAGCGCCTGCCCCCATGAGAGGCTCAGACGGAAACTGTTGCTAGGAAACCTGACCACAGGGATAAGGACCAGAGAGCTTGTCTCAGCCAGCCTCCAGCCACCACCCCAGCCTCCTCTCCAGCCACCCAGCTCCCCATACATGATGCTCCTTATGCCTCATACCTCTGCCGATGCTGTTTCCTTGGCCTGAAATGCCCTCCCCAGGGTCACCTGTGAAAGACCTATTTCATCACATACCAGGTTTGATGGTGAGTCTTACCCCCTAGACTGTTAGGTTCTCAGGAATAAGAACATGATCTCATCATCCCCACTTCCACCCACTGTGTGGCTCGAAGTGGGTATTAATATTATTAGCAAGTGCTGGAGTGAAGCCTTGCACTGGGAGCTGAGGCTAAAAGATGGCCAAGGCTTTCGTCCGAGTTAGTGTTGGGAGCTCTGAGCTCTAGTCCCAGCTAAACCGTGAATTTGTGACCCTGGGCGTGTGATTTGAGCTCTCCAAGCTCTGTATGATGAGAACTATGTTCCTCGCCCCTCTTCCCTCACAGGTGCTGGGAGAGAGTGAGGCCGACCTGCAGGAAGAGGGCAAGGAAGTGTGATGCTCCCCTAGCATCGTGGTGGGGCAGCAGGCTTGGTGTGCACTCTCTCCTTCAGTCCTCATGACTCCAGAAGGTGGATGTAGTTACTGGCTCCATTTTATTCCACTGGCCTCATTCTAGGCAGCCGAGGCTCAGAGAGGTCCAGCAACCTGCTTAATAACATATAGCCAATGCAGTGGATGGACAGACACATGGTAAAACAGGCAGGGTTCTTGGGAAGAGCTTCTTTTTTTGCACAGTGGAAGGAGGTTGGACTTGAATAAATGTGCAGTCCAGATTCCCGCCCAGGGAGCAGGAGTGTGGCTGGGAGGGAGCAGGGAGTCCTACACAACTGCTTAGAGGGTGGTCTCCAGAGACACTCACTCCTTCCCTTCTTCCTGGTGAGCAGCTCTGGCTGAGGGTTCTGCCATAAAATTAGCACATCCAAGCAGAGGACTCTCCCTGGGCACCCCAACCTACGCTGGCTGGGGAATCTGAGACTCTGAGCCAATCATTGTTTGTTTGTTTTTAAAACAAATACATTGTCTCTAGTCAAAAATAATGTATGCTAGAGGCAAAATACTTTAAAAACAATTTAGAAAATGTAAAGTGAAAAGTCAAAGACCTCCCCCGACTTCCCCCACCACACACATATAATGTGTACATTGTGTTACATGTTACATACATAATATGCATCTCTTTTTCACAGAAATGGAATTATATTTTCCATCATTGGATTTTTTTTATTTAACATATTTTGGAAATTTTCCATGTCAGTAAATTTTTTTAATGACTCATTCTTTTTAATAACAGCACTTTGTGTAACCCATTAACCCCAGACCCCAGCTGAGGGAGATTTATCTTGTTCCCAAGTTTTCACTGTTACTGATAATGCTACAAGGAGCATCCTTGTATATCTACCCTGGAACACTTATAAGAACATCTCTGTAGAGTGGCTTCCTCGAAGGGGAATTACTGAATCAGAAGAGATGAGCAAATAAAATTGCAACAGCCACTGCCAAATAGTTCCCTAAGTGGCTGTAAAATTAGTGTAAGGAATCCCCCAAAGTTCTTCCATTTTCCATGACTATTGTGAAACAGCAATGCTTTATCTCCTCTTCTTCCTTTTCTTCTTCAAGTCAAAATCATTCAAATTTGCAGACAGTGCCCTAACCGTATGAGCTGTCTGCTGGTTAGGTCACCCACTACTGACGCATAATATCTCACCAACCTCTTATGGTGATCTGACTTTATTATACCAGGTCACATAGAGGTGAGGAAGCAGAGGCTCACAGAGGTGAAATGACTTGCCTACTACCACAAGCTAGTCATTTCTTGAGTTAAAGTATTTAATGGACTTAGGATGGTATACGTAGTAAGAGATATTTAAGTGTTAGTTCAGCTTCTTTTACAAAGGGGAAATTTTTTATGTGGCTTAAAAAGCAGAAAATACTTCCTCCTAGTTCCACCCAGTCATGTAGACCCAGATTGCTTCCTTCTTATTTCTCTGCCTTACCTGAACCCAGCCTCAAGAAGCATGATGGCAGCTCAAAGTCCAAGTTTGCTTTCTTTTTGTTTTTGCTCTTTGTCTGTGAAGTGGAAGCTGGGCCATGCCCAGCTCTCGGGAGGAAGAGAGTAAGGAGGTGAGCACAACAAATATTTGAAGATTCTCTTGACAAGGATTTATTCATGTGACCACACTTGGCTGCAAGAGAGGCTGGGAAATATGACTTGTAGCTGTCAAACCAACAAGTCGGTTACTATGGAAGACAGGAAGGATGGATTTTGGTGGGCAACCAACATTCTCTACCATGGCAAGTGGCTCAGTTGAGAAACACTTCTCAACTGCTGAGAACACTTGAGAACCACTCTCAGTAGTTGAGAACCACTTCTCAACAGTTCTCAGTTGAGAACTCAAGTCTCCTTGGCCCCATGGCACTTGGTGGGGAAGGGGAAGATGTAGGAGACCTGAGTCCTATATAAAGAGACCTGAGTTGTTATCAGGTCAGTCATCACTGGGCATGTGCATCCTGGGTAACTCACTTCCCTTCTTTGAGTCTCAGTTTCCTTATCTGTAAAATGGGGATAATAATGGGACTTACTCTCAGACTGCTGATGTAAAAACACTTGCCAAAGTTTGTAATATACTAGGTGTTCATGTGGTTGATGAGTTGGGGTAGAATTTGGATTTGAGCACGTGAAAGGAAGAAATTCCAGGGAAGATGACAATCTGTGCAATGGCCAAGTGGCATGAATGAACAGGACTTGACTGGGAAAGGGAACAAGTCCAGTGTGGTTACCATGCAGGGTAATGCTCAGAGCAGCAAGGGATATACTTAAGCAGGTAAGAGTCAAACAGGAATGACCCGTGAGTGACAGGCTGAGGAGCTTGAACTTGATCCTGTTGGTAATGGGGAGTCATGGATTTTATGAGCAGGATGGGAAAAGAGCAAGATTGGTGCTTTGGAAAGATCACTGATGAGCACAGAAGGGATTTGAGAGGAACACATTGGGAAAATGGAGAAGGCTGAGAATATGGTCACGCTGACTTAGGTAGGGATAAGGGCCCTAGGACAAGTGGTGGCAAGGTAGGGTAGGAGGGAGCAATGGTAAGGAAAGAAGTCTTAAGCCTTAAGGGAGACTTGGTTTGAAAAAGCATGGAACACAACATCTGGTATAAACAAACACTCTGATTGAATGAACTATATACCTTGGTTATTTTGGATTAAGTGTGGAGGTAGAATAAGAACAGCTTAAATGAAATGAACAAGATAGGTGTCTCAAAACTAATGTGGTTATCATATTGTCAATATCCAAGCTTCTCTACCTTATTGCTTTGTCATTTTTGAGTCAGATCTCATGGTCCAAAAAGGCTGCCCTAGCCACTATATCAACATTCCAGCCAGAAAGGAGAAGAAAAGAGGAGAAGTGCATATTCTGGAAGTTGCTTATACCTGACCTCAAGAGAACATCAGAAATGCGGTCTTTTTAAAAAAATTTTCTTTATTTATTAGAATGGAATCGCTTTACAATGTGAAATATGACCTTTGTTTTGGGGGATCCATGTGTCTAAATAGAATTTGGAAGTTCTCCCACTAAGGAAAAAGGTGAGGATGGATATCAGGGACAACCTGCAGTCCTAATAATGGCCTGTTGAAGTGGAGGCTACAGGGAAGAGAAGAGCCAGAGATGATTCTCAAGAGTGTGGGTGGAGGACAGGGTTGGTCTTCCCTGAGGGGGCACCCAGGAAGAGGACCGACTGGGGAGAGTGGGATAAGGTCAGGACGGACATATGGGGTCATCCTGGGTTGACATCCAGGTAGAGGAGGCCTGGGTAAATGGACCAAGCCCTCAGTAGTGAGGTCTAGACAGAGAACAAACACTTGTTCTTGAGTTACTAGCATATCCATGGTTGCCACAGGGATGATAATGGTGAGTAATAGAAGAAAGTGGCCAAGGAGAGAACACAGACACTTAAGAGAAGGGAGGGATGGAGACTGAGAAGAAACAGCTGGGCAGGTAGGAGGAGAACAAGCAGAAATGTCCCGAAGGCCAAGGGTGACATTTCCTGAAGCAGGTGTGGTCGGCAGTGTCTAATGCTGCTAAGAAGTCAGGTGAAATGAAGGCTGAGAAGAGGCTGTTCAATTTATTAACCAGAAAGTGAAAACTGACTTTGCCAGAGCAGCTTCAGGGGAGCAGAGCCGCTAGTCAGGCTGCAGGAGATCAGAAGGAGGTGGGAAAGAGGAAGAAGTGTCAGCAAAGTCCATGACTTAAGTCATCTGGGTTGGGCCCATATGGTTCTAGCGCCAGATGGGGGTGTAGTACCCCCTGTGCCCAGGAGGTGGCAGCACCACACCAAGGGACACCCCCTGAACCTACAACACAGGGCACACACCAATGTATTTCCAGGGAAATAAAGGTTAGTTCCCTGAACACTGAAGCTTTGTGGGGACCGGGGCGGGGCGGGTCACTGTCTTAGATGAGGGCCTTAAGTAGAGGAAACTGAATGGAACTTTGGGTTCAAATCCTGGCTCTAGCTTACTGGCTGTGTGACCCTGAGGAAGTCCTGCCTCCTGGTTGGCAAGCTAGGGGTGCTAACTAGCTTGAATATACCTCCGGGGCCACCGGGGATCGCTAAAGGAGTATGGTTGTGTCTGAAGGTCTTGTGGGCAGATCCAGGGCAGGAGTGGGCCAGGGGAAACAGGAGGAGGAGCTGATGGAGGGAATCCAGACTAGATGAGCCCAGGGTGGGGGTAGGTGGGTGCAGGCAGGGTAGGCAGCGGTGTGTGTGGTTCTACAAAGACTGTGGTTTTGGAGTTAGGAAAGCTGGGTTCATATTTTGCAGTTGGGGTACCAAGGCTCATAGAGGAGGGGAAATGACTTTCCCAGGGTCACACCCCTCAAACAGGCAAAGCAGAGGCACCACAACCAAAATTTGGGAAAGAATTTGATGTCTAATATATTTTTTAAAAGCACTGAAGTTGTATCATGGGAAGAATCAGATCTCTGGGAATTTTGTTAACCACGATAAAGTGGTTCTGTGTTTCCTACACTTGGAACTTTTGATAGTGTCTGTCTCCTCTGATCCCTGTTTGACCCTCACACTCTGAGAACACCCCACATCTGCTCCTTCTTCCCAGAGATGACATGAGAGCAGGTTAAAGAACTGAGAGGAGGAAGGCCACCCAAGGACAAGCCTAGAGGTCAAGAGACTTGGGCTCGGTTGTGGGCTCTGCCCTGATCTACCGAGCCTCAGTTTCCCCATCTGCAAGATGAGTCTGTTGGGCCAGCCTAGCGCCTGGGAGCCTTGGCAGCTCTGATTATTTTCTGGGGGTTCTTGTGCCCACTTTGAGCTTCCCTGCCTGCCCCCTGAAAAATCGCTTCCCCCTCAACGTTGTCACTATCCCATTTCCTTTTCATTTTCTTCATAGCTCTTATCACTCTCTGAAATTATCTTCTTTCTTGTTTATTTTCTGTCTAGACAGTAATCTACTGTCTACTCCATGTGAGCCGGGGCTTTGTGAGTTTGGGAGAGCCTCTTTGACCTTGGCACCTCAAATAGTGTTTGGCATGTAGTAGAGATGAGCAGACAGTTGTAGAATAAATGAGCAAAGGGCAGACAATGCAACCCATCACTCTCTAAGGCAAGTCCTGGAGTTCCTATTGAGCTCCGCCACCCCCCTCTCTCTCTTTCTCTCCCAGATACACTGGCCCTAACTACTGGGCCTTACGGTGGGGTGTACTGGTCCTGTGTGGCCATGGGGACACAAAACAGGGGCTAGGAGGATTCCCACAGGGAAGATGATCAATTCCAAGTGACCTGCTTCCCTCCCTTCCTGCCAACCAACATTTCTTAATCACCTTGTGTCCAGCCTTGTTGAGGGGGGGGGGTGGTGGTGATGACCGTAGATGAGAAGCAGGTGTGATTCTTGCCCTCCAGGAGCTGAAGTGACACCTAGGGAAGGGGCAGCAGGGAAGGGGTCATGAGATCCAGGAGAGGAGCTGAGGAATCTACTGGGAGTGAGGATCAGAGGGAAGCGCAGATCCCACTCCAGTTCTGAGCAGGCAGGGCAGCCTGCATTTCTGGCCTCAGGACCCTCCACCCATGGTGTCTGTTCTCCAGCTGTCTTTGCCCTTTCTTCCAGGAAATTCTCCATGTACCCCATCCACTCTAGGCTGTGTACAAAAAAGAGAAAAAGAGGAGGTGTCTGGCAGCCAGAGAAGCCATTTGGGACAAAAACAAAGATATTAGTGTGTGTGTGTGCGTGTGTGTGTGTTAGTTGCTCAGTAGTGTCCAACTCTGCAATCCTACGGACTGTAGCCTGCCAACTTCCTCTATCCATGGAATTCTCCAGGCAGGAATACTGCCGTGGGTTGTCATTCCCTTCTCCAGGGGATCTTTCACACCCAGGGATCGAACCCATCTCTCCTGCATTGCAGGCAGACTACTGACTGAGCCACTAGGAAAGCCCAAAGATGTTAGAGGAGTGTGTAAAAGACATTCTGTTTTGTGATGGATAATGTAAACCTTCCACTAGCTGTATTAGTCAGGTCTTGCTGTGATAATGCTGTGAAACAAGCAAACCCCAATTCTCAGGGGCCTATAGAAGCAAAGATTATTTCATATTCCTGGGTGTTATTTAGATCAACTGCAGTTCAGCTGATACTTGGGCCAGGCTGGACTCTCAGCTTTGAATCTGGCTCAGGTCTGTCCAGGAGTCTGCATTCTGGACCCAGGAGGAAGGAACAAGAGCTATCTGAGTCTTCTCATGCAGGATGAAGGAAGCACCGGGAGGTCTGGCAGACTTGTCATGCCTCTTTTGGCTTTGGAACAAATACACTGTCCTTTCACTCAACATCCCACTGGCCAGATTAAATCCCATGGCCAAGTCCAAGGTCAGTGGGGTAGAAGAGTGGAAGCTAGGCAGCTCAGATCCCCCCTTAAAGGTCTATATATTCCTTCCCCAGCTGTTGGGCTCACAACTGTCAATCCATGGGAACCACCTCATCTAAACCCACGGGGCTCTTGACCAGTGACTGGCTGATGCATAGAAACAAAAGCCGGCCTCCTTCCCTCTATTTGGCACAATCTGAAGGGCTATCTGAGCTCCTGAGCACCTGAAGATCTGAAGATGCCTTGCTGAGATCACATTGCACATCAGCTTCTCCCTGTGCCTAGTCCTGCCTTCCTGACTTCCGTCAGATGAATCTCCTAAGAACACTCCCTGATAGACCTTCTGCACACCAGTCTCATGAAGAGTATGAAAAGGCAAAAAGATATGACACCAGAAGATGAGTCCCACTAAGTGAGTATGTGTCCAATATGCTACTGGGGAAGAGCGGAGAAATAGCTCCAGAAAAAATAAAGAGGCTGGGTCAAAGGGGAAACAGAGCTTGGTTGTGGATGTGTCTGGTGGTAAGAGTAAAGTCTGATGCTGTAAAGAACAATACTGCGGAGCAATCGGAAATATTAGGTCCATGAATCAGGGTAAACTGGATGTGGTCAAATAAGAGACGGCAAGAGTGAGCATCAACATTTTAGGAATCAGTGAACTAAAGTGGACGGGAACGGGCAAATTTAATTCAGATGACCATTATGTCTACTACTGTGGGCAAGAATCCCTTAAAAGAAATGGAGTAGCCCTCATAATCAACAAAAGAGCCTGAAACGCAGTATTTGGGTGCAATCTCAAAAAACGAAAGAATGATCTCTGTTCATTTCCAAGGCAAACCAGTCAACATCAAAGTAATCCAAGTCTATGCCTCAACCACTAATGCCAAAGAAGTTGAAGTTGAATGGTTCTGTGAAGACCTACAAGACCTTCTAGAACTAACACCAAAAAAAAAAACAAAAAAACCCACAGAGATGTCGTTTTCATCATCGGGGACTAGAATGCAAAAGTAGGAAATCAGAGATACCTGGAGTAACAGGCAAGTTTGGTTTTGGAGTATAAAATGAAGCAGGGCAAAGGCTAACAGAGTTTTGCCAAGAGAACACGCTGGTCATAGCAAACATCCTCTTCCAACAACACAAGAGAAGACTCTACACGTGGACATCACCAGATGGTCAATACTGAAATCAGATTGATTATATTCTTTGCAGTCAAAGATGAAGAAGCTCTATACAGTCAGCAAAAACAAGACCAGGAGCTGACTGTGGCTCAGATCATGAACTCCTTATTGCAAAATTCAGACTTAAATTGAAGAAAGTAGGGAAAACCACAAGGTTCTTCAGGTATGACATAAATCAAATCCCTTATAATTATACAGTGGAGGCGATGAATAGATTCAAGGGATTAGATCTGGTAGATAGGGTGCCTGAAGAACGTGGACAGAGGTTCACAACATTGTTCAGGAGGCGGTGACCAAAACCATCCCAAAGAAAAAGAAATGCAAGAAGGCAAAGCGATTGTCTGAGAGGCCTTATAAATAGCTGAGAAAAGAAAAGAAGCAAAAGGCAACAGAGAAAGGGAAAGATACACCCGTTTGAATGCAGAGTTCCAGAGAATAGCACGGAGAGATAAGAAAGCCTTCTTAAGTGAACAATGCGAAGAAATAGAGGAAAATAATAGAATGGGAAAGACTAGAGATCTCTTCAAGAAAACTGGAGCTACCAAGGGAACATTTCACGAAAAGATGGGCACAGTAAGGACCTAACAGAAGCAGAAGAGTTTAAGAAGACATGGCAAGAATACACAGAAAAACTATACAGAAAAGGTCTTAATGACCTGGATAACCACGATAGTGTGGTCATTCACCTAGAACCAGACATCCTGGAGTGTGAAGTCAAGTGGGCCTTAGGAAGCATTAGTACAAACAAAGCTAGCAGAGGTGATGGAATTCCAGCTGAGCTATGGCAAATCCTAAAAGATGATGCTGTGAAAGTGCTGCATTCAATGTGCCAGTATATTTAGAAAACTCAGCAGTGGCCACAGGACTGGAAAAGGTCAGTTTTCATTCCAGTCCCAAAGAAAGGCAATGCCAAAGAATGCTCAAACTGCTATACAATTGCATGTATTTCACACACTAGCAAGGTAATACTCAAAATCCTCCAAGCTAGGCTTCAACAGTATGTGAACCAAGAGCTTCCATATGCACAAGCTGAATTTAGAAAAGGCAGAGGAACCAAAGATAAAATTGCCAATATCTGTTGGAGCATAGAAAAAGCAAGGAATTCCAAAAAAAATCTATTTCTGTTTCATTGACTATGCTAAAGCCTTTGACTGCGTGGATCACAGCAAACTGTGGAAAATTCTTAAAGAGTTAGGAATACCAGACCACCTTACCTGTCTCCTGAGAAACCTATATGCAGGTCAAGAAGCAATAGTTAGAACCAGACATGGAACAATGGACTGGTTCAAAATTGGGAAAGAAGTATGTCAAGATTGTATATTGTCACCCTGCTTATTTAACTTCTATGCAGAATTGTTGTTCAGTCACTTAGTTGTGTCCAACTATTTGTGACCCCATGGACTGCAGCACGCCAGGCTTCCCTGTCCATCACCATCTCCTGGAGCTTACTCAAACTCGTGTCCATTGAGTCGGTGATGCCATCCAACCATCTCATCCTCTGTCGTCCCCTTCTCCTCCTGCCCTCAATGTTTCTCAGCATCAGGGTCTTTTCCAGTGAGTTTACTCTTCACATCAGGTGACCAAAGTATTGGAGTTTCAGTATCAGTCCTTCGAATGAATATTTGGAGTTGATTCCCTTTAAGATTGACTGGGTTTGATCTCCTTACTGTCCAAGGAACTCTCAAGAGTCTTCTCCAGGCCCACAGTTTGAAAGCATCAATTCTTCAGCATTCAGCCTTCTTTGTAGTCCAACTCTCACATCTGTACATGACTGCTGGAAAAAACATAGCTTTGACTATATGGACCTCTGTTGGCAGAGTGATGTCTCTGCTTTTTAATATGTTGCCTAGCAGAGTACATCATGAAAAATGCTGGGCTGGATGAATCATAAGATTGCCAGGAGAAATATCAACAACCTCAGACTTGCAGATGATACCACTCTAATGGCAGAAAATGAAGAGAAACTAAAGAGCCTCTTGAAGGTGAAAGAGGAGAGTGAAAAATCTGGCTTAAAACTCAACATTCAAAAAACTAAGATCATGGCATCCAGTCCCAACACTTCATGCAAATAGACGGGAAAAAAGTGGAAACAGTGACAGATTTTATTTTCTTGGGCTCCAAAATCACTGCAGATGGTGACTGCAGCCACGAAATTAAAAGACGCTTACTCCTTGGAAGAAAAGCTATGACAAACCTAGACAGCATATAAAAAGCAGAGGTATCTCTTTGCCAACAATAGTCTGCCTAGTCAAAGCTATGATTTTTCCCGTAGTCATGCATGGATGTAAGAGTTGGACCATAAAGAAGGCTAAGCACTGAAGAACTGATGCTTTTGAATTGTGGTGCTGAAGAAGACTCTTGAGAATTCCTTAGACAGCAAGGAGATCAAACCAGCCAGTCAATCCCAAAGGAAATCAACCCTGAATATTCATTGGAGACTGATGCTGAAGCTCCAATACTTTGGCCACCTGACATGAAGAGCCAACTCATTGGAAAAGACCCTAATGCTGGGAAAGATTGAGGGCAGGAGGAAAAGGGGGTGACAGAACATGAGATGGTTGGATGGCATCATGGACTCAATAGACATGAGTGTGAACAAACTCTGGGAAATAGTGAAGGACAGGAAGCCTGGCGTGCCGCAGTCCATGGGGTCACAAAGAGTCGGACACAACTTAGCAACTGAGCAAAACCAGCCTCAGAATCTGTAGGAAAGCCATTGTAAGAAAAGTAGGGTGGTATACTCCACCCAAATGTAGCCATGGTGATGTGAGGAAGGAAGGCAGCCTTTTGGACAAATAATAAATCTGCTATAACAGTTAACTCATCTTGGAGAAAGCTCTGATTTTTTTGGCTGCAACAAAAAAGTGGCCACACGCTCAATGTGTGTGTGGGTGGGGGGTGGGGGTGAGAACTGAGGCTACATCTGAGAGGTCATCATTTTTCAGTTGCATTGATTTTATCTTATGTGTTGGGGTCCCATATAGATTATATTGTAGCAAGGATTCTGGGGCTTTAAACAAGGCTTTTAAAAAGGGTTCTGGGGCTCTTTTAAAAAAAGGTTTACAAATCACTGGGTTCCATGATATCTGGATATATGTCTGGATCTGTCCAGCTGGGATAGAGCAAGCCCCAGAGTAGATCCTCAGCTCTATGCACCTGGAGCAGAAATTTCAGGGGCCAGGTTGGTAGGTCAAACCCCCACTCCAGGTATTAGGAACTGATTGTGACCCCCATTCCAAATCCATAGACTGAAGTCCTAACTCTCATTGCCTCACAATGTGACTACATTTGAAAATTTGCTTTCTAAAGAGGTTACTAAGTTAAAATGAGATTGTTAGGGTGGGTCTTAGTCCAATGTGACTTGTGTCCTTACAAGAAGAGATTAGGACACACGCATACACAGAGAGGTGACCAAGTAAAGACACTGGAAGAAGATGTCCATCTACAAGCCAGGGAGAGAGGCCTCAGGATGAAACCAACCTTCTGACACCTTTATCTTAAATTTTCAGCCTCCAGAACTGTGAGGAAAGAGATTTCTGTTGTTTAAGCCCCCACATCCGCCATCCGCAGCATTTGTGATGGAAGCCCCCAGCAAAGTAATACAGTTTGTAGCAGCCTTCAGGACCCTCTTGCACACAAGAGGTATGAAAGGGTGAGAGATACCCCTCTCAAGGGAAAATAAAGAAGATTTTTCAACAACTGGAACTGCCCAAAGTCCAGGAAATAGTTTATCCAAATGGGGAACTATGCAGCATGATTTTCTTTGATCAGCACAAGTGGTGGTCCAATGGTTAAGAATCCATCTGCTGATGCAGGGGACACAGCTTTAATCCTTGGTCAGGGAAGATCCCACAGGCCTCCAAGCAACTGAACCCATGCTCCACAACTACTGAGCCTACACTCTAGAGCCTGTGCTCTGCAACAACAAAAGCCACGGCAATGAAAAGCCTGCGACTAGAGAGTAGCCCCCGCTTGCCCCAACCACAGAAAGCCCATGTGCAGCAGCAAAGACCCAGCACTGCCAAAATTAATCAATAAATAATTTAAAAAATTGTACCCAATGCTGAGCACCCCGGATCCCAGTGAACTGAGCCCTTGCAGCATGGCACTCCCAGGCTGCTCGGTACAATTTCTGAGCCAGAGTCTCCAGGGGCTGTTTAATTTCTGCTTTTTTCCTCTTGTCATGTGAAGAAGCCCAGTCTAACCTAGTAGAGGATGAGAAGCCCCATGGAGCAGAAACAAGCCATCCTGCCCATGGGCCAGCCTGGACACAGACAGGCAGCACCCAACCCCAGACACATGAATGAGGTCATCTTAGAACAACCACCCCCCATCAAGAGGCTGGATGATTGCAATCGCATTAACGATCCCAGGTGAGATGAACAGAACTGCTTAGAATTTGAGACCAACTCAGACTGCTGATCCACAGCATCAAGACAAAATAAAATTGCTGTTTTGAGCTACTGAGGTATAGGGTGAGTTGTTACCTAGTAATAGATAAGTGATGTGCGTGCTAAGTTGCTTCAGTTGTGTCTGACTCTGTGCGACCCTGTGGACTATAGCCCACCAGGCTCCTCTGTCCATGGGATCCTCCAGGCAAGAATACTGGAGTGAATTGCCATGCCTTCCTCCAGGGCATCTTTCTCACCCAGGGACTGAACCCGAGTCTCTTGTCTACTGCATTGGCAGGCAGACTGTTTACCACTAGCGGCACCTGGGGAGCCCAGATAAATGACACATCAAGCTAAAACCACCTGCCCTCAAGGCCATATTTGATGACAGTTTGGGCACTCGCGTAGCCACCTGCAAACCCTCCTTGCTGAGCCAGGCAAACTTAGAAGAGTGGCGCGTGCACTGGTCCACCTGTTTCCTCCAGGGGCTGGATGACCTCAGGGCCCTAGCTGGGTCTCCTGTGTCTCATTATCCCGCGCATTGTGCTGAGCCAGGCTCTGACATACAGCAGGTGCTTTAGACACGTTTGTTCAGTTAGTGAAATTCCATGGGACTTGTCCAGGTTACCAGCATCTCCTGCTCAGATTACTGCAGCAGTCTCCTAACTGGTCTCCCTGCAGCCAGGCTTGCTCCCTCAGATCCATCTTCCATCCTGGGAAGAAAACTGTCTAAAATGAAAGTCTATCCTGGTTTGATCTCTGGTCAGAATCTTTGACTGACTCCCCACTGCCCTCATGGTTAAGTCCTGTCTCTTGGAAATGACTTGTGGATCCTATAAACCTTAACCCCTGCCTCATCCTGAAGTGACATCCTGTGCCACTCTCCCCCTTTCTCTCTGGGCCCAACCAGGGATCTTTTTCTCCCCCATTCATGGATCACTCTTTTTGGTGCCACTGGGCCATTACACATGCTATGGTCTCTAGCTGGGACATTCACCATCCCCATTCCCATGCCTGGTTAAACTCTACTCACCCTCTAGTACACTGGGTTGCCCACTTAGCCTGGATTGAGAGATGACAAGAAGTATGAATCTACCAACAATACCACTCTGGGGCATATATCCAGGCATACGGATATAATTCAAAAAGATACATGCACCCCTATGTTCATAGCAGCACTAATCACAATAGCCAAGACAACCTAAATGTCCACCAACAGATAAATGCATAAAGAAGACGTGGTATATATATATGCAATGGAATATTACTCAGCCATAAAAAGAATGAAATAATGCCATTTGCAGCTACACGGTTGGATCTAGAGATTACCATACCAAGCGAAGAAGTCAGAAAGAGAAAGACAAATACCATTCAATTAGACATGGAATCTAAAATATGACACAAATAGATTCATCTACAAAACAGAAACAGACTTACAGACATAGAGAACAGTCTTGTGGTTGCCAAGTGCAAGGGAAAGGGGCAGTAATGGATTAGGAGTTTGACATTGCAGATGAAAACTATTTTATATACAGGGTGGATAAACAACAAAGTCCTATTATATAGCACAGAGAACTATAGTCAATATTCTGAGATAAACTATAATGGAAAAGAATATATGTATATGAATCACTTTGCTATAGAGCAGAAATTAATACAACACTGTAAATCAACTATACTTCAATTTAAAAAAAAGAAGTGTGGATATACACTGGTTTCTAGACAGTGGCTCGAGGTTTGCCTAGATGGTCAGGGACTCAGCACGGAATTGGTGGATTGCAGACAAGGAAGACTCAGGAAGGGGTATTTAGACAGACCTTCAGAAATGGGTAGAGGGTGTGAATGTATTTCTATACCAAGGAAAAGTCTCACCAAAGAGCATCCATGGCAAGGAGGCTCTAGATAATCTAATGGCTAAGACAGCACATCCCATGGCTGTCAGGCAGTCTTACTCCGGAGACCCTCCAGTGCCTGCTCGACATACCCTTGTATAACTTAGGTGGTCATGGCAGTAAGAATGAAGACTGCTTATGGGTTCAATGATGTGGACTTGCCTCACCAAGGTTGGTCTGGCTAATGTCACACTGTCTGTCCAACCAGACATCAGCAGGAACAGATGCTGTCTCCCCAGAATGTCACCATTTTGCATGGATTCATCAAGTCACCTGGTGCCAGGTTAATTCTACTGGATGCCTTCTCCGATGGAGGGGGCAGTGGCTCACCCTCACTGACCCAGCCAGCATATAAGGCTCCAGGAATCAACGGAAGCTGAGAGCACTGTCTCTCACAATTGCACAAAACAACCCTCAGTATTAATTTCCCGTAGCTGTCAGAGTGAAATTGTTGGTCGCTCAGTTGTGTCTGACTCTTTGCGACCCCATGGACTGTAGCCTGCCAGGCTCCTCTGTCCATGGAATTTTCCAGGCAAGAATACTAGAGTGAGTTGCCATTCCCTTCACCAGGGGATCTTCCCAACCCAGGGATCGAACCCCAGTCTCCTGCATTGCAGGCAGATTCTTTACCATCTGAGCCACCAGGGAAGCCCTGTAGTTGCCATAACAAATTACTATAAACTTGGTGACCTCATACAACTGAACTTACTCTTTCACAGTTCTGAAGGCCAGAAGTTCAACATCAGCCTCACTGAACCTAAATCAAGGTATAAGCAGGGCTATACTCCTCCAAGATTATGGGGAAGAATCCATTCCTTGACTCTTCCAGCTTTTGGTAACCCCTGGCATTCCTCTGCTGAGGCCACATTACCCCAGTCTCTACTTCTGTCTCCTGTGTGTGTGAGATCTCCGTCTGCCTCTTTCTTGAAAGGACACTGGCAATTGGATTTAGGGCCCCTGGATAATCCAGGATAATCTCCCCATGTCAAGATCATTAACTTAATCACATCTGCAAAAATCCTTCTTCCCTTATAAGGTAACATTTTACACATTCCAGAGATTAGGACCTGATATCTTTGGGTGGGCATTATTCAGGCTAATATACCCAGTCATGCAAATTTTGCCTCATGTCCTCCCAACATTGGGTCTCTGTTAGTTTGGAGGTCTCAGTTCTCAAGGGAAGGGAAGCAACACAGTTTTCATTGAATTGGAAGTTGGAACTTCTAACTGGCCATATTGGGCTTCTCATGCCACTCAAATAACAGGCAAAGAAAGAGTCAACATGCTGGCTGCCTGACTGGTCCTCATTACCAAGGGGAAATTGGGGTGTCACTACACAGCAAGGGCAAGGAAGACTATGTCTGGGACCAGGGAGTTCTCAGGGGTCCCTTGCACAAAAGTTAACAAAAAGCTATGGCATCCAAAACTGTGCAGGACCACTGAAGCTACAGACCCTTTAAGAATGATTCTCTGGGATCATTCCACCATGTAACAGATTCCAGCTGGCTGAGATCCTGGTCAAGGACAAAGGGAACATAAAAGGACAGTGAAAGAAAGAATATATTTACTCAAGTAGTGAAGTATCTATGATAGATAAAGAGAAACACTCGATTGAACGTATCTATGTATCAGCTATGGCACTGTGACCAGCTACCAGAAGGGGTTCTATTGCATCAAGGGGCGTGTGTGTGTGTGTGTGTGTGTGTGTGACAGTAAGTGTTTTTCTCCTCTCCCTTCTTCTTGTCCCTTAGGATTTTATTTAAAGTTTGTGGGCAATTGCTAGCTTTACAGTATACTCTTTAATTGCAGGTGTGATTGTGACCGAATTGGAGTAATTAACATCACCCAAATATGGATTCGATGACTAAGTCCTGGAGCTGGATACATCTATTGGATGGTGGAATTTCTTGTGTTTATCATTTCCAGGGAGTGAGTTAGGATCTTCATTTGTATGCAGGATAGTTTCATTTTATGAGGTGGAAGCTATTGTTGCCAGGTGGAGGTTCAGACATGTGTGGATGGACATGTATGGATACCGAGCGTCCAAAGGGTTGGGCCATGCCAGTTATGAGGCTATTGCTTTTTTGTTCCAGATGCAGCCTTCTGCACTCTGCTCTGTGAAACTGGAGCTGGGACTCTGCAAACCACATCAGCTTTGTCAGCTAGCTTTGATAACTAGGGGCACTGGGGAAACGCTGGAGGCAGAAGTGGAGATTTCCCTTCTTCCTTTGCCTTCTCTTCCTCCTAACCTTATTTACAACAGCCTGGCAGCCACAGCTGCCCCCAGCCCTCAGCTACTTTTCTGCACACCCAGACAAGCTTCACTGTGTCCCCTTGGAGGTACTAGCACCAGCCAGACAGCACCCCCTCTCCAGACCTCTGAGTTCTAGCATTATAGGCCTCCCCCAATCAAGTCAATAGGTTCTGCCAGCCTCAACCTCTTCCCTTCACTCCTGCAGCCTCAGGAGTGGGACTTGCTTCCTGCAGTGGCTTTCTTTAGGTTATCCTGGTGTTCTATTTGTTCTTCCAGTCTGCCTAGATCAGTGTAACCGATTCCCTATAGTAAATTCCCTGTGTTGAAAAACCTAGGGTAATTTCTGTTTTCCTGACTGGACCTTGACTGATACAAACTATTAGAAAAGTGGTACTTATTTTTCACTGGGGCACTGAACCAAAAGAAAGTTAATTTGGAAGTACCAGGGGTCATCTTGAGAGGGCAGCCTGCCTAAGAGGAGGGCCGAAACAGAGGACAGCTCCCCAACACATTTAAGCACCCAGATCTAGCTTCACATGAGGCCAAATCTATTTCCTGGACTTTTTAGTTATCTGGGCCAATAAACTTTCTTTCTTTTATTTTTGCTTAAAACATTTCAGGTTGTGTTTCTCTTGCTTACACCCAAGAGTCCTGACTAATCTGAATCTCCTCACCCCCACCCCCAGACGAGGTGCCCCACTCCACAGACACTGAACAGCCAAGACCAACCACCTCCTACTGAAAACTTTAATGAAATCAATAAGTTAATAAGTTAACAAAGTGAGGTACTTGCATATCCGAGAACCGGGTTGGTGGGGAACCTCGATCATGGAAGGAAGGAGGGCTTCTTCCCAAGTCTCCTTTGGTCATGGGGCGGTCCCAGCCTCCTGCCCCTCTCCACAGCTCTGTCTCTCAGGGGGCGGAGGTGTGGCTCTCTGGGGACGGTGTAGTGCGGGTGAGGTGAGCCAGGACAGGCTCCATCCAGGGCATGATGGTCACATGCAGAGGGCATGTGGGGGCAGGGGCTGGGCACCATGGGGCTGAGCAAGGTCCAACCCCAGCCCTGGCGCTGGTGCATGCAGGTCCCCAGTCATGAGATGCAGGCAGCTGGGCCTGAGCCCCTTATTCCCTGGTGCCCCACAGAGGGTCACCATTGTTCCACTCCCCATCACCCTCCTGCCACCTGCACTGGCTTTGCAGAAGAGGGACAAAGCGGTAGGGATACCAAAGAGGTGCTGGGGGCCTGAAGTGGATGGGGGCTTATGCGGTAAGGGGGCTGCCAACTGAAGTGAAGAGGAGGGTAAGGAAGGAGGGGAAACAGTGTGTGTGAGCGCCGTATGCGTAGTTAGTGCCTGGTGAATGGTACTTGCTTGACGTATTATTCTCCTCTCTGGGAGTTAGAGCAACTAGGAGCAGGGCAAGCCTAGATAGAAGCGGCCCTGACAACCACCCCAGGGAAGGGCCTGGGGGCTTTCCAGGGCTGTCCAGACCCCAAGAGGCCTAGCCTTGAGTCGTGCTGTGGGGATACCAAGGAGGGCCCTTAGGGGCAGGCAGAGGCAGCAGTTAGGGCTCCTGGACCTGTGAGGAGTAAATCTTCTTGAGAAAGGGGAGCTGGTAAAGCTCTGGGGTGGGGCCTGGAGAGACCTGGGGTCACGTGAGAGCTCCCTCTCCTACCTGGGTGGGGTTGGTAGGAGTGGACATCGCCCTGCAAGACCAGGCCACTGGCCTCAGCTGCAGAGACCCAGCAAATGCTGAGTGGCTCTATGCTGATGTCTCCAAGTGTAGGTAATTGTGTTTGTCGACGTGAGTGTTGAGAGGCTACCTGTGTGTCTGGGGAAACTGTAGGGACATGTTTGTGTGACTGTGGGAGCACTGTCTGGAAGATTTGGGGGCAGAACACAGACAGTTATGCTGTCAGAGGTGTCTAGGGCCAGACGGGAGTGAACATTGGCAGGAAGAGGGAGCCCCTGGGAGTGGACACCTGCAGATGGGAAGAAAGGCCCAGGCACTGCCCTTGGGGAGGCAAGGGAGAAACAGGCCCCATGCTGGGAGGGGAGAGGTGGGGTTGATAAGCCAAAGATCAGGGATGGGGGTCACAGCCAAGCAGCCTGAGACCAGCTACAGCTGGGGGCCCATCTCCCAGGGCGGGAGGGGCAGAGGGACCCCATGGGGGTCCCCAAAGTTGCATATTTAACGTAGTTTGCATATATGGTGCCCACCTGCCTGGCGGCAGG
Source organism: Cervus canadensis (assembly GCF_019320065.1). Lineage (NCBI taxonomy): Eukaryota > Metazoa > Chordata > Mammalia > Artiodactyla > Cervidae > Cervus > Cervus canadensis. The sequence continues at coordinate 99,972,700 of NC_057387.1, forward strand.
CTCCTGTGCTTGTGGGTACCTGTGTGGGCACCGTGGGCCCACCCCCTAGTGGAGCGGGGTCTTGGCGGGAAGGCTTCCCTGCTCTGTCCGGAGGGCGGGCCAAAGGCCTCGCCTTGCATAGCTGGAAGCTGGGTCAGGGCCCCAGCGCCCTGCTCCCACTCCAGGGGCAGTGCCTCTGCCAGGCAGGCCCTGTCGGGCCTCGAAGGAATGGGCAGGGCACTGGGGGGCCCAGAGGCCGCCGGGCAGCCGCTGCCGCTGCCCTCCGTGCGGCCTGGCATCTCGCGCTCCTGAGGTGGGGCGGGTCGCTGGCACCCACGTCGGGTATCTCGCCCACCCAGGCAGCTCAATACTGCATGTGGCCTCTCTCCCCACGAGGGAGTGAGTTCAAGTAAGAGAGGAGTCCAGAGGCCTCAGAGGGCGGGTCCGAGCGCCAGGCCGAGGGGCTGGCCGTGTGCTGCCCCGCCCCCGAGAAGACCCTCAGTCCATGTTGGTGCTGACCGAGCGGGAGATGCTGAGCGTCTGTGCGGAGACGGAGATGTCCTCGTGGTCCACAGGGCTGTGGTAGTCGGAGGTGATGTCGGGGTCGAAGAGCGGCACTTGCACGGTGCCCAGGCTGGCCGAGGTGCCAGAGCGCAGGCAGCGCGAGTAAAAGCCCAGCAACAGGTCCAGCTTGTGCTCGATGGACTGCACCTGGGGGCGGGGCGCGGCTGGAGGCGGGGCCTGGCCCGGACTTGGGGGCGGGACGCGGCCGGGGGGCGGGGCTTTCCCGGGGAGGGTCGCATCTGGGAGGCGTGGCTCCTCCGGGAGGAGGTGCGACAGGAAAGGCGGAGCTCGGCCGGAGGGCGGAACGAAGCTGGGAACCTGGGGTTTATTCCCACCCACCCACCCCCCACCGCAATGAAATTTAGTTGTGACGGGTTGGGATAGTCCAGATGATCAAGAGAGACAAGTGAGGCAGGGTTAAATGAAGTAGATGGGACTTGGGCTTATCTGAGATGCTAGCAGCCTAGGGCGGGGCTTGGCCGGAGAAGGTTGGTTTATCAGGGTCCTTTAGCAGGGGTGGGCGGGCATTCTTGGAGGCGGGGCTTATCTGTGGGGCCGGGTCCACCTCGCAGCGGCTGCGTGGGCCCGGCTCGGGCTTGCAGCTCGGGTGCTCTGGGCTAAAGCTCTGAGAAGCGGACCCTCCCCTTGGGCCTAACCCGGGGGCCTTCCAGAGCTTCTCGGTCATCGGCTATCTCCCCCACACCAGCGAAACTCCATCCCACACTCACCTGCTTCTCCACCTTGACCACACGTCCCATTATACTGATTTCATCCACCGCCTCCGTATCGGAGGGCCCTTTGTCACCCTTCTCCCGGGCTTTCCGGTCCCCGGGGCCCCGGCCGACAATCTGGTCCACACTGTGGGGAAAGGGAACTGTCAAAGGACCCAGATACTGGCCACCCCGCTTTCCTACAAGAATTCGAGCTCGCCTTCTGAAAGGGGAGACATTCACCTGGGTGGGAGCAGGCCATCTGAGAGAGGGGGCCAGTTTGCTGTGCCTAATGGAGAGACCAAGTTTAATGGAGGTGCCCGGTCGCTGCTTTGACCAGAGCCGAACCACCACCCACAAGCATGACAAGTAAAACAGCTGCCTGATGGAAGCTGGGTAGGAATGGACTGGAAGAGGGAGAGACACAAGTGGGGATGTGACTTATAAGGGGGACAAGGCTGAAGCTGGTCCACCTTACCTTTCTGCCCCCCTTTACAGCGACATACTTGAAAGTGTTACCTCTACCCTCTAGCTTCAATTTCTCTTTCCTGACTCTCTAAAACCTCTCTAATCAGGCTTTCATTCCCACCATTTCACCGAAACTACAGTTGTCAAAACACCAAAAGACCTCCATGTTGCTAAACTTGGTTCTCAGCCCTCAACTATGCTTGACCTGTTAGCAGCACCTGGCACATTTGATCATCCCTTCTTTCTGCACGTTCCTCATTTGGATTCCCAAACATCACTTTCACCCAGTTCTCCTACCTCACTCACCTCTCCTTCTCAGTCTCCTTTCCTGGTTCCTCCTTTATCTCCACAACCTCTTAACACTGCAGGACCCAGAGCTCACTCCTAGGACTTCTTTTTTTTCTTCTATTTATTCTCACTCACTAAATGATGTCTTCAGTTCCAGATTTTCCATTCCTCTATACACGGTTGACACCAAATCTATATCTCCAGCCCATACCTCTCCTCCGAACTCCACACTCCTGCCAGATCCACACTCCATTTAGCTGTCTGATGGGCATCACAAACCCAGCATGTCCCAACTTTCCTGATCGAAACTTGCTCCACTCATTGACTTCCCCCATGTCAATAAACAGCAACTTTTTCCTCTTGCTCAAGCCAAAAACTTCAGCTTTATCCTTGATTCTCTCTCTCTCTTTTTCCTCTTACACCCTATCTGAAAATGCTGTCAGCTCTACTTTCAGAACATATCTACAATCTGACCATTTCGCCTCGCCTTAATTGCTGCCACCTGGTCCACACCGCCATCATCTCTTGCCTGGACATCTGAATTAGCCCCCTCACTGGTCTCTCTTTTCATCCTAGCCCCCTATAGGCCATTCTCAACACAGCACCTAGGATGATCCTTTTAAAATGTACCTCAGATCACATCTGTCCTTTGTTCAAAACCCTCCAACGCTTGCGTCTTACTCTGGATGAACGCCAACATCTTTGCAGTGGCCCCCAGAACTTTATATAGTCTAAGTGCTATTAGCCTTCTAACCTCATCTCCTGCTTCCCTCATGCCAGGACAGGCACACTGGGCTGCTTACTGTTCCTAAAACATCACCCCAGACACCTGCCCATCTCCAAACTTTTGCACTTGCTGTTCCCTCTGGAAACTATTTAAACAAACCACAATCATGGGGCTATTTGCCTCACCTTCAATTTTTTTTTCTTAAATGTCACCTTCTTGCCTGTTTAAAAATCACAAATCTGAACACTTTAACCTTATTTTTCTTCTTAGCCTTTATCATCATCTGACAAGTTCTGGTTTCACTTACTATCATCTATTCTCCTTCCACTGGAATGAGAGCTCCATGAAGCAGAGGCCATTTGTTTCCCACCATATCCCCACTGTCTGGCAAGTAACAAATAAATGCCCAGTGACTATTTCTTAAGAGAACAAATGAATGGGCAGTGAAAATGCAGGCCACAAGAGGAAAAGGGCAAGGTGTAGGTGATTTGGTTCTTGGTGTGAGAATCTTCCTACACGCTGGGTGGAGAGAAAAGGAGTTGGAGGATTCCAGAGGCAAGAGGTGAGCAGCACTGAGGACAATTTGCCTTTCTATTATGAGATGCTGGGGGGTGGTTGGGGGGTGGGGTGTCGGTCACTGATAATTTTAAGCCTATTATTTTAGAACTGAGAAAGCAGTCATCTAAAGACGTCCTTGAAGCGAGCAGGTCAATAGGGTTCACTTCAGGTTCAGTAAGGCTTCCCTGGTGGCTCAGATGGTGAAGAGTCTGCCTGCAACACAGAAGACCCAGGTTCCCTAGGTGGGGAAGATCCCCTGGGGAAAGAAATGGCAACCCACTCCAGCGTTCTTGCCTGGGAAATGCCATGGACAGAGGAACCTGACAGTCCATGGGGTCGCAAAGAGTCGGATGCGACTGAGCGACTAACACTTTCCCTTTCAGGTTCAATAACAGGTGCGGGTGGCAGGCTCCCGCTGCAATGCGCTGCAAGCAAGAAACACCAGCTCCCACCGCGGCCCCTAGGGAGCGCTAGGGCTGCATTCGGGCGCCCCGCAGAGGGGCTCCAGCAGGCCTCCTGCCAGAACTGGTGCCGCAGCCGTCCTGCCCCGCTCCCCCGTCCCCGGCCCGGCGCACCCACCGAGCCTGCAGACTCTTGATCCGGCCCAGCATGTCCAGGTGCCCTGCCGAGTACTGTTCAATGACGTCCTTCACGTCGTATGGTCGCAGCGTCTCTTTGAATTTCCTTTTAGCTACCAGGAACTTCAGGATCCTGTGGGGGTCGGGAGTCTCAGAGGACATTCTTTTCCAGCCCCCTCTCTGTCCTTTGCTACCTTGTCTAGCACGAGGCCACCTCCTGCCTGGGCCACCGCAGACAGCCACAGCTGGGTCTCTGGCCTCCCTCCCTCCCCTCCACGCCCCTGTCCCAGCCTCCTGAGTTTGTTTGGTCTTCTTTAATATGCAGTCACTGGTAGCGCCTGGACGGGGCCTGGTTTCTCTCTGCTGGGTGTGAACACTGCTGCTAAGGACAGCTTAGGGGAAGACACTTTTGCATATGCCTGTTAGCACTCCTGTGCTGGACCCTGGACACCCCAAATGGCATCAGATACTATCTCGGGAGCACTGGTCTGGAGTGGGCGACGAAGAGGACACAGACAATTATGGGGTGATGTGGGCTATGTCAAGGAGTGGAGAAAGAGGACTGGGGACTATGAGAAGGGAGAGCTTGGCTGGGGAGGTCAGGAGACGTCCTGAGAAGTGATACCTTCCAGTCCCAGGGCAAGAGGAGGGGCATGAAGGGAGGCTTTGGGGACACAAACAGGTATGGAGGTGTGTGAGTGAGAGTCAGTCCAAAGTAGCCAGAACAGGATGTGAAGGAAAGGGGTTAATCAATGAGAGGTAGGGTGAGGGGTTATTCTGAAGATCCTAGCATCCCTGGCAGAGATTGGGCAATGGGAAGCTGGGGTGGTGGGGAAGGGGCCGCGTGGTTTACTCTGCTTTAGCATGACCATCCTCTGTCCACCTGTGTGGGTAGAGGATGTCCTGGAGGGGCAGAGTCCCAGGCAGGAAGACCCACTCCAGGGGATGAGCCTGATCTGGGAGTTGGGGTGGGGGGAGTTGGTGCAGTGGGGTGGAAATATAGAACAGCTGTGAGCAGTATGGGAGAGGGGCCTGAAAGGCTTCTGAGTCTGAGTCCAGGATGACTCCCATGGCTTGGGGCACAGGGTGGAGGATGGTGCCACTGCCTGACATGGGGTCATGGGAGGAGGAGCAGGACTGGGGCATGCTGGGTGAGAGGGGCCAAGGAGAGCTGACTTTGGCCAGGGGGAAGCTTGGGTGCTATGTTCCAGAAGCTGGTCCCTTGGAGGGGAGAGACAGGATGCATAAAGGAGGGGTGGGGAGAGGCATTAGACTCTCTAGGAGAGGGGGTGTCCAGATGACTCTGATTTAAAAGAAACACAAAGGAAAGAGGCTTGCAGACAGGTGAATCAGCCTGGGAAGAGAGGGGGGTGAGTCTGGAAGGCCTAGGGGTGAAACTGGAGCTACAGGATGGACACAGAGATTAGGCTGGAACTCCATTCCAAGGAGTTTGGGAGCCAGATCCATGGCTACATGGCTAAAGAGCTCAGGGACTCTGGTCCCTGCTGAACTGTTAAGGGAGACAGCCAGTGAAGCCAGGAGGACAGGGGCCTTCAAACTTTTTGACCAAGAACTACAATAAGAAATAGTTTACAGAAACTAGTATATACACACACACACATAACTGAAATAGCAGTTTCATAAACATTTATTCTTACTATGAAGAATGCACTCTGATACTTTCTTTTTTCTTTTTTGCATGCTAACCACTAAATTGATTTCACTAAGTTGATTACAAACTGTTGTGACCTGTGGTTTGAACAGTATGGCTCTAGAGGAAATCCTGGGGGAAACAGACAGGCTGAGGTCAAGACTCCCGAGGGAAGACTCCATAAGTTTGAGTCACGGAGGCAAGAGGGGGATGAGACTTAGACACAGAGATGGGGTGACAGAGACCTAGGGAGAGCCAGGCAGATGCTGATACACAGCTAGGGAGACAGAAGTAAAGAGAAGAGGGCCCGACATACAGAGAGAGAGAGGTAAGGGACAGAAGCAGGGAGAAGACTATAGTGTGAGTAGAGGGACTGTGATGGGCAGCCATGCCCACCGCCCCCCCTGATCAGCCCTCCAGATGTGATGAGTCTGCACCAACCCAGCCGGGAGCATGTGCCACCTCCCCACCCCACCCACTCTCCAGGGACCCCGCCAGCCAGTATCGTCGAGGGTGCCAGGCAGGCAGCAGCTGGTATGCCAGGAGCTAGGCCAGGCCTGGCCACAAGGGCAGACCCCAGATGGGGAGCAGCAGTGGGTGGCCCACCTCCTGCTTCAGTCTCTCACCTGACGGAGCGGATGACCGTCTTCACAGCGGGCATGACGTCGTCCACAGTGAGCTCGCACTGGTAGCTCTTCTCCTCCGCCACTTCCTCCGAGGGGCCCTCTGAAAAGTCAGGAGCAGGGCGCCCAGGTGGTGGTGGCAGAAGGGAGTGCTTGCAACCTCTACCACCACCCAGAGCTCCAGAAAGAGCCCAGAGCCTTCCTGGGGGCACAAGCAGACCAGGTTCTTGCCCCCTGGCTGCCTTACCCAGGGGGAACACCTCAGTTTGCTGCAGGCCCATCTCCCCTGTGTACACATCTGGTGGCCGGTGAGTAGGAACCACCTTAGGGCACATCTGGTCTGGCCTGGGGCAAGTTGCACACAGCCCTGGAGGAAATCCCAGCAGCCCCACCATGCAGGACAGTGACACGGGGCTTGAGGCGTCTGCGCATTATTGCACATCAGCCTTATCCTTCAGCCAAGAGGGAATCCAGGGGCGGGCTCCCACCCCCAGCTCTGCTATGGCGGCTGCTTCTAAAGCAAGTCGTTCTCCTCCCTGCATGAGAGAAATGGCTTCTCCAAGGCTGGTGTCCGGCACTGCACAGACAGATGATGCTGTCCTGGCCCCACTGGGGCCAAAGGGCGGGGAGGTCAGGCAGTTTCTTGGCAGGAAAGAGGAGGCCCTGGGCACCAACCAGGCCCCAGGTCCCAGCACCCCCCACCTGGTTTGTGGAGTTCTGTAACTTTCCAGGAAAGGGCTGTGAGAGTGGTCAGCTAGCAGCAGGCTAGGGGATACAGCACAGACAGAGGCAGCACCGCTGGGTCCCCCCCCTCCAAAGTTCCTGTCCCTAACCTCCATCCTTGTCCACCCCCCTCTACACCACCCCCCCCACCACCACCCAGGGGCCTGAAGCATGTCAATGAGAGAAGTCTTCCAGGGAATTTGGTCCAATCCTCTGTTTTTCAGAAGAAGACACCAAGGCACAGAAGAGGGCAGTAGCTTACCCAGGTCACAGTGTAAGTCTGGAACAGAGCTGGAACTCCAAAAAGCCACCTCTCTAAATGCAAGCCCACCAGATTCACAGCTTCAATATCCACAGGCTGGGCCAGCAAACAGGGGCAGGGTGGGGAGCATGGGCTACGGAGCTGGACAGACCTGCTTAAGGATATCAGCTCTGCCATCTCCTTGCTGAGAGGGCTCAGTCTCCCCATCTGTAAAATGGGGCTAGACACGACCCTACTGTTGCTAAGAGAAGTAGACAAGATAATCCAGAGTGCACAGTCAGGGCTCTCTTCAGCACGGATGGCCTCCTGATCCTCCCAGAGTTTGTAAGGCTGCTAGCTTTTGATGAGCACTTACTGTATTCCAGAACTCTTCTGTTCACCTACTGTGGGTAATCTCATATCATCCTCACAACAGTCCTATGAAGTAGATATGATCACTGTCCCCATTTTATAGATGTGGAAAATGAAGCCCAGGGAGATTAGGTTACCTGCCCAAGATAAATGACAAAGCCAGGATTCAAACCCAGGCAGCCTGGCTCCAAAGCCTGTGCTCTTTTTCTCTCTTTTTAAATAGTGGAGTTTTCCTAGGTGGCACTAGTGGTAAAGAACCGCCTGCCAGTGCAGGAGACATAACAGATTCAGGTTCAGTCCCTGGGTCGGGAAGATCCCCTAGAGGAGGGCATGGCAACTCACTCCAGTATTCTTGCCTGGAGAACGCTATGGACAGAGGAGCCTGGCTGGCTACAGTCCATAAGGTCACAAAGAGTCAGACATGACTGAAGTGACTTAACATAGCCAGTTCACAATGTTGTGATAGTTCAGAACAACTCAGCCATATATATACTTGTATCCATTCTCCCCCAAACTCCCCTCCTATCCAGCAAAGCCTATGCTCTTAACCACTACCAAATGCCACCTCTATATTCTCCTCTGATTCTCAAACAGCCTGGAGCCCAGCAAAGCAAGTATTATGATGCCCATTTTACAGACCAGAAGACTGGTGCCCAAAGATGGTCAATCTGCTGCAAAGCTGGGGCTAGAACCAAGTGTTTCCACCCCCAGCCCAGACTCCAGGCCCGCCCTGCCATCCTCAGCGGGTCCTGGCCCCAGACCCGCAGGGGCTCACCCTCAGCTGAGGTGCGGGGTTTGAGTCTCAGAGAGGCCCGGAAGCGGGTGCGGTCATTGAAGCTCCAGCTCTTCTGCACCTTGGTGGGACTGCTGGCCTCACCCACCTGCTCGCTACTCGGCGAAGTGGGCATTGGCGGAGGTGCCAGATGCTGCTTGGAGGGGCCCGTCCGCCGCTGGGAGCTGCCCATGCGGATGCGGTCTTTGATGCCCATCCGGCTGCTGGCAGGGCAGGGCAGGTGGGGGAGAGAGTCAAGTTAGCTGCAGCTGGGGGTAGGTGTGAGTGGGGACACAGCTGACTTGGGACTTGGGGGGCAGTTACTGGGGCTGACTCTCCTCCAAGCAGAGATGTCCTAGGATGGGGAATGGGTGTGGTAAGGGGGGCCCTGACTCCTATGAGAAGCTGATCTGGGATCAGTCTGAACAACTCCGATCCCCACCCCCACCTCCCACCCATCATTGCCCGGAAAGATAAGGGTGCACAGGAGACAGATGTCAGAGTGGAAAGAGTGACAGAAACCCAAGAAGGGAGTCAGAGACAGACAGAGGACCGGGAGCTGGGCCTGGCCCAGGCCGGGGGCGGGGGGTGGAGGCAAGAGACAAGCTGCTGAGGGATGGAGAGGCTCACCTGGCCATGCACACTGAGTTAGACCCGCAGCTTGTCTCTGTACATGTGGGCCGGCTGTGTGGAGCTGAGGGTGTGTGCGTGTACGTGTGTACTGTGTGTGCTTGTGTGCACACAGGTGCCAGTGTGTGTGCCTATTTTCCTCCTTTGTCCTCCACTGGAGCTATCTGACCCCACCTGTTCAGGTCAGGGCTTCAGAACCTGGTACAGTTGTATAGGCAGTGCACTGCAAAATTCCAAAGGTCTCCATCATTCAGATTTCTGTGTGAATGAAATCACAGCCTGGAGGTATGCAGTGTACTAGCCTGCTGGGGGTCTTAGCCCTGTGGGTCTAGCCGCTGGGCCCACATGTATGTCCAGGCCATGGCTGGTGGGCCCCGCCGCCAACCCAGTGAGGGTCTGTAACCTGTTCTTCTCTGTCCACCCAGACGGATATCCTGCCCACATGACCTCCCACTGCCTCCTGCGCCTGCAGTTCAACAGCACCTGCACGTCTGTGTACATGTGAAGACATGTGTATGTATCTGTGTATGCGCTTAGACTCCCCTTCTCACACCCAAACTCCTCACCTATCCTCCAAATCTTGGAAGAAGACAAGTGAGGGGAGGCCTCGGGTGCCCCAGGACCGGCCCAGCGTACCCAGTGCCTGATAGAGTAACTCTCTGTCCAAGAGGTTCAAGGACCACGTTATCTCTGTTTGAATGGGACCTATGCAAACATCCCCATCCAGACAGCTCCTGGTGGTGTCACCGCCACCACCCTGCTGTGGTTGCCACTTGAAAGGCCCCCTTCAGACAGGTTTGGGGCCCTTGCACCTCGAATGTCCAGGGCCCCAGCTCAGGAGAACACCAACCAGTCTTAGAGGAATTCTGATGCGGGCGGGGAGCAGGGACCAGGGGAGGACACTGTGTCACCGGGTCTTGGAGACTTTCAGATCAAGGGTTGAGCAGGAGACAGATTCTAGTTTCAGAGCTGAGTGGGGGCCGGGGCCCTCCATGCCCGGGCATGGGGGATGGAGTATATAGAGCAAGGTGCTGCAGTGAGGGAGATCCCGGAAGGTGCTATCAGGAAGGCAGCTGGGAATGTATGTAGGGCCATCCTTAGGGGTAGGGACCTCTGCCCAGAGGGGAGAGGTAACAGGATAAGGATGGGGGCCCTGAGGATATCAGAAGGGAAGGATGGGGCGGCCCCCGCAATCCATCATGCTGTTGGCTGGCCCAGGATTTCCTCAGCACATACCAAAGATTCCAACCAAAGTTTGAGGCTGGCTCTCCCAAACTTTCCTCCGCAGAGCAGTTCCTTCAGGCTCTTCTCATGCTGGCAAGCACCCACCACCCGACCCAGGCCACGCGACCACCCCCTCTGTCCTCCGCTTCTTCAAGGGGCAGAGGAAGGGAGGGGGGCAGAGAAGGCCCTGACAGTCAGCCAAGGGCCCAGGAGTCTGGATTTCTGGGCCCAGCACATCACTCCAGCGCTGTTCTGGGGAAAGGGGCTGACCTCCCTGTCATGAGAAGTGTGCGAGCCATACTGAGCTTGCACCCAGCAGGACTCATGAAGGAAGGGATGTGAGCACTTGCCCTAGAGGTCTTGAAAGGTCTCTCTCCAGCTCTGATTCTGTGATGGTTGAAGGAGCTTCTAGCCTGATTTGTGGGATTCTGTAACTTTCCAGCCAGCCAGAGACCCTGGGCTCCTTTTCAGTGTAAGAAGGCACTGTTTTCCCAGAAGTGGCCCTGGATTCCAGCGCCTTGGGCAGGGCCCAGAAAATGGCTCACGTCAGCCTCTCTGGAGCCTAAAAGCTCAAAGAAAATGGAAAGAAACCTGGCACACAGTGGGCATCAGAAGAGCACACAAGGTCCCGGCTGGCTGCCTGAGCCTTTTCGGCTCTCAGCCACGTTGGGTGGCGGGTTCCATAGTTACCACCGCTATTTTACCGATATGGAAGGGGGTCCCTAAGCTTCCAAGGTCACAGAGCTCCTCCGCATGGAACAAGGACTGGAACCCAGTTTTCTATGATTTCAGAGGCTGTGTTCTTTCTCTGGGAGGAGCCAACAGGAGAGGGTCTCTGGCAGTAATTCTCAGCTGGGGATTATTTTGCTCACTAGGGGACATTTGGCTGGAGACATTTTTGGTTGTCTCCCTGGGGTGGAGAGGGACGTGCTCCTAGCATCTAGGTAGAGGCCAAGGATGCAGCTAATCATGCTGAACAATGCATAGGACAGCCTCCAACAAGGAATTTTCTGGCCCAAAACATCAGTGGTGCCAGTGATTTCAGCATCATTGGTGGCTGGGGGACAGGTGTGTGAGCTTAACTGGGGCATCCCTGTAAGAGAGGGCAAGCTCAGGGCACAGGCTGCCTTCTGACTGCTTGGCTGGACCCAACCCCCTGTGCTCACTTCCACAGGGATTTCTTTAAGCACTCCATCTGCCCGCCAAACACCAGGCTCGCAGACGGTCGGAGGCAGCCTACCTGTTCTGATGCTGAATACAGCCTCTCTCTTCGAGACTGTGGAAACAGCCCTGGCCTTGCCCGTCCTGCCCACCACGCCCACAGAGCCCAAGGAATCTTGCAAAGGGTGACAGCTGACCCAGAGTTTCCTCGGTTTTACCCTCCAGCGTGTTCCCTCCAGCAGTGGTTTCCAAGCACATACCATAACAGTAAATCACGTGAGGCACATTTATCTAGCACTTCCTCTGAGCCAGGCACAGTTTGAGTGGAAACAGATCCTAGTATCACCCTCATTTTACATCTGAGGAAGTGGAGGCACAGAAGGCTTGCACCCAAGGCCCCCAGCCAGATTCAGAACGGAGCCACATTTCTAAGAAACTCTGCTTCTGGGTCGAGCAGCGAGGACCTCTGTCACCCTTCTCCTCCTCACAGTCCAGCCCCCAAACCCGCCCCCCCAATCCACAAGACTGCCAAGGCACTTTGGGATGCTCAGGACTCTTAAGCCCCAGCTGCCAGGCAGTGCCAACAGAATGAGGTTCTCACGGGGCTTTTGTGACCCAGCTTTAGCTCCCGACCTCCATGACAGGCTGCAACAGCCGAGCTCTCTCACCTCCTCCCCTTGGTGTTCGCCACCCTCTGCTTGCTCCTTGAGTCGTGTTGCTCACACCGCGTGGCAGTTACTCCTTGCAACTCTCTAGGTACCATATTTTATTCATCACTGTGTTCCTAGTGCAGGGCCTGGCACAGGGCAGGTACCAAGGAATGTAGTGGTGAGGCGGCTAACGAGCTGGGCTCTGGAGTTAGTGAAGGGGGCACCAACCCCAGCCCCTTCAGGCATCTGCTAGGACCTCAGTGGGCAGTACGGAGCCAGGAAGCTAAAGGCCTGGAAAAAGTCAGAGTGGGGAGGACCCTCCGAGAGCCTCTAGTTCAATCTGCCCATTCCACAGATGGGAAACTGAGGTCCAAAGAAGGAAAGCAATCTGGCCAAGATCACATGAGGCTGGGGTGGGGCAGCATCAGCAGCAGAGCCAGAACTCATCCCAAGGCTCCTGTAGGTGTCCCTCCTGACAGACTGAGGACCAAGCCCAGGTCCCCAGACCTGGCAGAAGCATCCCCAGGAAGGCAAGGGGCTCATCAGGGCCCCAAGGCAGACGGCAGGCGGCAGGCACATGCACCTTATCTTTGGCCCATCCTGTCTCCCTCTCCAGCCCCAGAACTGGGTGGGGCAAGGAGAAGCGGGGACAGGAGGAGCAGGCGAGGGGGTACCTCGGTCTCCAGCTGGCGTGGATCCGAAAGAAACTCCGTTTATTACTAAACATCTGGCTGGAAAGTGGAGAACAAGACACAACAGAGGTTAGTGGGAAGGAGGCAGGTGGGCAGAGCATGGGGAGCTGCCAGGATGGGGCCAGCCTCCTGTGGCTGGTGAGAGAGAAGGACCCCCCCCATTCAAATCATCCTCCAGCCCACATGCCTAGAGGACAGAGGTTCTCCAGCTTTGCATAAGGATCTCATGGGGAGCATGTTAAATATGCAGAATTCCGTGCCTCTTCTCTAGAGATGCTCATTCCGCAGCTTGGGGAGAGGTCCAGGTATCTCTGCATGATGAACAAATGTCCCATGGGATGCCGACACAGGAAGTTGGGGGCGATGCTCTGAAAACCACTGTCTTAGCGTCTCATCACAAAACCCACGGAGAGAGGTGCTGGCTCTGGCATAGCCACCTCTCAGGAAGTCCTTGTCGTCCTGGGAACATGCTCAGCCTGGGTTAGTCCACAAGCACCACTAAGGCTGTGGCCAACCAGATGTGTGTGTGGGTGTGTGTGTTTAGGGAGTGGTCCTGTCTTGGGTACCCAGCCCACAGGGCCCAGATAGCCAAGATTAAGGATCTGGCCATTTGGTCTGCGGCCTGATCTCCTAGGGGGCTTCCCAAGTGGTGCTAGTGGTAAAGAACCCACCTGCCAATAGAGAAGACATAAGAGACATGGGTTCGATCCCTAGGTCAGGAAGATTCTCCTGGAGGCGGGCATCGCAACCCACTCCAGTATTCTTGCCTGGAGAATCCCATGGACAGAGGAGCCTAGCAGGCTACAGTCCATGGGGTCGCAGAGAGTCGGACATGACTGAAGTGACTTAGCACACTCACACTAATGTCCTAGAAGTCACAGTTCAGCCCCCTGGGGTCTGGGGAATAAGGAACACCCCGCCACCATCACCATGAGTCCCAGCCACACAGACACTGCAGGGCAGACACACACAGGCTGGGAGTCAGTGATGGCCGAGCCCTCAGTGGTCATCTGTTCCTAGGCTTTGGGGGGCTCAGAGACCCAGAGTGGCTGTTGGGGGGTGGTACAGATGCTGGGGTCCATGATAAGCTCCATTCCCGGTACCTTCCTACTCAGGCAAAGAGAAACCAGAACAAACTGAAGCTGCAAAGAGCGCTGGCTCAGGCTGTGGGCAGGGTTGCTCAAATGCCAAAACTTCTGAGCTTCTGCCTGTCTGCTGTGGTTGGGTCGGGGCAAGGATAACACTGTGGGACATTCAGATAGTGACAGAGAATATGCATGGGCTACACCATGGACCCTCTTCCAGGGACCTCCAGCCTGGCCTGGGCAATCACACGTCCCCTCCTCCCAGAGACCTAGAGGGATCTCCCTCTAGGGAGTAAATAGGGGTAAAGACCCACTTCCTATTCAGCCCCTGGCCAGAACTGCCCTCGCTGAGACCAGGAAAGGAATTCTGCTCCCCACAATCTCTGCACCAGAACCCCCTCTTCCCTGTTCCCTGGGCCTTTTCAGCCCAGAAACCCAGATCAGCCCCTGAGCAGCCTTCACATTGCTGATTTTCTGCCCAGAACCCAGAGGCTCAGAGTGGCTTGATGAATTTCTCAAGTACACACAGCACCAAGCAGCAGAGGCTTTCACAGCACCTCCTCCTTCTGACATCTCCTCCTCCTGATCCCTGAGTGATTCACCTCTTTTCCCCTCCCTTGTTCTGGGCCTGGGGCTCAGAATCACACCTGAGGCTCAAGGCCCAGATGTCCACCTGACTGATTCAGGGGTGATATGCAAAGATGAAATAAAACAAACTGATGGGCAGAGGACAGGGGATGATGACGGGGGCAGGTAGGGATTGAACCCTTGGCCTCAAAGCTACACCTCTGTAGGAATAGTCACTTTCCCATACACAGTGAGTTAGTGGGCTTCCCTTATCCAAGTATGCCTGAAATTCCACTGTTTATGAACATTTATGTGGGGGTAAGCATTGTTCTTTCTTTGTTCTTTTAAGATGCAAAAGCTCCAGGAGAGGCAGGTCAAGGGGAGAGAGATTGTCAGGACAGCAAAATGTCCTTCCGTAAGAAAGAAAGGCATTGTGGGAGAATCCCAGGAGGAGGCTCTGGGATTAGCAAAGCTGTGGACGAGGCTTGCACAAGACAAGAGCGTTAGTCACTGGTTGAGTTTACATAGGCCCTTCAGCAGTTCTCAGTCACAGAGCTCTCTTTCCAGGTGGCATCTCATTCCTGAGGTGAGTTCAGTATCAAGCCCCTTCTAGGGGAACATGCTGGGGAGGTGGGGCCCCGGCCCTCACACCCCGGTACGGGGCCCCCGATTACCTGAGCCGTAAGCACCTGTGGCCAGCGGCCTCCTCCTCTCTCCAGCTTCCCGGGAGGGATGGGGGTGCAGGGATGGAAGAGTGAGGGGGATGTGGAAACAGAGAAAGAAAGAGGACAGTGGAATGAATGGAGGAGGTGATGGGAAAGGATGGTGTGGACATCTCCCCCACTCAGGCCCCTGGAGTCCGGGTGACAAAACGCTGAGTCAACTCTGGCCTTTCCAGAGAGACTGTCGGTCTGTACCTGTCAGGCCGTCCGACGACAACTGCCCAGGCCTCCTGACAAGGCCTGGGGGTCCCCCACACAGGCCCAGACACTCACACAGTGGCTGGAGACAGGTCCGAGAGAGGATGAGACAGAGGATGGAAGAGGAGGAGGAGAAGCAAGAGGAGGTGGCAGCCCCGGAGGGCCCCTACCTTTCCCCAGGGCAGAAGGAGGTGCTGCCCGGCCGGTGGCAGGTGGCAACGGGCGGGTAACGGGAGGGCGCTCCGTCGGGTACCGGCGCCCGCCGTACCTCCAGGGGCCGTAGGCCCCCGTTGCGGGCCCGTTGCACGTGCTCAAACAAGAGGGCCAGCTCTCTGCAGGAGAGGGCGCCGTCAGCGGCAGGCAGGGCCCTGGCACAGCCCCCCACCTGAGGACCCTGAGCTCCTGACGGATTCCCCCCGGGGCCTGACCTCTCTGGAGATGCTCAGCTAACATGCCAGGCCCGCATGGGCAGGGGCAGGAGTGGGAAAGTAGCCTCCCTTTCTCTCTCTCTTCTCAGCTGCTGGGAAACCCTCAAGGATGCCCGGTATGATTGTGCTGGATGGGCACCACTAGGGGGCACCCTCCCAAGGGGGAAGGTGGGGACCTCAAACCCACCTCACTCTGCTCAGCAAGCGGAGCGCCTACACGTGGAGCCGTGCCCACCCGGAGGCCAGCAGCAGCCCTGAAATCCTGCCCTCCAGATCTGACTAGATTTTAGGGGAAACTGAGGCTGAGGAGGGAGACTTGATAGGGCAGCCCACTTCCTTCTGCAGCCTTCACACTGGGTTCTTGGAGACTAGATTGAGGGCTCAGCTTCTTCTGAACTCTCCAGGCCATCTCCTGTTTCTCTAACCCAAGAAAGAGATCTTGCCTCTCTTTGCCTTCCCATTGTACGGATGAGGAAATTGAGATCCAGGGAGCAGAAGGATCAGTGGACCCAGAATTTCCCAACCAAGCTCTGATTCTCTTCCCCGAGGACCCAAGACCATCTCCCCCAAATCATTCCTTCCCATCGCACACATATTTCTAACAAACTAGCCCCTGCCCCACTCTCCAGGGCCTGGCCTTGAGTCCTGAGGACTGCTTCTAGAAAGAAGGGCTCTTTCTATTAATAATCTAACCACCATCCCTGTCTTTGGGGTGGGCGCTTGCCTCTGCCAGGTGGAGAGATGGGGGAGCCAGTGTGATTCTGGGAGGCCCACTTCCCAGCCCCTTCTCTCCTGCTCCTCCCCTGGGAAGCCCCCTAAGGCTAAGGAAACAGGGAGGGGGCAGCCAGGTGTAGGGGCAAGTGGGATCACTCAACAGCTGCTCTTTGAGAACTAATGAGGCCAAAAAGGCACCGGTAGAAACGCTGAGCACTGCAGCCTGGCCCCGCCTCCCTCGCAGCCCTCAGAGCTGAGCCGCTCTCCAAGGTCTCCATTCCTGCCCCAGGGTGTGGCCAGGCACCTGGCCCCAAGAACCTTGGTGATGCTATTAATGACCCCCTGTGTGGAGCCACCCCCATGCAGTCTTACCCCAGCCTGGGCCAGAGGGGCAGACCTACTTCTGGGCCCTAAGGCTGCTGCCTGGTACAGTAAAAGCAGGCATGTGTGGGGGTGCTGGGGTGGGTGCTAGTACCTAACTCTGGCACATACGTTCTTGCCCACACCACAGTGTCTCTATCCACTGCAAGGGCTAACGCTGACCCCAACTCAGACTGAGGAGAGCGAGCTGGCTGGGCTCTGCCCCAAGGGGCAACTGGTCTGGGGGAGCATGTAGACTGCCAGGACCAGAGCTTAGCCCTGAGTCCAATGTCCCCACCTTCCCTGGCAAAAGAGAGTGGGAGAGGACCCTCCAGGCCCTGGGTTACACAGGCTCTGCAGACCCAGCCCCAGAGGCTCCCATGGGAGCCCTCACCCCCTTCCCAGCCTCCGGGACTGTGTCCCAGCCATCTGTCCTCAGGGGCAATACTGTCAGCCCCCCACCTCCCCGTCCCCTCACAGGAGGGCCTACCTGAAGGACGGGAGGATGCTGTCATAGTAGTACCAGGTGGCCGTCAGGTAGGCCCGGCTCGTGTCGGTGGAGTAGAGGCGCCATGCAGCCTGGTGGTGTGGGAGGAGGGGGAAGGAGGTGGTGGGGGACCAGGCATTGGGGAGGCCCCTCTGCCCCCAGAAGAACCCAGGCTTCAGGCCAGTTGAAGGGTACTCAGAGCCAGAGGCTTGTTCCAACTCCACAGCCACCAGCAAGGCCAGAAGGAGGCCTGGGGAGAAAATACTCCCAAGGTGACATGCAGTCAGCCTCAGAGCCAGAGGCCTTGGACTGTGGGAGTTAAGAGCTGGGGTTTTGCCATCAGGCAGAAGTGGGTTTCTAATCCCAGCCTTGCCACCTACTTGGGTGGATGATTAAATAAAGCCGCAGAGCCTTAAGTTTCTCATCTGTGAAATGGACATAGTATGACTTACATAACAGGGTGGTGGGGGCTTCCCAGGTGGCACTAGTGGTAAAGAACCCACCTGCCAATGCAGGAGACATAAGAGACGTGGGTTTGATCCCTCGGTCAGGAAGATCCCCTGGAGGAAGGCATGGATACCCACTCCAGTATTCTTGCCTGGAGAATCCCCATGGACAGAGAAGCCTGGCGGGCTACAGTCCACAGGGTCTCAGAGAGTTGGACACAGCAGAACCGACTTAGCATGCATGCAACAATGCTGTGAGGACTAAATGGGGAAATGTTCATTAAATGCCAAGCACGGTGCATGACACGTAGTAGGCACTTAATACCAAGTTTCCCTATTTAACACTCCTGTTGTGTCCGGTTCCCACAGCTGATATATATTTATCCATTGTGTATTTGATTAATGTATTTCTCTCTCCTTAGTCTGTAAGCTGTGTCTTGGTCAGCACTGTATCCTCTGGCACATGCTGGGTGCTCTGCAATGTCTGGGGAATGAATACTGACTGAATGAATTATTATTACTAAAAATAACCCTACCCCATTCTTCCCAGCTGCCTGCCACTGCCCATGGGATTGAGGAGGGGAGGAAGGAACATCAACTACCAGACCCTTAGCATCCATGAAGTTGCTGGGTCTCCTCTGCAGCAGCAGGGATGAGGGTCAGACAAGAGGAAGGACTGTCCCTCTCCCCCCAGGTAAAGAGCAGAGTCAGTAGGGACTTGAGGGTGAGTAGGGCGATCAGCAACGGCAGGTGCTGGGCAGGAAGAAGCAGAACTGGATCCTTCTTTAGATGCCTCTTGTCTTTAAGGGCCAGCCCACTGCTGACCTCACTGGCCAGGCACCCTCCTAGGACAGGAGTATTTTTACTTCCTGCTTGCCTAGTCCCTTGGCTTGGGCTGGGGAGCAGCTGCCAGAGCTGTCTCATTAATTATGGGCACCACAATACCAGCTGTCTCTCGGCACAGCCAGTGCCAGCCACCTGCCCCTACAATGCCCCTTGGAAGGCCAGTTCCCAGGGGATAGCAGCCATTGTGCCCCAAGGGATGCTGAGAAGGCAAGGTTGGGCTGGTGGCTGGAGATAGCAGAGATGGGAGGGGGGTTCCACCCTGGGGAGGAAAGATAAGGGGGTGTTAAGTCAGACCTGGGCTGAGGGGGTCAGAGCAGGAGAGGTGAGCTGTGCCAGTGTTCCTGGAACTATTGGGTTGGCCAAAAAGTTCGTTCGGGCTTTTCTGCGCCATTGGCTGGAAACCCCAAATGAACTTTTTGGCCAGCCCGATATTTCTCGCAGGAGGCTGTTACAGAGTCCCCAAAATTCAGAGCACCTGCCTCAGCCCATGCCCCATGGGAATGCCTCAGACAGTGGGGGAAACTGAGCCCACATACTCCTGCTTTTCTCCCACCCCTCTGGGTGTTCCTTCTCTGCCTCCTTGGCTGGCTCAGCTCTGCCCTCCCAGTCACTAAATGCTCAGGTTCCTTAAAGCTCAGCGGTAAACCATCTTCTCTTCTTCCTTCCTCTGCCTGCTGGCCAAGCACCTCCATGCCCAGGGCTTCGTTACTGTCTGCACACAAGGCCTAGCACATTACTCAACACAGGTGCACACCACTACATCAGCTGCCTCCTCCACAGGCCCCCAAAACCACCCAGGGGTTCAGAGGCCCCGCAGACTCTTCACATCCCAGCCAAACTCACTCTTCATGCCCCAAGTCTAGTCACCCTTTAGTGAGGAGGGTCATCAACCCTCCAGTCGGGCAAGCCAGAAACCTAGAAGTCACCCTGACATCTCCCTCTTCCTTACTCCTGATACTACTAATGTCACCTCCTAAATATGCAGAATCTGCCCATTTCTTTCCATCTTATCTGTTGCTACCCTAGTCCAAGTAACCTGCCACCCCATCTCACCCAGACTGTTGCCGGAGTCTCTTCTCTGATCTCTTCACTCACACAGGTCATCCTCCAATCCACTCAAAACTTTTCAAAACATAGATCTGATCATTATCACCCCTTCCTCCTGCTTCATACCTGTCAATGGATCCTCACTGTTCTTAGGAAAATGTTAAATTTCTCTCTCTGACCTCAGATCTGGGCCTCACCCACTGAGCCAAACCCTTCCACTGTACATTCCTATTTGAGCTTTCTGTTCCAGCCTCACTAGATTCTTTCCTGTTCATCAAACACACCCTGCTGCCTTTCACCACAGGACCTTTGCACATGCCATTCCCTTACCTCAAAGGCTCCCTCCTTCACCTCTTCACCTAGTTAACTACCCATCCTCCAGCCCTCTGCTCAAGTGTCAGTTTCCCAGGGTAGTCATCCCTGAGTTTCCCTTCGAGGTCAGATCA
The DNA here is from genome assembly GCF_019320065.1 of Cervus canadensis. Lineage (NCBI taxonomy): Eukaryota > Metazoa > Chordata > Mammalia > Artiodactyla > Cervidae > Cervus > Cervus canadensis. The sequence continues at coordinate 99,992,657 of NC_057387.1, forward strand.
GGCCAAGTCCCCAGCTAAATGCTCTTTGAAGAACCATTTCTTTCTTTCAAGGTGTTTTTCTTGGTTGCAGTTATAACATTCATTTGTGGGGAGGATGGTGGGATGAATTAAGGTGTTGGGAGTGGAACAGGCTTCCTGATGACTGCACAGCTGATGGGGGGCAGAACTGGGTCTCCCCCTGGGGCCTAGGATCTCTTGTCCAGTCTCTACTTCACTTCAGGCCATGCAGAGCTGGGGCTGCAGCTGGGCAGTGGGCCAGCTTTGGCTAGCCCTGAACTGGGCATGCAGAAGAGGGAGAAGTTTCTGACAATCTTAGCCAGCCTCCTAGCTCTGTCCCTAACCTGGCATGTGGCTCCAGAAAATTCTCTCTGAGTGGAGTCATAGTTGTGAAGTGGGACACAAGGGTCAGCATACAGATCTGACACACCAGTTCAGTTCAGGGGCTTCCTGGGGCTCCTGTACCTGGATGAGGTTGGCTGCTGGCATCCTCCGCTTCTCAAAGTGCTTCTGTCGGTGCTGCTCCTGCACCTTCAGGGCAAAGCCAGAGCCGAGGATGCCCTAGGGCAATAGGCACGGTTGGAGGTGGGACAGCCAAAGGCTTTAAAGGTACCCCTACTGCTGCGCATCTGAGGTGTCTCCCCCACCCATGCAAATGCTGGACAGGGGCTTAGCAGGCTCTCTCCCCAGGACCCCCTCCCCTAGGCTGGGCCGTCCTAAGTGAAGGGGGAACTCACAGCGGGCAAGGCAAAGAAGGAGATGCCCAGTAAGGCGAAGCCAGCAGCCAGGACCCTGCCCAGCCACGTGTGTGGCGTCTTGTCACCGTAACCGATGGTTGTCAGTGTAATCTGGGGACACAGAGAAATTACCTGCAGGGCTGGTCAGGGGGTCCACCCACAGGAGATTGCTGGGGCACAGGGAGGTGGGAGCCTGATCATGAGGGGGGCCTCCATGGTTGCCCACAGGAACTGGTCACAAGGACTTGTCACAGGGGCTGGTTCCTAATCAATGGATTCTCCTCCTCCCCCTTGCTGATGGGGAGAGGGGTAGAGGTCACAAGGGCTTGATGTAGGGAACTAACTAGATGGGGGCACAAGCTGGTCCACTGGGGGAAGCTGGGGGACTAACACAGGGGCTGGTCACGGGATTTGGGGTCACAATGATCAGGCCAGGAAGGGTCCCAGGGAGAAGGGCGGCCCTGCACAGACCCTCACGCACCGTCCCCCACCAGAGCGAGTCGGCGTAGGAGGAGAAGTCGGAGTTGGCGTCCTTCTCGGCCAGATAGACAAGAAAAGAGGCGAAGATGAGCACCAGGAACCCGATGTACCAGGCGGTGATCAGCTCCTGTGGGGGCAGCAAGGGATGAGACCACGCACCCGGCACAGGGGGTAGGTGGACGGCTCCCAGAATGGCCTATGGGAGGAGTTCTGAACGGGTTAAGAGTACCCACCTCTCGGAAGTCCCTGGTGGCCGCTCTGCCGGCCTTTCTCAGTAACTCCCTTCCAGGATACCCTGCCCGCCTTTCGGGCACAGCCAGGTCCTCACAGAACCTCAGAGCACGCCCCGCTGTGGCCCTGCCCTTGACCCTCCAGCTTCCAGGCTCAGGTCTTCGCCCACGAGCCCACCGTGCCCACTGCCCCCCACTTTCAGGCTTCTATCCGACCCCACATCCGGTCCCACCGCAGCTCCACCCTCAGACCCCGCTGCAGGTCACCACATCGCTGTGAGTGTAAACCCCTAAACCCAAAAGCTTCTGCCCCTCAGGCCCCGCCTCCTGGCCTGGTCCTGAACGCCCCCTGACCCCGCCCCTGCCCGGCCCCCGCTAGCCCCAGTGGGATCGCTGGCGCTGGGTCCCTTCAGTTCAGTTCAGTTCAGTCGCCCTGGGTGCCTAGACACCCCTAAGTCCCCAACCCCGCCCCCTGCCGCTCCAGCTCCGCCCCGGACACGCCCCCGCCCGGCCTCACCTTGCTGTGCGCGTAGACCACCGAGCCCAGCAGCTTCCAGGTGCCGCCGCGGCGGTCCATGCGCACCATGCGCAGGATCTGCAGGAAGCGCATGCTGCGCAGCGCGGACGTGGCAAAGATGTTGCCCTGTGTGCCCGCGGCGATGACGGCCACCGAGGCCACGAACACGATGAAGTCTGTAGAGGCGGGCAACGGGGCGAGGTCACGGCCAGCGTCGGAAAGCGCACCTACCCCGTGCCTGGACCCGAGGCTGGGGGCGAGGGTGGTTCCTGGGGCCCGAGGGGGCGACTGGGAAGATCCGTTGAGTCTGTGTCATTAGCCAGGGTCCTGGGGTCAGGGTGCCAACCCTGAGGTCTGGGGTCAAAGATCAGGTGCGGGAGGGATAGGACCATTACCGATGACACAGAAGGGTTTTCTGGCAAAGCGGAAGCGGCCCTGCCATCCTCGGTAGCGGCAGCAGCATCCAGCAGACCAGACGCGGATGATGTACTCCAGACCAAACACCACGATCATCACGAATTCCTGTGGGACCAGGGGCCTGAGTTCTGGTCCCCACTCTTCAGGCCCCGGGCCTAGATCACACAGCACCCACCCAGCCCGAGTTCCTGGGTTAGGGATATTAGAATTTCCTCAGCCTGCCTCTCCTGGAGGTTCTTACACCTGACGCCTGGATGGACCTGGGGAGGGTTCCAGAAGGCAAGTGGCTTCTTCCATGTCTTCCAGAGAAACTGAAAGCTCAAGTCTGTCCCCTGTTGCTGTGCCCATGAACTGTCTGAGTTTTTCTGCTCCTCATCCTGCCTTCCCCCTCCCAGCCATCTCAGCCTCTGTAACCCCTGTGACCAGGTGACACAAGGGGTGTTTGTTGGTCACAGTGCCCCTCTGAAGTGCTTCTGTTTAGGGGTTAAAACCAGATCCCATAGGGGTGGCATTAGCAGCTTTGATCCTGAGAAGGAGTGGGCCTCCTCTCCTCTTCTCTGGGCCCATCATAAGCCCTAGTATAGAGACAGGAGCCCTCCCAACACCTGCTATAAAGCAGGGGAGCCCTTTGGGCTTTTATGGCAACCCATAAAGCCCTCTGGGCTTTTATGAAGCCCAGAGAAGTACAGTCACCATGTCAGGGAACACAGCACAGAAAGCCACTCTCTGAGATATGCTATGTGAAGCCTCACTTGACCTTCACCCTCAGCCCAGAGGTGCTACCCCTCCCTCAGACCCAGACTCCAGCACTCACTAAGATGAGGAGACACTCGTTGGCAAGTTCCTGGTGCTCCTGGATAGTGGACAGCACGGACAGCACCAGGCAGCTGAAGACCAGCAAAAATCTACAATAGCAGCATGAAGGAGAGGGTTAGATGCTGGATGGACAGGGCAGCTGAGGAGCCTCTGGCAAGGGGCTGCAGAGGAGGAGAGGAGGAGGAAGGGAAGAAGGAAGAGGCGGAGGTGGAGGAAGAGGGAGGGGAGAGGAAGGGGAATTACTGGGGAGTAATCTGGAAAGTGGACTAAGAATCAGAGTTCCCTGGAATTGTGGCTCTGTGCTGGACCTCAAAGGGAGAAGCCCCCGAGCTCCAGGTGGCTGGGCTCACAGACAACTTACAATCCTCTCAACTGCCCTTGATGCACCCACAGCTCCCAGAGGTGGACACTGAGCTGTGGCAGGCAGGTCTGTCTGGGCTGGCCGAGGGAGGAACCCAAGAACCCCCCTTCCTTATGAAGCATAGCTTCATCTGCAGAATGAAGACAACTGCTTCTGCCTTCGTGGGTTCTTATGAAATTAAATACTGAGACAGCTATGGAAGGAAAGGGCATCAGGGAAGACAGATAGGGAGGGGAGGATGCAGAGGGGGAGAGGGTGTGGGGAGGGCAATTGGGCATCGGGGGGCCATGCCATCAAGGCCTGGAACTCCCCACGGGGCAGTGGGAAGCTACTTAGTGGCCCAGAACCAGACATTTAGAAATGGAAGGAACTTTAGAATCCAGCTCATCTGATTCATGATGAGCTCATGAATTAACCTCAATTGCACACATGAGGAAACTGAGGCTCAGAGTGGGAAAGGGAGTCACCCAAGGTCACCAGGATGTCCAGGACAGAGATGAGATGCCAGTCAGGGTTCCTAATGTCCCAGTGGATGGGAAGAGGGGAAAGGACATGAGAAGTGAACATGTGAGGGAAGATAGGGTGTGGGGCACAGGCCGCAGGTGCAGCAAAAGGCAACGAGGCTGGTCTCCAGGAAGCACTCCTCCTTTTGATGGGGGTGTCATGCCTGGAAGAGACTCTTGAAGGAATGCATTTCTCTGGAAACGCATTGACCCACAGCCGGCCCCAAATGTTCCCAGAGTGCCCCTACCTGGGACTCCTGCCACTGCACTCTGCCTGAAACACCTCACCATCCGAGCCTGAGGAAACGCTGCTCAAGTTCCCCTCACCCCAACGCGCCTGCTGGGGGAGCCCCCGTCCCACCGTCAGCTCAGAACGCCCCCTCCCTGTGCCTGCCTCCCAATCACTATCTGCATGTGTGCGTGTTAAGTCGCTTCAGTTGTATCTGACTCTTTGCAACCCCGTGGACTGTAGCCTGCCAGGCTCCTCTGTCCATGGGATCCTCCAGGCAAGAATACAGAGTGGGTTGCCATGCCCTCCTCCAGGGGATCTTCTCAATCCAGGGATCGAACCCACGTCTCTTATGTCTCCTAGCATTGACAGGCAGGTTCTTCACCACTAGTGCCACCTGGGAAGCCCCAGGTCACAGTCAACAGCATTTTATTTGTGTTCCTGTTTCATCAGCGTTTGCCTGCAGTGCAGGAGACCAGGGTTCAAAATCTGGGTTGGGAAGATCCCCTGGAGAAGGAAATGGCAACCCACTCCAGTACTCTTGCCTGAAAAATTCCATGGACGGAGGAGCCTGGTAGGCTATAGTCCATCGGGTCGCAGAGTCAGACACAACTGAGTGACTTCTTTACTTTTTCATCACAGCAGGAGCATGGGCTCCGAGTCAGAGACCCAAGTTCAAATGCCAGTCCTACAGTGTGTGTGACCCTGAGAAAGTCACCTTCTCTGAGCCAGTCTCATCATCTGTGAAGTCAGGGCAGATGGAGTGGGGTGCAAAGACACAGGAAGGGCACGGCTCCACCTGGCCCACCTACACCTCCCTGGCCGGGGCTCCCCGCCTGCTCCTGCTTGGAGGGCGGGAACAGAGCCTCAGCCCAGCACCCGCCCAGGGAGGAGGTAGGTGGCAGATGTCAGTAAAGGGCTTTGGATGAATGAGTGAGGAAGAGGCCTCCTTGGCCAGTTCCAGGCAGGAGCTGAGTCAGCGAAGATGTAAGGCACGGGGTGGGGGGAGTGTGTGGCGGGGGAGAGGGGTGGTTGAGGGGGGTGGGGAGCACCAGATCCTCGTGTTCAATAATTAGCCACAGAAAACACAGGTGAACCCAGTGCCACATCCACCGGGAATGGGCTCGGGGCAGAAGGGTCCTCCGGAGGTCATCCTATCCCGTCCCCTCCTCTGGGAAGGGGTGCAGCCAAATCTCGATGGGCATTCACCCCAGCCCTGGACAGAAATCCTTCAGTCACATCGCTCGGCTGATCTCAGAACCTCAGGTAATAAATGGGTCATGTTTGGGGCTTTGCACTGAGTGTTTCAATAGTTTTTTTTTCCCCCAACATTATGTTTTCCATGTCAAGAGTTACACATCTCTAAAATGTCCACTTCACAATAGGTTAAGTGAAAAAAGCAGATTATAAAAACTTAAAGCAACGTGATTCCAACTTTTTAAGTATAGATTTTTTTTATATATTAATACAAACCAAGAGTGAGCCGGGCTGGTCTCTGGATGGCAAAATTAAGAGTGATTTGGCTTTTGTTTTGCTTTCTGCTTATCTTCATTTCCCAATATTTTTAAAGAATAAACATGACTATTCAGGTAACAAATTAATATCAGTTTTAAAATGCAGCAACTTCCCTGGTGAGTCAGTGGCTAAGACTCTGTGCTCCCAATGCAGGGGGGGGGGGGCCCTGGGTTTGATCCCTGGTAAGGGAACTAGATCCCAGCTGCTATAACTGAGAGTTCACATGCCACAACTAAGACCTGACTCAGCCAAATAAATAAATAAAAATAAATATTAAATATTTAATTCATTTCCTTAAACATACCAGCGGGGGCAGGGGAGAACCCTTTAAATTCTGTCCCCACCCCTTTATCACAACAGCCTTGGCCATTTAGCAGGTGTGGGGGTGTGGCAGCCTCTCCCCCGAGTCCAGCTTGCCTGCCAACAGCCTGCTCAGCATCTCTTCTCAGATGTCTAGAGGCTTTTCAAACCCAACATAATGTCCAAAAACAAACTCTCAATTTGCCCTAAAATCTCCCCATCTCAGGAATGGCACCATTTCCCATCCAGGGGCTCAGGCCAATGATCTAAGAGCAACCCTTGACTCCTCCTTTCCCTCGCCCGCCACATCCCATCCTTTAGCAATTTCTACTGGCGCTAATTACAGAGTTGTAGCCCTGGACTCACTAACCCCCAACATCTCACCCTTGACAGGTCTCCCTGTCTCCACTCTGGCCCAACTGGAACCCTCTTCAGAGCAATCAGCATGATTTTCCTACAAAGCAAAGCCAGAAACTAGGCTCTCCCCTGATTTGGCACTTGGAGAGCGGCAGTCACATTCCTTTGCATGTCCAGCAAGGCTCTGCGAGATCCAGTCCCACCCAGCCCTTGAACTTGATCTGCCTCTCTCCAGTTCCCCCATCAGGTGCTCTACCTCCCTGCCGTTCCTGGAACACATCAAAAGTTTTTCCACCGCCAGGCTTTGCACTTGCTCTGCTATTTCCTCTGCCTATTTATTGCTCCCATTCTCATGGGAGATCTCTACTCAAACATCTCCTCCTTGGAGAGGTCTTCTCCAACTACCCCCTCCCCAGAGTAATGGCCCCATCCCCTCTCTCACCTGAATAAATGCACAGCAGAAATTCAACTTAAACAAACATCAAAACATCATGTCACCAAAGCCCCCAGTCTGCACCCACTGAAGAGGCTCCCAAAGCCCTAAGCACATCCATCCCCAACACAGTGGGCTCACCAGCAGCCTTCCTGAAAAGGGAAGAGAAGGTGAGTCTCCATCCTTGACCAGCTCCATTTAGTAGACACTGTTTTAAAAACCTGTGAACTTCACCTCTCCAGCCTTCACACACTGGCAGGGGATTAGATGCTCAATACAGTTGAACAGATACATTTTGTCTGACAGTGAACATCTTGTATTCCAGGCAGCTGAATAATTATCCCCATCTTCCAGGTGAGGAAATGGGGCCCAGGGAAGGACAGACTTGCTCAAGATTACTCAGTGAATTCATGGCAGAGCCAGGACCCTAGCTGCTGTGGCCTTCCTGAGGGGTCCTCACACAGACACCCACACTTGGGACAGCAGAGGAAAATCATGTCTGGAGTTTAGGGGTGGAGGAGACAGAGAGAAGTCACCCTGAGCTGGAGTCTGGTTGTATCTGCCAGAACGAGTCTGTGACTTCATTCATACAACAAAGGACTGTCTAAGGCCCCCTTCTGAGGCTTCAGTTTCCCATCTACAGAGTATAGATGGTACACAGCGCTGGCCGGCTGGGGCTCTCTACAATCTCCCCGGCAGACAGGCCAGGCTGGCAGCTACTTACTGGAGCATCTTTGTCCAGCATGCCTGGCTCCAGCTCGGGCCCCCGTTCTCCCAGCCAATCAGGCAGAGCTGGGACCAGTGGGTGCTGCCGGATTGGTTCTCCCTGAAGTGGTGAAGTGAAAGTCACTCAGTCGTGTCCGACTTTTTGTGTACAACCCCATGGACTATACAGTCCATGGAATTCTCCAGGCCAGAATCCTGGAGTGGGTAGCCTAGGGTACCCAAGGGTAGTTGATTCCCTTCTCCAGGGGATCTTCCCCATCCAGGGACTGAACCCAGGTCTCTCAAATTGCAGACAGATTCTTTACTAGCTGAGCCACAAGGGAAGCCCAAGAATACAGGAGTGGGTAGCCAATCCCTTCTCCAGGGGCTCTTCCTGACCTGGGAATCAAACCGGGGTCTCCTGCATTACAGGTGGATTCTTTACCAATTGAGCTACGAAGGAAGTCCTGGCCAAGGCTTATTGTGAGACCTATCAAAAGTCTTTCTCCCCCACCCACCCATTCTGTGACTATGCTATTCTTTCAGGAGGCCAGCAAGGAGATCAGGGGTGAATAAGTGAATGGTTTGCTTAGATATATGGTTCTCAAAGTAGAGTGGGCAGCAGAATTACCTGGAGGGCTTATTCAAATCCTGATTTCTGGGCCTCAGTTCTAGAGCATCTGATTCAGTATGAACTGGGGCCTGAAAGTATGCTTTCTACAAAATTCCTGGGTGTTCTAATGCTGCTCCCCCAAGGACCACACTTTAGAGTTAGGTTAGTGAATTCACACTAGGTTAGTGAGTGGGAGGGGCTATGGCTGGCTCAGTTATTAGCCAACTCAAGGCTTTTCATTATTTTTTTTAATATTTATTTATTTATTTGGCTGCACTGGGTCTTAGTGGCGGCATATCCTCAATCTTCATTGCACATGTGGAATCTTTAGTTGCAGCATGTAGGATCTAATTCCCTGACCAGAGATGGAGTCTGGGAACATGGCGTCTTAGCCACTGAACCACCAGGGAAGTCTCAAGGTCTTTTAAACAACTGTAATCACTGCCTTTTCCCCTCACCCCAACACCCCTGTTTCCATGGCCTTCCTCAAATTACTGCTGGGGAAACAGCCACAGAGCAAGGAGGAGGGGTAGGAAAATCCTTCTGGGGAGGTGGGCTTCATACTAACCTGGTTTAACCCCAGTTCGCTGTCTGACCCCATAACTGTGCCTCCTGGCCAAGGCTCCCTATTGGCCAGACACTGAGCGGAGCCCTCCACGTGCATATTCCTATATTCCTAACCCCCCCTCCCAGCCCCACAGTCATCACAGCTCATTAGCGAGGAGGAAACAGGCTCAGAGAGGTGTAAGGCGATGGCTATACAACTCTGTGACTACATTAAAACTATGAATTGTGCATATTTAAAGGGGACAGGTGGATATGGTATGTGAATTACATCTCAATAAAACTGTTGTTTAAAAGGAAAAAGGGACCTTCCTGGCAGTCCAGTGGTTAAGACTTTGACTTTCAATGCAGGGGATGCGAGTTTGATCCCTAGTCGGGGAGCCAAGATTCCACATGCCTTGTAGCCAAAAAACCAAAACATAAAAGAAAACAGAAGCAATATTGTAACAAATTCAATAAAGACTTCAATAAAAAATAAATAAAAGGAAAAATGATTGAAAAAAAAGAAGAAAGAAAGGTATGCTAGGTTGTCCAAAACCATAAGGCTGGGGACCTGAACCCAAGTCCATTTGGACCACCACGCCATAATACCTCTCTGGGCCCCAGGCACCCTATCTGCAGTATGAGGTGAGGAGTGTCAGTCTTGACTCCCCAGTAGTGGGGTAGAAGGGAAGGAAGGGTCAGCCATGAACTCAGTTCCAGACTCTCTGGAGATGTTCCCGGAGAGGCAGATGCTCAGAGGCTGGAGAGACAGGGATGTGGAAGGTGAGAGGGCTGAGGGGTAGAATCAAGCAGCAGAAAAGATGCTAGCGCCTAACCTCTCAGAGCCACGTTCACTTAAGAAATGTTCATTGCCATCTACACCCAGTCGGGTTTATTGTAAAGCCTGAAATGAATCATATAGGACTTCCCCCACCCAAGAAATTAACAAGTATAACATAGAGGTGACATGATAGACAAGGTGATGACAATGTGCCCAGGGTTTTGGGGGAACCTCAAGATGGCTTTAGCAGAGCCCAAGTGGAGGGATCGGTGAAGGCTTGGAGGAGGCGACAAGGTCAGGTGGCAGTGCACCAAGCAGAGAAAGCAGGATGTGTGTGCAAGCAACAGAGGTTGTGGGAACCCGTAGGCAGTCCAGGGTGGCCCGTAGTTCTGGCAGGTAGGGGTCTAAAATGAAGGGGCAGAGGACAAACCAGAGAGGGCCAGATCCAGGCACCCTCAGGCCCTATGAACGTGACCTGAAGGCAGTGGGGAACCACTGAAAAGGTTTTCGTTTTTTAAACACTTTCTTTAAAAAAAAAGGATTTGTTTGTTTGGTTGGCTGTGCCAGGTCTTAGTTGTGGCATTTAGGATCTTTAGTTGGGTACTGGGACCTAGTTCCCTGATCAGGAACCAAACCTGGGTTCCCTGCATTGGAAGTGTGGAGTCTTAGCCACTGGACCACCAGGGAAGTCCCTGAAGAATTTTAAGAGGGAATGATATGGTCTGATTTGTGTTTTAGGACCACCACTCAGGGGCAATAGGGAGCACGGGTTACAAGAGGTGACACTGATCAGGAAGAGCAAGTAGGAAGCTCCTCAATCATTCAGGTAAGAGATGCTGCTGGCAGCATGTAAGTGGATGGACTAGAGAAAGTAAGTAAGACTTGGTGATTAATTGGAAATGGGGACAATGAAAGAGAATGACTCATATTTCTGGTTTGGGGACTGGATGGATGAAGGTGCCATGACTGAACTGAGATAGGAGAGCCTCGTGGAGGAGTAGATATGGGGGTGATGAATTCTGTTTTGGACATGTTGAGATGGAGAAGGCTGGGTAAACACTCTAGGTATGAAGACAGAGACCTGAGCCAGAAATGTGGACTTGGAGTACATCAAGGGAGAGATGGTGACCAAAGACAAGAGGCAAGACTGAGACAGTCCAGAGGGCATATGGACAATGTACAGGAGGACCCAGTGGATCCCCAGCAACTCAGAAGGAGGAGAGACCCTCCACCAGACTGGAAAGGAGCAGCCGGTGAAATGGAAGGGAAACCAGGAGACAGAGGTGTCAAGCCAAGGGAAGAAAGTGTTTCAAGGAGGGAGTGGACAACAGTGTCCAATGCTGCCAAAGAGGTCAAACAAGATAAGATCTGAAAAATGGCACTGGATTTGGTGACAAGTTGGTCACTGGGTACCTTGGCAAGGTCAGCCACAGACAGAGGGGAGGGCCAGAGCAGGTCTCAATGGGATAAGAAAGGGAGAGGAACAGTGACAAAGTAGAGACAGTGGAGGTTTAGCTATTTAAAGAAATTTAACTGCAAAGTGTAGAAGCTTTCTGAAATCGGTAGCTGGAGAAAGACACAGAGCACAGGGAATAAGCCAGTGTTCGTTTCGCCGTTGTTGTTTTCAGATGAGAGAGGCAGGGTGGAAGGAGCCAGGAGACAGGGAGAAGTTAAAGATGTGACAGAGACGGAGTGATCAATGGAATGACGTCTGCAGGGCAACTGGGAGGCTGGGATCCAGAGCAGAAGCGCTGGTGCTGAGCAGAAGGGACCCAGCCAGTTTCTAAGGTGACAGGCGAGAAGGGGGAGAAACCAGGTGGGAGAGGAGATTGGGGGTCAGATGGGAGAAGCCCAGAGATCCCTCATCAGGGGATTTTACTTTCTCTGGGAAGAGGAGGCCAGATCAACTTCTCAGAAGGGAGCAGTGTGGGTGGGGGTCTAAAGAGGTGGACGAGACTTGAAACCACAGGTGTGGAGGATGGAAAAGGGAGCTGACCAGACCCTGGAGAGTGGTCCAATGGGAGCACAGGGCCATCATCCCCAAAGGTGAGGATGGGAGAAAAGACGCAGAACATCGCAGGTGCTCTACACATGCATTTTTGGTTTGGGTTGGGTTGGGCCTTTTTTGTTTCTTAGGGCTTGATGATCCTGAGGGAAGAAGGAGCTTGTGTGGGATAAGGGACCCCCCCTGCCCCCTAGCCTCCCCACAAGGCCAATGTAAATGCGGTTCCAGGCCCCAGTCCTCCCTTCCCCTAGGGCCTCCTTCCTTCCCTTCCTCTCTCCAGCGTCCCTCCTCCCAGACTGAGCCCTGCCAGGGTCTGCTGCCTGCCTGGCCACCAGCTGGCTCTGTCATTTCTGCATCTGGCTTGGGGACTGTGTCTCCCTTTCCTTGCCCTCCAGACCAGGATCTCAGAGGCAAGGGTCTGTCCTCCCCGACTGGGGGATTCTGGGGCCAGTGTGTCCCCATTTATGCAAGGTTCCTTATGAAGGCAGAGGTCATGTCCCCCACCACCTTCCCACAGAAAAGGGCTTCTTAAACCCCAAACCAGAGCTGATACTGCAGAAGGAACTTCAGCTAGGCCTGAGAGGCACTTCCTGACGGCGGTGCAGTGTGGTCCGGTGGCCCCAGCTCCTCTGGGGAGAACAGGCTCAGTCTTTCTCTTGCAAGGGGATAAAGTGGAGGGGCAGTCAGCCAGGCCCCAGAGCGAGGCTCTTTCCAAGAATCCTCAGGGGCTGGGACGAGAAGAAGTTTCCCTGATCCAGCGATTCTAAATATGGCAAAGGGAGCAAAAGCACGTGACCCACACCAGGGCTGCTGCCACGGCCGCCGCTTCTCTGGGCCAGAGGCCTGTGCTGGGGTTCAGGGCTAGGGGTGAAGCCTCCATGGGGCCTCAGTTTCCCCATCTTCACCGAGAAGATGGGGGACATCTCAGTGACGGCTAAAGTCCCTTCAGCCTCGTAACTCTCCAGCTGTGGGGCGGAAGGGATAGGGCCAGTCTTCAGCTAGTTCCAGAGTCTCTGAGGCTGTCCCTGGAGGGAGGACAGCCACCAGTGCATAGTACAAACTATGAAAAACATGTGCCCTCTTGGAGGATCAATTAGAAAAGGCATTCCCTTCAGCCTAAAAAATGATGAAAAGTTGACCCTGCCAAAATGACCTCATAAGAACCAGGCATCCCTTGCTCTGGGCTGATCCACCTTCAAGCACAGGCTGGATTCAGCACCACTGTCCCGCTCAGCCCAGCCCTTTGCATCGTACAGGATGCACAGAATATGGGGCAGCCTTGGAGATGGCCCTGACAGCTCTGGAAGAGCCAACCCCATGTGGCGTCACACAGCTCCGTGCCCCTCTCTTGGCCACCAGGAGATGGACACTGGCCCAAGAGAGTCTTCCCCCCACCCCCAGCCCCTGTCTAGGTTGGGCTGAGCCAATCAGATTGTTTCTCTCAGGAATGGAGTTAGGAACCACAGACGCACATTGGCAGAGATGCAGAGAGAAGTAGAGATGAGACTGCCCCTCCAGAGTCTCATCTTCCCCTCTCGACTCTGCAAAACCCACATCTGCTTCCTGCCATGAAGCCTCTACGGATTCTTCCCTCTCCTTCTGGTAGGTGTTCTCTACCTCCACATGCCAATTTTTCTTGAGCCAGTCTGAAAGGTCTTGGTCCCACTATGATATGGAAGGTGGTGTCTTCTAGACAAGGTGTTTTAATGAGTCACAGCTTCATCCTCTCCCACCTGGACCGGCTCCAAATCTCCTGTGTGTGTATGTGTGTGCTCAATCGTGTCCGACTCTTCGCGACCCCATGGACTGAAGCCTGCCAGGCTCCTCTGTCTATAGGATCTTCCAGGTAAGAATACTGGAGTGGGTTGTCATTTCCTACTCCAGGGGATCTTCCCAACCCATGGATTGAACCTGTGTCTCTTGCATCTCCTGCATTGGAGGGTGGATTCTTTACCACTGGGCCACCTGGGAATCTCCTACTTGTTCTCATTGCTTCCCTCTGCTGTGCCAGCCAGACTACCTAGTGCCCCAGGTAAGTGCACTGAGCAACACATCAAGCAAGGGTGGGAACAAGGAGGGAAGAGGGGCTATCCATCTGCTCAGGGCTGGGCAGGCCGTGCAGACAACACAGATAAACAGGGAGCATGGACTCCCAAGCAGGAGGTGAAAGCAAACTAAGGGGTGGAATTCAGGCAGCCTGAACTTTGGAAATGAAAACAAGGTGGTCAGTGGAAACTTTCCCCTGGTTCCACCTGAGCCACTTGTGTGAATTTGGGTGACTCAGTTTTACATGCTGAGCTTGGCATACGATTTCATTTGAACAAAGGGCTCTCTGCTTTTTTTTAAAGTGTGAAATCCATCGACTTGCAGGCTCAGGCCCGAGCACCTTAGCATGGTTGCAAGGCAAGCCCTTCCCCACCTGACTCTCCACACTCCGTGCCCCACCTGGCACATGATATTCCATTGTTGCAGCTCAGTTCCCCCACACCAGCAAGCAGAGCTTTCTCCCTTCCTCAGCTTTGCTCCTGTTGTATCTATCCCTCCTCCAACCTGGCTGGGTGAGTGGAAACCCCACCCTATGCTCCCTTAATCCCCCATTCCCACCTCTACACTCACCCCTATCATGGCATTTGCCTCAACATGTGAAAAGCACTCTTTGAGTCCCTGCCTCCTCCCACAGACCGAGAGCTTGTGGAAACCCTGTTCTTCTCACCTTGAATGCCATGCTCCCAACTCAGAATGAGAGCTGGGTAAAAGTCTCCTGAAAGAGGGGACGAACCCCGCACTGGACCTCTGAATGGTACCACCCACCTCGCCTGTGTGGCTGCTTCCATCTCCACACCTCAACCCTCCCTGTAGCAGATGGGATTCAGAGGGAACCGGTGCAGGTAGCAGCACCCAGGAACCACGAAGTCCAGAGCCACAGAGCATTCACTCACTCACTCACTCACTATTTACTGAGTGCTTGCCACATGCCAGGCACAAAGATCAATAATGTCCTTGCCTTCATGGAGCTTACATTCTCATGGGAAAGAGACATAATAAATAAACAAGACAGCATTAAAAATGTCAGATGATGCTGGAGAAAAATGAAGCTGGAAAGGGGTACAAAGAACATTGGTATGGGAGTCGGGAGCTGTTCTACAGAGGGTGGTCAGGAAGAGCGGCATTGAGAAGGTGACATTAGGGCAGAGACCTGAAGGAAATGAGGCGGTGAGCCATGCAGGTAGGTGTCAGAGAAGAAGGTTCTGAGCAGAAGGAAAGGTAAGTGTAAAAGACCTGTCCAGAGGGTGCCTGATGTGTTCCAGAACCATCAAGAAGGGAGTGCTCCCAGAGAGGAGTGAGGAAGGGGGGTAGTGGTAGGTGGTGGAGGGGGGAAGCAGATCATCCACTAGCTATCGTGAGGTTTGGGGCTTTTAGTCCAAGTGAGATGGGGAATTCTAAGCAGAAAATAACATGATCTGACTTGCGTTTGCAAAAGACCACACAAGCTGTTGAGTGGAGAACAGACTATGGCAAGGTAAGGGGATGGGGGCGTGGGCTATGGCGTTTGCCCCTGCCTTGCATTGAGAAGCTAATGGTATATAATCCAAGTAAGAGATGATGGTGACTTGTACAAGGGGGAATAGAGGTGACAAGAGGCAAGCAGATACTGACTATATTTTGTCACCAAAAGACCCCTTGGAGTCAATCAATCCTCTCTTTAGAAATGGGAAACTGGGTCATAAAGTAATGTTTTTTCTTCTCTTTCCATAGAAGGATCCAGGCACCCACCCCTCATCCCCACCTTAAAATTTCCTTCCTCTGGGCGGCAGGCTGGAGCCTGCCCCTGCCCTTCCCACTGTATGTGTCAGGGTGGCACTGGATTCAAGGATTACACAGGCCTCCAGCTGCTTGAGCCTGGCAGGGGTCAGGGTCACCTCTAAGAAGATTCTATCCTCTGAATCAGCAGAACTTGTGCAAAGGGGGAAGAGGGGAGGGAGGGAAGAGTCAAAAGAGGGGAGAGAGCTGAGTCCCCACCACTTGGTTCTCATCACTCCCAGAGCAGAGGGCACCAAGAGCTGACAGGGTGGAACAGGAGCTTCGGGGAGGGCTGGGTCCCCTGGGGAGGATGACCTGGGGAGTCCTGCAGACTCAGCCATTGAAGATCTCATCCAGTGGGAGGCTGAGGGGAAATGATGGGAGAGGAGTGTTCAGATGCCTTTGCTGCTAACAAGCAAAGCAGCATGCAAACTCGCAGGCCACACCTGGGGCTGCTGGTTACAGATGCTGCTCTGAGAGCCTTGCTCAGGGTGGGAACCCCAAATCCAGGACCAGCCAGACCAAATCCAGCAAGACTGGCTCCAATGGGCTCGGACAGCTGAGAAAGGCTGGCTGAGTGACCCTGGCCTGTTCCACGGTCAAGAGGGAGGGGCGGCGAGGAGGGTCTTAGGCTTTAGGCTGGAAGCACGTCTGCAGACATCCCCTCAGTTTTCTTGGGTTTTAAGGGGAGAGGTTCTGACTGATTCAGAGTCTCCTAAAAGGCAAGGGCCTGCGCGGTGGCTCCAAGAAAGGGGTCAGGGTTGGGGGCAGCAGAAGGGGAGGCACAGGCTGTGGGCAAAGCTAGGGACCTGGATCAAGGGCTCTCCATCCTGGCTCTGCCCCACCCGGCTGAGGGGGTGGGAAGCTGTGTCTGAGTTTCAGTTACTCCTCAGGGAGAGGAGGGGGTTGAAGAAAGGTCTCCAAGAGCCCCCATTTTCTGCTGACCTATCTGGGACTGGTGATCTTGGCTTCCCAATGGGAAATGAATGAAGCTGCCCATCCTAAGGAACTTCTAGAGTCGCTGGAAGTGGAGGGTCTTTTACATTTCATTTGCAGGGCACTCCTGTGTGTGGAAAGTCTAGAGAGACCTCCTTCAACCTCCAAAGTGTGTTAGTCGCTCAGTGGTGTCTGAGTCTTTGCGACTCCATGGACTGTAGCCCACCAGGTTCCTCTGTCCACGGAATTCTCCAGGCAAGAATACTGGAGTGGGTAGTCATTCCCCTCTCCAGAGCATCCTCCCAACCCAGGGATCTAACCTGGGTCTCCCGTGTTACAGGCAGATTCTTTACCATCTGAGCCACCAGGGAAGCCCCTCAACCTCCAAAACTCCCCTATAATTGAATAATGATAACAAGGAGGAGTCAGGGTAGATCAAAGCAGGACTTCCAAAAGCTCATTAACCACAGAAAGAGGGAAGAGGTTAGGGGAAGGGGACAGATTGCACCTCTAGTCCCGGCGCCCCCTCCTCTCCTGAGGAAGACAGAACTCTACACGTCTAAGAACCAAAAGAAGCAAACCCCTACCAGGTTCAAGAACTCAGACTTAGGTGCATGACCTTGAGCAAGTGAACTGTCTCTCTCTGGGACTCAGTTTCTCCGTCTGTCTAATGGGGCCAATGATCCCTCTTGCGGCAGTTTGGAGGCAGGGATTTGGCTCGCTTGAATCCCGCCCAGAGGGGTTGCAGAAAGACTTGGGTTCACTTCGGGACACGGAGGAGGCTGACAGCAGGCGGGGCTCCTCGGGAGAGGGAGGGGTTCCTGGCAAGGAGGGTTCCAGAGGGACTCCTCCCTCGGCACGGCCTCTCTCCCTTCCTCCCCAGGGGCCCCTTCCCGCTCCGGGGTCCGGGAGGCTGACCCGGCCTTGTCGGCGCGGGGAGGAGCTACTGGAAGGGGCGGGGCGCGGTGATGGGCGGGGCTCCGGGCGGTCCCTGGAAGGGGCGGAGCGTCGCCGACACCCAGCACCGCTCGCGGGAGGGGCGCGGGCGGCGCTCAGGCTCAAGTTACCTCCCTGCGGCCTCCCCCGCCCCGCCGTCTTCTTTTTCCGTTTCCAAATTAACAATTGAAAACGCTGCGGCCTGAAAGGCGAGCAGCGGGCCAAGCGGAAAGTGTGAAGGTGCCGCTGCGTCCCCTTGGACGGGGGCCGAAAAGGGGGCGCGACACCCTGTCCACGGCTAGCCCACCCACCAACGCCGCTTGCTGGGCACGGAGAGCCCCGGAACGCAGAGGTGCCAAGGCCCCTAAATCGGGTCCTGGACTGATCCGGCCCCTGGTACTGCTCTGGCCAGTGTTGTAGGACCCAGTGCCCAGACTCAGGGTGGTGCAAGCCCCCGAGGAGGGTGGGGGGAGGAGGTGGGGCTGGGTTACTACTCTCGAGGCTGAGTGCCCAGGAGGGGCAGCCCGGTGCCAAGCAGCACCCTCATCGCGCCGTCCTTAAGGGCTCCCAGAGTCAGATATGTTCGCGGGTGAACGGATCAAACCAGGCATGTCACCTTACAGAGACAGTTTCCTCATCTGACAAATGGGGAGAGAAGATACACTGACCATAGGGAGCTGGTCGTGGGGACTAAATTAAATGAGAGGAACCATGAGGCTGGCCACAGTGAACACAGTAGACAGTAGCTATTATCTTGGTTGACAATGATGATGATATTGAGCCCTTGGCATTTCTCCACCTCTACCCACAGCCAGAGGAGCTGTCCACCAATGGGGAACACTGGAGCTGACAGGTCTTTCCCTCCTCTCACTTCCTTGGGGCTTCCCAAAGCCCCACATGATAAAGAACTGAGGCCAGGAAGTTTCTTATGAGGGGCTCAAAGTCACAGGTAAGTGAGAAAGACTAGGGCCTGAGCCTGGGTGCTGCCCCCAGGCCCCAGGTTCATCATGGAGATGGGTGGTCCCTGGGGTTGGGACCATGATCATTGAACCCCCCTCCTCAATGTTCTGAAGATGAATGCTAATGCCAGGGCAGCTGGAATGAATGAGTGGGTAATGGAGAGAGGCCCCACTCCCGGGCATCCAACGGCATGGGCCAAAGAGCCAGAGGGGGAACATCAGGGAAAGATACAGTGTCTAGGCCCCAGCCCCCCATGATCTAAGCTCCATGAATGAAGCAACTTCTCTCGCCACTCTTTCCCACACCTCAGACAGAGCTTGGTGCAAGAGCAGCTTATCAATATTATTTGAGTGAATGAGTGAATGAACAGGTTCCCTCCTACACAGCTGTGGGCTTCCACTTGCCACCTATATGGCGAGATGAGTGTGGGAACAGGTGCTCCTCTCTCCAGCATGGAGACCCAGGGCAGCGGAATGGTGGGGGAAAGAGGCAGAAACCAAGACAGAGCAAAGGAGGACACAGGAGAGGAGGTTCCAGAAGGCAAAGTTGAGACCAACTCTTTCTTCCCAGCCCCTCACTCCTGTCCTGCCAAGCACTCACCCCATTCCTCCTCCCTTCTTCCCTCTTCACTGATCACCACAACTCCACTCCATCCCCAACCTCACCCCAGTTCACTTAACCTTGCAGTCTGAGCACCCCTCCCTGATTTCTAATCCTACAATGACTCCTCATGATTCACCACCTGAGGTTCTCAGCCCAGCGTTTGAGGCTGTACACACACTAGGTATTGGCCACACTCCACCCTTCCATACCCTGTCTATTTCCACCGTGGTGACTTTCGTGTTCTCTCCTCTCCTCAGGATGGTCCCCCTTCTTCCCCAAGAATCCCTGATCTGCTTTGAGGAGTGCTAGCCCAGCCCCTGGTTGGGATTCCTGGCCCCCTCTGGGGACCACTTCGTGCAGAGACAGTTTCTTCCTCTGTCCACTCCCACCCCACCGCCACCAGCTCATTAGGATCCATCCATCAAGGGTAAAGCCTATTCTGACTCCTCCACATCTCCCAGGCTGGCCAAGTAGAAGCTCAGACAGTATCTGGGAGGAAACAAGAAGACCCAGGTCTCCAGGGCCTTGAGCATCCGTGAGTCAGGAATTTCCCACAGTCCTCTGCAGCCTGAGATTTCTGGGTAAGGGCACCTTGGGGTTCCTACAGAGGTGGGTGGATGGAGGGAGAGCCAATGCAAGTCCATCTTGAATACTGGTGAGACTGGGAAAGAGTACAAATGGAGACCCACACACTATAAGCCAACAAGCTGTTAAATAAAAGATGTTCTATCCTTCCTGACATATTCACCTTCGTGCCGATCTGGAGGGCTAGGTTCGAATTTAAAACCTTTGACTCCTTGGTGTCCCATGCTAGAATCTGGCAGAGAGGGGACAGCCAGCCCCAGCTCCCCTCCAGTACCCAGCCCCTGGTGTGCCCTCTTCTCCTCCCACACTGGGCTCATTCCTCACTGCAAGGGCCTTGGGTACATTCCTGTGGTGGCTCCAGCCTGCTCTCATCTATACTGGCTGCAAACGTTTGCTCTTGATCCTAGGAGCACTCACACAACACTGGACCTTGGGCTGGTGAACCAGTCAAGAGGCCTGTGCCAGCCCTGAAACGGGAACTCCAGGGTCCCCTGGAGTGTGTTCTAGAATAAGGCGGGTCATGCAGAGGCTCCAGGCTGGTGGCATGCAGGGCCATAGAGGCTGAGTGGGCAGAAGTCTGGGGCCCCACCCTTGATTCCACCCAGAGCAGCTCGGCTTTAATGTATTTATGTATTGTACTCCTGTGTCATGATTCCTTTAAAGAACCAGATCTACTGCTTAAAAGTTTGCACCATCAGGACCCTTTCCTCCTGCTGAACTGTGGGGAAGCTGAGGTGACAGGGACCACAGTCATACAGCCCTTTAAAGCAAAGGCAGAGCTCGATCCCACGACTCTGGCTTCCTCCCCAGGCCCTGGCCTTCTTGAGCACATTTCTGATCAGTAAGACCCAGTGCCTCTAGCAGACATGCCGCTGGGAGGTGGTGAGCGCCCAGTCCCTAGTGGGGTTTAAGCAGGCCTGCTGCTGGGGCCTCCTGCCTTAACAGGGGCTGGACCCTCCGCTCAGGACGCTCAGCTCAGGAGTGGATTGAGAGGCCAGACCAGGCCTGAGAAGGAGAGGGAGTCCTGGTATAAATAACTGTGGGGGGCCAAGATGTTTGGGCCCGTCTCCTGGGAGACGGCTGTGTTTACCGCCCAGCGATGGAGGGGGGGTGGCGGGCACGGCCCACACATTTGCCTCCCTGACTTGTAGCCAAATTTCTCCAGGAAGGGGTGGCCCAGCATTAGCCCCAAACACTCAGAACTCTGTATCCCTATTCTGGTCCTCTCCCTAACTCTGCCCCAGCCTGAGCCAAACTTCCCTGACACTGCCCCCATCCTTGAGCCCCAAATGCTACATGGCACCGCATCTCCACCAGTCACAGATGCCCCAGCATCTGCCCCCATAAGTCCCAGCTCGGCCTCCGTCAGTGTGGGGGCGGGGCGGGGAGCATAAGCAGGACAAGGGAAGGCCCCAAGCAGAGGTGCTGGGTGCTTGCCAGGGATTTGAGCTGGGGCCGCTGGGCATGGAGGGGTGGCCAGCCAGGGACAAACCTCTCCCACGGCCCTGGCCAAGACAGAAGAGGGCTGCAGCCCCCGGATTAGAGAAGAACAAATCCCTCTCCCCACCCTGCGCCCACCCCATGCCTGTCATGTGCAGGGCATTAGATGGCCAGACTCCAACGTGGGAGGGGCTGGCAGGTGCCCTGTTAGTCATGCCATGACCAGCTCTTCTCTCCAGCCAGCCAGGCCACAAGAAAAAAACCTTGAGGCAGGAGGGCAAGTGGAAAGGTCCCTTCCCCATGGGGCAGCAGCTGCAGCCTGGCCCAAGCACAGAAGCACAGGGGTTGATGTGAGCTGAGTTCCAGCCTGCTGGCCAGCCGAACCTCACACACACACACACACACACACACACACTTTGGCCAACCAACGGATGGAGCTTGCTTGGGACACCAGCTGCTTTTCACCAGAGCTCAAAATAGGAGCGTGTCCATCAGGGGTCCTAGACAGGTGCCCAGACACCTGGGCTCCAGCCCCATATCAGCCACTTCTCCACTGAATGCCCTTGGGCAAGTCACTTCTCCTTCCTGAGCCTCAGTATAAAAATAGTGTAATAAATATCTTCCTCCAGCATTGTGAGAATTCAGTGAGATTCACTGAGTAAACATTGATTAAGCCCCGTGATGGGTCAGGCATGCCTTAAAGCTTCAAATGGGAGAGGTGACGCTCTTCTCACGGTATGAGGCAGCATTTTGGACCCCGAGGCTGAAACTCAGAGATGTGAAGAGACCTGCCCAAGACCACGTAGAGGGGACCTGAGCCCAGGGCAGCGCTGCAGAGAGGTTTGCACTGTTCTTTATTGTTGATGGGGACAATCGGGACTCTTGGGCTAAGCCTGGGCTCTGCCACTAGCCTAAGTTTGTTCCATGCCCTCTTCTGGGCCTCAGTTTCTGCATCTGTAGACTGAGGGGGCTGGGAGGGGGCAGTGATTTCCACACCCTAACTGGCAGACAGGGAGTTCAGCAGGCTAGGCCCTGTGGGCTCTGCCCCTTTCCTCAGGGCGCCCCACCATCCACTGGGCCAAGCCCGGATGCTCTCGTGGGGCAGTTCTAAGATCACTGTTCTGGAGCCCCCCACAGACCCCCAACCCCCATCAGGACCTGCACCTACCACTCTGCTTCCAAGGCCTCCCTCAGCTCATTCACACACACCTTCCCCCAGGCCAGGCTTTGCATAAGCAGCTGAACTTTCCATACAGGCAAAAACCCTAGGGCTTCAGGCCAGGTCCAGCCTGGCCCTGGCAGGGTTAGTGGGCAGCTCCAGAGGAGCCGCTCAGACGGCTGGGCCATGAGGGGAAGGCAGAGGGAAAGAGAGGCCTGGCGAGTGGCAGCCCCAGAGCTCCCCACGGGAGCCTGCCCCCCTTGCTAGACCCAGAGGGGCGTTTCTCAGTCACCAATTCGCCCATGGCACTCCTGTCCTCGGTTCCTTCCTGAACCCAGTCTCCTCCAGGAAGTCTCTGCTCCTCAGCCTGGCATTCTCAGCCTGGCCTCGCTCATGCTCCAGCCTGCTGTCTGCACACCTCCCACCCCATCCAGGCTCCCACTCTCCTGCCCTCTCTCAGTTCTGTGCAAAGGTCACGTTCAGCCCCACCTCAGGGCTTTGCCCATGCTGGTCCCTCGGCCCAGAATGCCATTCCCTCCTCCTCTTTGCCTGGCTGACTCTGACTCTTCACGTTTCAGGTCTCCGCTGAAACCTCTTCCTCTGGGAAGCCTTCCCAGTCACCGCCAGTTTGGGGCTGGGCTCGGCTCCTCTGAGCTGGGCCCCCACAGGATTCCACCCAGACAGCTGCCAGCCGCCTGGCACATCTCCCGCCAGGGAGCAGGGGAGAGTCTGATTCATTGCTCTGTCCCCAGCTCTTGGGATAGGGCCTGGCCCCTCAGGGACTGCCAGGCAAGGCTTCCCAAATGAAAGAGCAAGAAAGTGTAGAACTGGGGTAGAGAGAGAACCTGAACTTTAAGGCTTAGCTGGTTGTCGAAGCAGCCTCCCAGCAGGCAGGCCCATCGGGGCCAGTTAGGTATGCATGTGTGTGCTCAGTCGTGTTCAACTCTGTGACCCCAGAGGCTGTAGCCCGCCATGGGATTCTCCAGGCAAGAATACTGGAGTGGGCTGCCTGAGCCATCAGGGAAGCCCCCAGTGAGGCATAATCTGGTGGGAAAGATGACGGCCTCTAGAGCTAGATTCTGGGGTGTGACTGACTCCTGGCCCCACGACCTATACTCAGGCAAGTTACTCAACCTCTCTGTGCCTCAGCCTCCTCATCTGGAAAATGGGCATAACCAAAGGACCTAACCTCCTCTGGTCACTGAGGAAAAAGTGAAAGAAAAAACGGCAAGTCCTCAGAGCAGTGTCAGCACACAGCAGGTCCTCCATAAGCATGGGCTGTTATTATCTTTATTATTATGAGAGGCCCAACAACAAGGGAGGCTGAACCTCAGAGAGGGAGGTGACTGCCTGAAGTCACCCAGCAAGAAGGTGTCTCTTGCTTTCCCAGCCCAAACAGCACTCCTCATGTATACTGCAAGTGTCCCCCACCCCGGCTCGCCCCCCAGAGCCCAGTGAACCCGCTCCCACCTTCTCACACCACAGAGGCCCTCCCCCTCAGGCTTCAACTCGGTCCTCCTGGATACTCACGCTTAGTGGCTGCGTGACAGGGCACCTGCTGACCATTTAAGCTATGGGCTTCCCTGGTAGCTCAGCTGGTAAAGAATCTGCCTGCAATGCAGGAGACCCTGGTTTGATTCCTGGGTTGGGAAGATCCCCTGGAGGAGGGCATGGCAACCCACTCTAGTATTCCTGCCTGGAGAATCCCATGGACAGAGGGGGCCTAACGGGCTACAGTCCATGGGGTCACAAAGAGTCGGATGCAACTGAGATCCTAAGCGCAGCACAGCACCCTCCTCTATACAATAGAGTAATGACAGTGCCTACCTCCTAGGGCTCTGAAAAGGACTAAATGAAGTACAATAGCATGTGGAAAATACCCCATATCTGGCACCACCATACCCCATACAGGTTAGGCTATGAAACTCATTAGTATATGAAAACCGTTAGAACTCTGGGCCTCTCAGCCTGGCCCCGGTAAGGTTGTCACAGAGACCCCCTCCATATCACCTTGCCCCCAGGCCTCCAGATACACTGCAGGGGCTCCTGAGGAAAGGAATTGCCAGTCTGGAATACATGCTCTAATAGAACCCATACTCTTCCCCCCCACCCCCGATCCCCACAATGTCCTACCTGGGGGCTGAAACCAGTGCAGGCCAGGGTGAGAAGAGGGAGCGTGCGCTGGGGAGCAGCGAGGGTGGAAGCGCGGGAGGCCCTCTGCTCCTCATAGCACTTTGTAGTCCGGGAGGCACCTGATGCTGGGGGCAGGCAGAGATGATAACTGTCCTTCTCCATGGAAGATGGGAAGCGGGAGCCTAAGTGAGGCTGAGTCACCTGCCTGAGGTTACACAGTCTTTAAGAAGCAGAGGTGGGCACCGACCCCCAGCCGGCTGACTCTGGGTTCAGTGTTCCTTTAACGGAGGGGTAAGCCCTGATCCTGGGTGACCTGCCCCATCCTCCATGCAGACCAGTCTTGGCAAGAGCCCTGGGCTGGTCCTTGCTGCACTCCAGGGCAGGCTGGCCCTGAGGCCCAGGAGAAATAGACAGGGCAGACTGAGGCTCCCCCAGCCCTCTAATCCTTCCATTCCTACCTGGACTCCTCCCACTTCTGGTCCCAAAGCTCAGGCGGGAGGAGGCAGGATGGCGCCCAGACTGAGGGATTTCACGCACGGGTAAAATTTTCAAAAACAATTTAGGGACAGCGTGAGATTGTCAACTTTTTTATTTCGCCAAGTAAGGACATTCTTTAAAAAATTCCCAGGCCCATCATTTCATAAAAGAAAGGACATAATCTCAGACTAAATGACAGTCCTTTAAATGGAATAAATTTAGCTTTATGAAAAAGTCACCACGTTGTCCTTATTTCTCTCAGCTTTGCCTTAGGTCACTGAAAAAAGCCCGGGTCTGCTGACGCATGTGAGAATCCCTTGGAGCTTGGGCTTGGGAGTCGCACAAACATGGGTTTGAATCCTGACTCCACCATGGACAAATCTCTTGGTGCACATAATTCCCGCCGTCTGAGCCTCAGTTTCCTATCTGCAAAAGGGGAACATGAATAGTGCTGCCAACAGCAGTACCTGGGGAGCTAAGTGGTCTAGTGTTTGCAGAGCCCTAGTTCTGAGAAGAGATCAATCAAGCCTGGGCTCCCAGCCAGTGGTGCCTCCCTGACCTGCCGCTGCCTGTGGCTCTCCGTCATCCACAGGGCAAAGCCCACCTTTGTAGCCCGACCCTCAGGGCCTTGGACACACCAGACTCTGCAGATCCTGAGGCCAAGAGGGTAGAGGAGCAGAGTCCCACCTCAAAGCCCTTTCTCTAGCTGTTGCCGCCACCTGGAGCGCGCTCAGGACAAAAATGGCAAGCGTTTCCAGCTCACTGCCTGCACCCAGAGGACCTAGGGGTCCTTTTTCCATTCCTCTCTAATCAGCAAAACCCTTCTCATCCTTACAGCCTGCCTCAATGTCACCTTCATTCCCTGGCTCAGCAAACATTCACTGATTACCAACCAAGAACTGTGCTCGACCCCCACCACCGAGCGGAGCCCAGAACACACAAGGGCGAGTGCGTAGGGCTCAGGGGTCTCTGCAGGGCCCCCAGTCAGGCTTCGGGTGGGGCGCGCAGGGAGTGATTCCAAGAAGAAGCGGTGGTTCAAACTGGGATTTGAAGGATAGATAGGAGTTCTCTAGATGATGGGGTGGGCGGGAGAGGGGAGGGAGTTTGAGGCAGAGGGAAAAGCATCTGGAGTATTAAAAGCCCACCTGGGCACACTCCAAGCTGTTTCTTAGGTGAGGAGCCAAGGATGCTTGAGAAAGGGCTTCCTGACTTGGGCCCTGGGGGTGGAGAAGTCACTGTTGGGGAGGGGAGGGTAGATCTGGAGACAAATGCCAAGCCTGAGGTTCCTTGGGGATGAAGAGGCAAGGGGTCCACAGGAAGCTTAGGGATGAAAC
This sequence comes from Cervus canadensis, assembly GCF_019320065.1. NCBI lineage: Eukaryota > Metazoa > Chordata > Mammalia > Artiodactyla > Cervidae > Cervus > Cervus canadensis. Next base: position 100,018,563 of record NC_057387.1, read on the forward strand.
TGCAGAGCAGGATGCTGTCATCACAGAGGTGACCTGCCCCCAAGTCACAGGAGTATGTGAGACACACCCCCACCCACACAGAAATTGTACATGGAGAGGAGGACCCAGGACAGAGCCCCAGGAGCCCCAACATTCAAAAAGCAAAAGGAGGAGGCAGCTGACAGAACCCCGGGAAGAGCCCAAGGGAAGGGCCCGTGCGAGCAAGGAGGCAGCAGGGCAACCTCCCAGGAGCCACATCCTGGGTTCAGATCCTGTTTCAACAACTTATTAGCTATGTTGACTTTGGGCCTTACTTTCCCTATCTGTAAAATGGGGCTAATTTATTTTTCAACAAAAAGGAAGACAAAGGGCATGGGGTTGGAGGGAGAGGCATGGTTCATATGTTCCTCCCCCATCCTGTGTCTCTCCCACCAGATGGATACCAGTCCCCAGAGGCTGGAAGATTAGATGAGTAAATGAAATCTACTGAAATGAAAATGCCCCCAACTCTCAGAGGACCAGGCGGAACTGGCAGGCAGCTTCCCTCTGTTCTCAGCAACTCTAGCACAACTCTCATCTATTGCAGAGGGGAGGTGGAGAAGGCCCCAGGTGTGCTGAATTCTTCCTCCTGGCCTCAGTTTCCCCAACTGTGAAGTGAAGCCATGACCTGCTTGAGCTCAGAGGCCCTTCTGCTTCTGATGCTCTGCGACAGGATGAATGAAGGAAGGGTGAGGGAAGAAAGGCCTGTTCCAGACCTGCCGGTCTTGCCCCAGGGAAGGCGGTCCCACACAGGTCTGGGGCCTCATTGTCCCCAGGGCTGGGTCCTTCCGGAAGAGGGTGGCAGCCGGGCCAAGGAGGGCAGGAGCAGAGGCGCCGCGATTGTGCTGACAGAGCAGTTCCTTCTCCCTTTTTCTCTCCCTACCCCTCCCCTCCCAGGGGAGAGCCTACCCAGCAAAAAATAAACCCAAAGACAGTGACCTGGACGGGCCTGAGGCTCCCAGGGAGGAGCAGCAGGGAAGCAAGGATGGAGGAGAGGTGGCCTGTGGCCACCCTCCCTAAAAGCTCAAGGGTGCCTGATCTGTTCCTCCCCCGCCCCCCACCAACACAGGGGCCCAAGCAGCTCTATCCACTCTCCTTCTTTTACACTGTGAGGGGCAGCACCACTTGCTCGATAGGGATAATGAGCAGGGTAAATCTTGTCCAGCCCAGCTTGAGATGGGTTTCCCCAGCGTTGGAAAGGGTACCCCAGGGAATCTCACTCTGCCTCCTGGTGTGGAGCAGTCAGTCCTTCCTGCTGTCTGACCTCCGTCTCACCTGCTTCAGTGGGTCCATTTATCTCCAGCTCCTGGCAGCTGACATCCCCCAGCTGCCTGGCCTGGATGTCTGAGGAGTCTCAGGAGAAAGTGTTCCCCAGATTTCCCTGCAGGGATTTAGGGAGGGCCCCTGGGCTGGAGACCCCACTCCACCCAGTGCTCTCCAAATCTCAGAGAGGAAGGAATCGCTGAATCCCTGCTCCCTCGCCTCCCTCCCTCAGGCACTGCCCACGGATTCCCAGCCCAATTAGTCTTCTGCCTGGGGCTGCCCCTCCCATTCTCACCACCCCCCAGGCGCTAACCCCCAGGGCAAACAGATCCTACCCGAGGGACAAGTTGCCCAGAAAACCTGGAGTCCTGCAGGGGGCGCTTTGTGGGGGCCTCAGAAGTCTGATCAGCACCCTCTCCCCAGCCCTCCAGAGTCCCCGCTGGAGGCAGGCAGTCTTTTGAGTGCCCTTCTCAGTGCTGCCCAGTCCTTGGGGGGGCTCAGGGAGAAGGTGCTGGAGAAGAACTCCCACCACCCCGCACCCCACAAGACTGAAGGTCTGAAACAGCGGCTCCTCCCATTCATCCAGAGTCCCACTGTGCCAGGCAGCCCTTACCAGCCCACTTTCCCGTTTAGCCCCATTTTACAGAGGGGGACAGTGAGGCTCACGGGCTGGGGTGGAGTCGGGGGCAGGCACCTTCCCAGCAAGTGTTGGGACCGAGACCTCGCAGTCTCCTTGGGGATGCCCGGTGCCTATCCACAGAACAGCGTGCTCAGGAGAGAGTGGGGGTGGCCCTCCCCTCCCTGCCTGTGCCCCTGGGTCCCACAGCTCCACTTCCACCTGCCCGGGGCCAGGCTAGCTGCAGGGTTTGACCTCAGCTCTGCAGCAACACCCTCATGGATGCCCTCCTCTTTGTACACACACAGACACGCACACACCTCCACCCTCTCTGGGAGCCCCCTGGGAGAGGAGGCAGGAGAGCCCAGTGGTCCAGACAGATGCCCCCACCACCACTGCCAGGCTGGGGCAGACATGCTCTGTCTCTCTGCCTCCCCAGACCTGGTACAGAGTTGATGCTCTTTAACTCTATTTGTCAAGTGAAGGAAGGAACCGTCAGTGAGACGCTAGGCACCCTGCTTGGCGTCCTGGAGCCACCATCTCACTCTCTGCATGATCCTGGGCAGGTGTGTGAGGTCCCCTCACCAGCCCCACTTTCCTCGAGTGGGCATGAGCATAACAACGGTGCCCAGCTGATGTAACGGCTGCGAGGGTTAACAGAGAGAGTGCCGCGCAGCATTCCTCAGACGCCCACAGAGATGCATTCTCTGGCTCCCCATGCCCAGCCACTCACCCCGCAACCCAGGGGAACGCAGCTCCTGCTCTGTCCTGGGGAACACCCAGACACATTCATGGTGCTGACAAGGACATCCATCAAATCTCTCCCTGGGGAGGAGTGCGATGACAACAACAACAATATAATAATAATGGTGATACTCAGGTGCTTTCCCTCACTTGGCCCTGACAGTTCTAGAGGCAGGTATTATGAGTCCTCTATTTTTTTCAGATGAGAAAACGGAAGCTCAGAGAGATTAAGTAACTTGCCCAAGGACACATAACTGCCAAGAGTAGAACCAGAAACGAACCCGAATCTGGCAGATTTGGATCCCATACTCTTAACCTGCTGTGGGGCAACCTTTGGGGAAATGAAAAGTCCCCCCTACTCCTCCATCTCAGCCCAACAACTGTCAGATACTCAGAATTCCCTCCTGGGCCCCATAACCCATAAGAAGGTCGGCCCTGGCCAAAGACCCACAGGTGTGCATGTTGGGGGAGGAAGGAAGCTGAGAAAACCTCCAGCTGGCTTCTCCAAGTCTGGGGAAGTTCCCCGCATGGCCTCCTCTGGGTCTGCACAGCCTTCCTCTCTCCCTGTTCCCCAGACCATTTCAGCTCCCTTGACTGGCTCTGAGAATTTATCACCCACTCAAAGTGCTGCCATCAGCCTAAGAATAATCACCTCTTGAAACTCTCCTGGCTCCAACATTCTGAAAATATAGATTTCTGCAGCAACAGACCCTGAAGTTAGACATCCAGCAGGGCTTCCTCAATGGAAGGAATGAATGTACTGTGGAGCTGGGATGGGGTAGTAGACAATAAGAGATCCAACATGCTCCAGTGACCCCCATGGAGAATGTGGAAAGGAGGGAGCAAAGGAGTGGAAGGGGAAGGGAGAGAGATAGAAGAAGGGCTCGAGGGCTGGCAGGATAGACTCTCCACTTCCCCTCTTACAAAGACCAAACTAAAGGACTGGGACCGAAAAACAGCAGTACAAAAAATCTGGGTCACACCCCAAGACTTTCGCCATTGCAAGGCCAAGTTCTTGGAGCAATCTTCCTGATCAGCTGAAAATGAAAAATAGTATCTAAAGTCCTGATCTGGGACTCCCCTCGTGGTCCAGTGGCTAAGAATCTGTGCTCCCAATACAGGGGGTCTGGGTTCAATCCTTAGGCAGGGAACTGGATCCCACATACTGCAACTTAACTAAAGATCCCAAATGCTGCAGTGAAGATCCTGTGTGCGGTGCAGCCAAATAAGCAAAAACATTAAAATCCTGATCTGAGAGGCAGAAGGCCTCGGTTCCAGGCACAGTTCTAGCGCCAACTCATCAGATGTGACCTTGGGCCAGTACCTGCTCCTTTCTGTGTTTCAGTGAACCCAGCAGTAGACCACAGGGCCCTTCAGGAGAAGCAAAGGCTGGCAAAGTGCTAGGAAGTCAGCCACCCGCTCCCACGTGGATCTGGAGCTGCCCAAGGCAGATGAAGAAACACACACAGACCCATAGGGCACCCCTGCAGCTGTGGACAGGCAGGGGCAGCAAACTCAAGAAATGGGACCAATTCTGCCCTGTCCTAGGTCTAGGCTGGGGCGCAGATCCAAGTGTGCGTCTGTGAAGACAGAGAAAAGGTGGGAGCAGTTGTGCATCAGACTCCTTCGCCTTGGATGTGTGCTAGGGGTGCCCTTATGACATGCACGGGCAGGTATGTCCCAGTTGCTGAGAGTGCATGAGTGAGACAGACCAATGGGCATATCGTGGGGATGTGTGTGTGCAGAACCATTGCCGTGCACAACCGAAGTGTGACTGCATGTGTGAGGCCGGGCAATTGCCACCCAGCTGCCAGGGTTGGGGTGCAGGCTGGAGCCGAGGTGCAGGAGGAAGACAGTGCGGGCAGCCCCAGCTCTGGGCTGAGGCTCCTCCATGCTGATTGCGGGACCTCTCCTGAGCCTCAGTTTCCTCACCAGCACGAGGAGAACCCCAGCACCCACCTTGCCGGGCTGCTGAAGGACGCAGCAACATGGTTTATAGAGGATGCTTAGCTCGGTGCTCGGCACACAGCTGATGATCCACACGTGATCAGCAATTTCAGTTCAAACTTCAAGAGCCAACCCAGGCAGCCTCGGGGAGCAGCGGGGAGACCCTGCACAGGGAGTCAGGCATCTTCGGCTCCAGCTCTTGCACCTGCCACTAATCTACTGTGTGATGGGTCTCCAGAGCCTCGGTTTTCTCATAAACAAAATGGGGCTGTCAAAATGTGTGGCCCCACCTCCCAGGGAGGGCTGGGGCTCTGGGCACCCTTTGCTGGCCATGTTCTTTCTCAGACAGTCAGGGTGGGAGGTGGGGGGACGCCGGGGTTGGGAGGCTGAGGGCTTCGGGAGCTGCCGCTGCCTCCTTCCCTCCCCATTCCCACAGCTTCTGACCCCAGGGACAAGGCTGCCGGAGGATGTTTACAGAGCGTAAACCTTCACTTAGAGAAAGTTCGCGGGGCAGCTGGGGGCTGGGAGCTGCAAGAGTCCCAAAGCAGCTCAGCAGTGTGGGGAAGACGAGGGGAGATGGTGCTTTGCTCAGACTTGCCCCTTCCAGCCTCTGACTTCAAAAGGGAGGCCAGGGTGGCCCTTGGCAGGGGGCAGCAAGGAGCAAACATCCCTTCCAAAGGCTCGGAAGCAGGACGGGAAGTGATGTGGTGTTTCTCAAAATTCAGAGAGCGGGGCCTGTGAAGAGTTGAGGGCTGAAATCAAGGACTGGGGCCCAGGGGAGGAGAGTGGGGGCTTGGTGACAGGACCAAGGGCCTGGAGGGAAGCGGGAGAGCTCGCAGAGCCAGCAGTCCCTCCTTCTGGATCTCAATGAGAAGACAGGAGTCAGCGGTTCCTGCTTCCCAGCGGCTGCAGCCGCTGGCGGGAGAGGCGGAACCAGGGCTGGTCCTCTGGGCAATCGCCCACACCTGGGGCCAGAGAAGGTGCGGGTTCTGGGTGGGGCCCAGAGGGACCTGACTGGCAGGTGTGAGGAAGGTGTGCCCTGGGGTGAAAGGGCCAGCTCACCTCCATTCCCTCCTCCCTGGGTCCTTCTCCCAGAGGCTTCCCTCCTGGGGCCCCTCCCACCAGGGCCCGCATCTGGGGCAAGGGGCTCCTAGCTACCTGTGCACCCTGGACTCCCCTCGTTTGGGCTGCCTGTGAGGGTCACTGGGGATGAGGGAAGGATTTGGACCAAAAGTGGAACAATCGGGCTCGAAGTCCAATGGTAGGAAGCACTTCCTGGCTTGCCCAAGACCCTGCAAGGAGTGACCCCACATCTGAAGCTCCTCAAGAACAGGAGAGGCCTCCCAAGCAGCCCCCTCCCCCAAGCCCAATATACCATCCATCCCTCACCCTCCCACAGGCCCCCGCGGCTTACCAAAGTCCTTCCCACCCATGGCTCATCCAAGACGGAGGCCCACAAGGCTGGGGTTTCTCCCCACTCTGATGGCCCAGAGATCTAAAGCTCAGAGAGCTGTGGCGATCAGCCCAAGACTGCACAGCACGCAAAAGCTGGGGTTCCTGACCCCTCAGTCCTCCCTGACCTCTAAGATGAACGACCAGTTCCCTGAGACCCCCAAACGTCTGGACATTTTCGTGCCGCGTTTCGTCTCCCAGAGCTCCCAAGAGATGTCTCTGCCTTGGGCTCCTGGGGACAAGTGGTCAGAACCAGCCTGGCCCTGGCCAGGGCATTCCTGGCATCGAGAAAGGGCAGGATGTGGGGCAAAGGTACCAGCAGATTTAGCTCCTGGAGAGGAAGGAGCGGCCCCTCCAGAGGAGGGGAAGACAATGTTGGCCAGAGGACACGAGACGGGTCCTTCACCCCCAGTGACCCTTACAGGGGCTGAGAGGCTGGGCCTAGGGGCTAAGGACCCCCACCGCAGAGCCCTAGTGCTTTCCCAGGCCCAGCCTTGCCTTGGAAAAGTCATGTCCCGAGCGGAGCCCACGGAGTGTCTCAGGCTCCGCGAGCACCTAAGCTGTAGGGTGGGCAAGGGCATCTCAACGCAGTGGCTCTTAATTAGCAGTCCCCTGCCCCTCATGCCTGATGCTACTGTCCCTGCTACCCCAACACAGAACCCGCAGCACTCCAACAGCCCTCTCTGCAGCGGAAAATTCACCCAGGCCCTCCCAATGGGCACTGGGGATTGGGCTACTCCTAACCACTGACCCTGACTCTAAGTCTGACCTCAGGTCTAGAGCAATCTCAACTCTCTGCTCCACCCCCACCTGGCCCACCCGAGGTCCCTGCCCCAAGTCATGGCTGTCATCCCCTGCAGGCTGGCACCGAGGTGCAAAAAAGGGAACATGCAGGCTGAAAGAGCTCCCTTCCTCTACCCTTCGTGTGGTCAGGGGGCTCCTTTGCCAGCATTTCCTCCCCTCCCCTCGGAAATTCTGTGGGCAGGCAAGCGGGCAGCAGTGGGTCAGCAGAAAGACAGACCAAAGACAGGTGGAAACAGACAAGTAGAAGAGTGGGAGTCAGGTGGAGAGGCAGATGGACAGACAGGCACACAGATAACTGGACAGGTCAACAGAGGGGTGAAAACAGACTAGCAGAAGGAGAGAAGACACAGGACAACTCACACACAGACAGAAACTCACTCTGGCAGAAGGACAGTCAGATAGGCAAAAGGACTATAAGATAGTCCAGTGGACAGGCAAGGGGACCACCCAGGAGACCCTAAGACCAGAAGGCCCTCTCTGGGGGCAGCAATAAGGGATTCATATCAGCACAGTTTCCAGGGACCAGAGGTCTCTCTCTCGGGCACCTTCGAGCGTCCGAGCGCCAGGCCCAGTCTTTCAACTGATATCTGCCCAGCCTCTCATGTTCCCGGCTGGGCCAGGCCGTCCCCCAAGACAGAGCTCTGAGCTGCCAAAATTCACTCTTTACATCCAAGAAGGGTCAGTGTTTTTGAAAGTTGTAAGAGCCTGGGGAGGGGGAGGAGGGGGCCCGCAGCCTGAGTGTTTCCAAACCTACCCCTCTCCTCTTTCTTTTCCCCTGGGGGTGCGCAGAGCCAGGCCTGGTGCTCCCTGGTGCGGCCAGGGAGCTGGGCAGGCTAGCTGGCCGAGCCCACAGGGCGGGCGGCATGGCTCACTGCTGCCGTGGGGAAGTTGAGGGTGGAAGGGAAGACTGTGTGAAGACTCACAGAAGTCAGCACAGGCCAGTGTCAGAACTCTGGTGACTCAAGGGGACTCCCAAACACCTATAATTGGGGGCCAGTCCTGGGCTGGGGTGGAGGTTGTCCCTGGAGAGGGACATCTCTGGGGGGAGCCCAGGTGGGAACCTACTGCAGCTACAGAGCTGTGGAGCGGGTGACGGTGTGGGAGGGCGAAAGGGTCCTCTGCGTCTGGGACACAGGGAGATAGAAGTGAGGAAGAGAGAAAAGGGAGCCACACTTCAGTGACTCCAGATTGGAGAGAGACGGGGGACAAGAAGCAGGATGTGGGGAGTACCTGGAACAGAGGCGCAGGGGTTGGAGAAAGGATGGAAATAAGGAATTGAGGTGGGGGAGGTCAGAAGTCAGGTCGGGCAAGGGTCAGGACTTGGAGAGCGGGGATTACGGTCAGGCTGAGGGGTCAGAAATCGGGCTCAGGTCCGGGGGCCAGAGCGATGAGGGTCTGCCGGCCTCGGGGCTGGGGGGCAGGAGGCGGAGCCAGGGCGGGGCGGCCGTCCCCCCGGGGCCCAGGCTCCAGCAGGGGCCGCGCGGGGCGGCAGCGCGAGGGCGCGGCCGGGGACTCGGGGTCGCAAACTCACATGAAGACGTGGTAGATGAAGGCCCAGCCGCGGGGTCTCTCCAGCACGTTGTAGACCCAGTTCTGCAGGCGGCGGTAGCGCTTGTGCGCGGCGGAGGAGCGCTGGCCACAGGCGGAGCCCGAGCCCGAGCCTGGTCCTGGGAGGGGTGCGCCCGGCGGCAGGGGGCTGCCCAGGAGGCCCAGGCGACGCGGGGAGCCGCCCCCGCCCGCCTCGCCCCGCTCGCTCTGCACCGCCGTGAGCGCCACCAGCTCGGCGCGGGGGGCGTCCCCGGGCGGGGGGACCAGGCCGAGCCGGCGCGGGGGGGCCTCGGCCATGGGCGGCGCCGGGCGGGAGGGGGCCGGGGCCCGGGTCCGATCCGGGGCGGGGGCGCGCGCGGGGCGCTCAGCGGCGCATGGCTCGGACCCGGGGCCGGCGGGGCGGCCCGGGGCGGGCGCGGTCGGCGGGGGTTAGGGGTCGGGCCGGGGCCGCTCCGGGGCCGGGGGCGGGCGCTCGGAGTCCGGGGGCCGACGGAGCCCGCGCTGACCGCCCGCTTCCCCGGCGACTGGGGCGGCTCTTTCCGACTCCAACTCTCTTATTACGCGCTCCATGCCGCTCGCCTTTCCACCTGCCGCCGGCGCGCCGCTCACATGTCAGCCTCCCCCGCCCCGCCCCACCCCCGCCGCCCCCGCCCGCCCCGAGGCCGCGTTCCCAAATCGGGAGGGAGCGAGCGAGCCGGCGAGGCCGGGCGGAGGGAGGGGACGCGCGGGGAGGCGGCGGGAGGACGCCCCCGCCGCGCAGGCCGCCGAGTCGGGGCGGGGGCCGGACCGAGTGGCGGCGGCCCCCGGGGGCAGCGCCTGGGCCGGGCGGCCTGCGGGTGCGAGCCGCGCGCCGGGCTTCGCGGGGCGGCGTGGACCCGAAGGCTGGGCTGGGGGCAGGCGGGACGCCTCCGGTGTGGTCGCCGGAGCGAGGCGTCGCTGCCCGGCGGCGGAGGGGACGCGCGTCCCGAGGAGCTTAGGAGCGAGTGGGTGCAGACGGGCCCGCTGTGTGTCGAGTGGGTGGCTGTGGCTCCGCGAGGTGGTGGGGCTGAGTCAGGAGGGGCGGGGCGGGGGCACGCGGTGGATGGGTGTGCAGGGGCCCGCCCGCTGAGGGTGGCGGTGGCCCCGAGGTGTGCCCCGTCGGCTTGTGCCCCGTGCACGTGGTGCGTGAAGTGTGCCCGCGCAGTGTGTGGCGGGGTGCGCTCCTGCCTGAACGGCCTGCGCGTGTAGCACTGTGGGGCTCAGGTGTGTCTGCTTGCCCTCCCACCCACCGCACCTCTGTCCTTCCCTTCTTTAGGATGCGGGAAGAGCCCCGCTTAGGCCACGCTGCCCCCAAAGTCTCCTCGGATCAGAGGGGCCTGCTCCGCGCCAAGCCGGTCTGAAGCGTAACCTTGCCTCGCCTCCGGGTCAGGGCGCGGTTCAGGGCACACGGGTGCTGGGAGGTGAGCTCTGAACCGGCACGGAGGCCAGACGGTTGCCCACCCCCACCCTCCCGCAGAGGTTCACAGAATCCCACCCCAAAACGGCGAGACTTTTCTCCGCTGGAAAGTTCTTGGTGCCTGACCTACTCTCTCTAGCTTTAGGGGAGGCCCTTTCATTCCCGTTAGCCCCCTTGGTCCCGCCCACGGTGGTCGTTTGCGTTTCCCCATCCTCCTCCCCTCTTCCCCCGACCAAAGCTTCGGCCACACCAGCCGCTCCCTCCGCAGGCCCTGCCCCAGGGTGAAGCGTTTCCGCAGCAAACTCTTCCCGGTTCCTCCGGGAGGATCTCGGGGGACGGAGCCGAGCGGGAGGGGCGACGGAGGGGGCGGGAAGGAGAGCTCGATTCTCAGCTGTCAGCAAAGGCAGCATTGATCTGCTGAGCGCCAGTGGGGGAAGGAGAGAGAGGGAGAGAGGCAGAGCTGCTGGCGGGCAAGGAGGGGGCTGCAGGGACCTGGGGTCCCCGACTGGGCTTGGCAGTCGGCTTGCACCCCTTCCCCAGCAGTGACCCTTTCCCCTCTGAAAGACAGGGGCTGCCTTGGGGTCTAACCTGAATCTCTCTGGCTGTCCCTGACTCCAGGTACACCTGGGGCCAGAGCCTGGTGCCCCAGGGGCAGGTTCTGCCTCTTCCTCCTTGGTAGCTGGGGAAGGTTTCTGGACCCCAGGGCCCAGCTATGGCTGCACTGCTAAAGCTGGGTTAACCCCTCCTCTCTCCATGAGCTGAAGCTAGCATCCCTTAGATATGCAGCACTACCTTTACAGTCGCTAGGGGACCTCTTGACTGTGCTTCCCCAATCAGGGGCCCTGGGGGTAAGACTAAGGTCTGGGGACTTGAATGGTGGGAAGGAAAGCAGTTGGAAGGGATCTAGGGGGTTTCCTGGGGTCTTTTTGAGGCTCTTCTGTGGCAGAAGTGGCACTTGAACACACCCTCATCAACACCCCTTCCTTTGTGCGCTTCCCTTATGGCTCAGCTGGTAAAGAATCCACCTGCAATGTGGGAGGCCTGGGTTTGATCCCTGGGTTGGGAAGATCCTCTGGAGAAGGGAAAAGACTACCCACTCCAGTATTCTGGCCTGGAGAATTCCATGGACTGTATAGTCCATGGGGTTGCAAAGAGTCAGACACGACTGAGCGACTCTCACTTCACTTCTTCAGCAACAGCCAGAAGGGCTGAAATTGAGTCTGTTTTGGGAACGCCGAGCATCAAGTGCAGCATCACCTCTGGATGCCATGGCTTTCTTCCAATGTGTGAGGAGCCCTCACTGTCAGGAGAGGGTCTCCCATCCTCTCCCAACTCCAGCTCCAGATGAGCCTCTCAGAGGCAGCAAGAGGAAGAAAGAGACTGTGAGTGTAGCTAGAGGGATGGAAGTTAGATCTCGGGAAGAAGTTTCTTGGGGCCCAGAGGCCTGTGTCTCCTGCAGAAGCATGTGTAGTGGGACAGGCCCACCGCTTTTTAAAGTGCAGAGTCATGTGAGAGTTTCCTGGTGGCCTAGTGGTTAGAATTTTGGCCTCTTACTGTCATGGCCCGGTTCAGTCCCTGGTTGGGGAAGTGAGATACCATATGCAGTGTGGCAAGGACAAATAATAATATTGATAAATAAAGTGGAGAATCATGAAACTTTTCCTAAGGAGTGGCGGGATAGGGATGATGGTTCTGGGAGGATGTAAGCAAAGCTTTGTGTGTGTATGTGTGTGTGCACGCGTGTGTTCACCCACACTTGGGAAAGTGAAGAAGGCAGAGGAGACAGTCCACTGCAGAGAGGACAGGTGGCCACTCTGAGGGTCACCCAGTGGCCTTCCTGCCCCATCCGGATTCCAGGACATGAGTACGATCGGAAGGAGGGTCTTTTCCCAGCGCAGCCTTTAGTGACTAAGACACTTTTCTGAGCCCACAGCTATCTCAGGCGCTCTCAGTCAGCCTCCCTGCTGGAGGTGAGGGAGGGGGGCAGGCTGTGGTTTCCCACCCTTCTCCCGCCCTCTCTCCCACCTGCTCCCTTCACTCCGCCCTCAGCAGCTTCCTTCCAACTCACCCCCCCTCCCAAGCCCCCACATCTCTTCCCGGTAACACTGCCCAGAAGACATCCCGCTCTGCCCTGACTTGCTCATTGTCCCACCTGGGCAAGTCCATGCCTGGCTCTGGGCTTCATGTTCCCCATCTGTCCACAAGAAGGGGCGGGGCTCCGGGATCGTCTGTAAGTCATCATTGTCACTTTCATCCATCAATGGAGCAAGTATTGATTGAGAGGAAGGGTGGGCAGGGAGAGAGCTCCCATTTGCTGAGGACCGACTGTGCCAGGCCCTGCCTCTGCTGGGACCAGAGCAGCCCTTTGCATGTGAGAAAGCTGAGGCTCAGAGAGGTGCGGGGACTCACCTAAGGATACACAGCCAGTATCCAGAACTGCCTGTGACCTCTTCTCTCCCCTGGCCAGCACTACCCACTGTGCCCTGGGTACTGAGATCAGTGCTGAGGGGAACCACAGATGCCCCAATCTTTGTTCTTTAGGACTTATTTCTGCCAGGGATTGAGACTCCCAGGTCTGAAAAGGTTGAGGTCTAGAAGTGGTAGGGACCTTCATTACGGGGCCAAGTTCAAGCCTGTCCTTGACTAACAACTTCAGGTGAACCCAAGGGTGCAGATTCCTTTCTGGAATAGGAAGAGGATTTTAAGCCATTGGGTCTCAGGCTTTTTTAACAATAGAATCCTTTTTACAGACAGAATCTTAAGGTAGCACCCTAGTGTGTAAAGAGCATTCAAGCAGAGGTGTTTGGGTTGAGTCGGGGTGAAGGGGATCAAGGTCGCACCCACCAGACCTCCTCCTCTTCTCTCTCCACACCCCAGAAGCTATTTTGGTTTTCTTATATATCCAAGTGTTGCTAGAAGTCAGATAAGGGGTGGTCTCCACTGGCAATGGCAAAGTTGGAACCTTCTTGGGGATGGGGTTGGGAGGACTTGGAGAGGTGCTGAGAAGTGCAACAAGTAATGCCTGCAGGTCGCATGAAGGTGGCCCAGAACTTCATGTAGGATGCCTTACCTGTATCGTCTGTTTCAGCATCCCAGCAGCCCTCTGAGGTAATACTATTAACACCCCCATTTTACAGACAAGGAGACTGAGACTCAGTGAAGAGTCTTGCCTAGTAAATACCCCTGTGCTGTAGTGAATGTGTGTGTGTGTGTGTGTGTGTGCGCGCGCGAGTGTGTGTAGGTGAGGGGTGGAATGGGAAAGGGGAGGATTTACAGAGCATGGGGGAGGAAGAGCAAGCTTGATGAGGGGGACACAAGGGACCTTGGATGCAGGGCTGAAGGGTCCGATTCGGCCTGATAGGAAACAGGGAGCCTGGCGCGGGCTGAGCCTAGGCATGCCGCGGAGCCTGGGGCTCTGTAGGAGAGAGCTCAGGACGGGAGTTAGAGGCATCTAACTTCTCGAGAGGAGTTAGAGAAGGTTGGCAGTGGGGGGCTGTGGGGAGCAGTAGAAAGAGCCCTGAACAACAGGTCAAGCCTGGGCTTCCTGATTCTGCCCTTGGACTAGCTGGTACCCTTGGGCACTCCACCTCTGCCCCAGTTTCTCCGGCTATCAGGAGGACTAAATGCAACAATACGTGAAAAAGTCACACCTGTTCAGGGAGCTGTACAAATGTGAACCACCGATCTTACCGCTTTTCAGGCGTGTGTTCAGACGGGGCCAGGAGATGCTGTGAGAATTCCCCACTCCTAGCAGCCCTCCTCCTAGTGGGACGTCTTTCTAGTAGGAATGGGGGGTTCTCACAGGGTGACACTGTTGACCTCCAGGGATCCACCTCCACTGACAATGGGAGGAGGAAGTGAGAGAAAGATCGGGCCTGCTGGGCCAGTCAGCTCAGAGCAACGGGAAGTGGGGAGGGAGCAGTGTCGCTGAGCTCAGCGAAAGTAAACCCCCATTGATCCCCAGGGCTGGAGGGGGGCCCACCGGGAGGAGACACTGAGGGAGAAGGGGGTGTGGGAATGAAGGTCAGAGCCATCCCTTCTTGTGCTACTTCTCCTTGGCCTTCAGGATTCTTTCGCCGTGACCCCAACTCCTGGAAGACCATGCAGAGGACAACACTACCATAGCCCTGTGGGCAGGCTCTGTGTTCTTACTGAGAGCCACTGGGACGGTGGAGTTCATTGGTTTTCCAATGAGGGGGAAGGACCTTTCTGAGTTGCTGAGAATGCAGCGGGGAAAGCTTGCCTTCTCCCCTCTCCCATGATCAGGGAGGAAGAGGACATGAATAGTAGGGATGGCAGATGGAGTGTCAGGGAAGGGGGCTCTTAAAAGGGATGAGACTGGGTGAGAGATATAGAGTTTCAGAGAGGGGAACGGGGGCTCAGTGATGGGGATGGGAGGCCCAGAGAGGACTCGATTGGCCAAACTTGACGGAACACCTTGTTAAAGTCCCTCCCCCTCAAAGAAGTAGATTTACAAGATTAATGCTGGATAACTAAAAAGAAAAACATATATCCACGTTTAAAAGCAAGAATGAGAAATCTCTAAGGCCAATAAATGAGAGGAGACTCCAGTGGCGAGCAGGAGTTGAAGCTGTACCTCCGAGGAGGGATTCAGAATTCCAATGGGGTGGGAAGTACACCTGTAGACCCCACTAGTGTCAGACTCCCTACTTAATGCTGGGCCTGGGGAAGTGCTGCCTGCCATAAACAGGACTAAATTATCTCTGCCTCTTAGCCACCTGACCTGGCTTTGGGTAGAAAGAATGCCCATAGGATTAGGATACCTTAAGCCCATCCACATGGATATGGACTTAGGATCTGATATTCATGCCATGCAAAAATCCAAAAAGACACATATAAGATCTAGTTTGGGGCAAGTGTACTTCTACAAGGCTTGGGCAGATACAGCTGAGCAGTAATACCATAGTGAAAGTGAAAGTGGCTCAGTCTATCTGAGTCTCTGCAACCCTGTGGACTATACAGTCCATGGAATTCTCCAGGCCAGAATACTGGAGTGGGTAGCTTTTCCCTTCTCCAGGGGATCTTCCTAACCCAGGGATTGAATCCAGGTCTCCTGCATTGCAGGCGGATTCTTTACCAGCTGAGCCACAAGGGATGTCATACAGTGGCCTCCAAATCCCAGGGTACAGTCAGGAAAATGTGCTAAAAATAAATATCTCAAGGATAAACCACAACATGTAAGAAATACACTATCTTGAGAGACACCTCTCTCATGGGAGGATTCATATTTAAAGACCTAGAGATAATGGAACAATCTGAAAGGAGGTTTATTATAGTTAAGATCGTTAAGAAGACAAGGGAAGGAATAGCATCTATAAAATAACAGGAAGATATCAGACAGAAACATAGCAGTTATGAACAGTTATCTAGAAATTTTATAAATGAATTAAATTCACCAACATTCAATAGATGGATTAGTAAATATGGCTGAAGAGAGAATAAGTGAATTAGAAGCTAGAACTGAAGAAATCCTCCAGAATGAAGCACAAAACAATAAAACAATTAGACATATGAAAGAAATGAGACAAAATTGAATGAGAAACTCTGGCATATATATTATTGCTTCCAGAAAAAGATACTGGAAAGAGTGACTCAGTTCTTTCCAGAAACAAGACATGAATTTCTAGATTTAAAAGGCCAAGACGGCCTCGTAAGATATCTTTAAAAACAAAACTACATCTAGACACCTTGTCACCAAAGTGTAGAATAACAAGAATAATAATGAAATTGTAAAAGCCACCAGAAAGAAAAGACAGCTTATCTACAAAGGTCCAATAATTGACTTGACAATAAGCATCTCATCAGCAACAACAGATGCCAAAAGACAATGGAATAGTACCTTCAGAGTGCTGAAGGCAAGTAATTGTGAACCTAGAATCCCACACACTGCCAAACGGTCATTTAAACAAAGGGCAAAGTAAAGACGTTTCGACACATTCAATATCTTAGAAAGCTTCTGTCCCGTAGACCTTTGCTGGAAGAGAAGGGCACAGGGCTTGGGAGCCGAAGAGGTGATGGGGCTGAGGTCCATTTCAGACCTCTGCTCAGCACCCGCCCGCCTGAGGAGCTCAGCCCAGCCTGGCGCAGCTGGGGCCCGGCTCAGGTTCTCCCCTCCTGAATGCCAGCCTGCTGTCCTCTTATCCCCTCGTGGTAGTGGCCCAGTACCAGAGCTGGGTACCACTGCCAGTCTGGCTCTGAGAGCCTTGCGGAGGCCAGGCCCAAGTTGCTCATGTGACCAGGTACTTGCTGGGCCTTCGACCCTGGGGTCCTCTCCTCCTGGGAGGTCAGCGCCTATAGATGACCTATACAGAGGCCTATAGATGGCTGGAGCAGTGGGATAAAGGTTAGGTCCCTATGCAGGAACTGGGAGGCAGCGACTCCCATTCTCTGTAGGAAAAGAATCACTATCAGAGGGGATGACCGGTGGGGCTGAGCCCACTGAGGCGAGAGGCTTCATGGAGCATCTGGCTCCACTTAACCAGTTGGTGCCCTTGGGTAATTTCTTAACCTCTTTGAGCCTCAGTTTCTCACTAATGAGAATATCTACCTAATGAGGATGTGAAGATGAAATGAGATTTAATTCATCTAAATACTAAGCTTTAGATGTATTTTCCTACACAAAATTTTCTTAAAAGAGTAATCTCCATCGAATACCTCTGCCTAGCATATCATCAGTGCTCAGCAGAAAACTGTCAGCAGGTGAAGTGATAGTGAGAGCCAATGAGCAGAGGGAAGAAACGTGTGCAGTGTTGGAGGCCCCATTTTCAGGGAAGGGTTTGTGTTCACTCGCTCACCCATCAGTTACTGTCATTCTCTCGGTGCCAGGCCCTGAGCTGGGCTCTGGAGGCACAGAGACCATCCTGAACTGGAGAAGGACCATCCGTGAAGAAGACAGCCCAAACGAGAAAGTTCTAACAGACTGTTCAGAGCCTAACTGGTCTTGTGTTTGTTGTCCCCTTCCCACTCCTTCCTCTCCCCCAGCCCCCAACCCAATATAAGCTCCATGATAGCACAAAGCTCATCTGGCTTGTTTTCAGATATCTTCACAATGTCCAAACTATGTCTGAAACACAGAAAGTGCCAAAGAAATATTTGTTGAATGACTGTGTGTATGAGCACTGATGATAGAGGCTGTAGAGGTTGCTATGAGAGCATCAAAGAGCTCTTTGCTAACTCTGCCCTATGAGTTAGAAGTTTCTCAGCAAGGGTTATTTAAACTGGGCCTTGATGGGTGTATAGGAGTTCAATAAGTGGAAAAAGAAGTAAAAGGACAACCAGGGGATGTCCCTGGTGGTCCAGTGGTTAGGAGTCCATCTGCCAATGCAAGGGTGTGATCCCTGGTCTGGAAAGATGCCACATGCTGAGGAGCAACTAAGCCCGTGCACAGCTACTCAGCCCATGCACCCTAGAGCCCACACTCTGCAACGAGAGAAGCCACCACAATGAGAAGCCCATGCGCTGCAACTAGAGAGCAGCCCCCGACCGCTGAACCAGAGACAGCCCATGTGCAGCAAAAAAGACTCAGAGCAGCCAATAAACAAATAAATACATTTTTAAAAAAGGACAGCCACTGGGGTCAGTATTTCTGAAAACATGGAGGTGAGTTCAGGAAACATCAAGTAATTTGAGTGTGACAGGAATGTAGAGTGCAGGGGAGAAAAGAATGAGAAGATACAAGGATGGGGAGATAGAAAGGGCTGTCAAAAAGTTATTATTAAAATCTGACTATAAAGAAGGTTGAGTGATGAAGAATTGATGCTTTCGAATTATGGTGCTGGAGAACTCTTCAGAGTCCCTGGGACAGCAAGGAGATCAAACCAGTCAATCCTAAAGGAAATCAACCCTGAATATTTACTGGAAGGACTGATGCTGAAGCTCGAATACTTTGGCCACCTGATGCAAAGAGCTGACTCATTGGAAAAGACCCTGATGCTGGGAAAGACTGAGGGCAGAAGCGGGCGACAGGATGAGATAGGTGAATGGCATCACCGACTCAATGGACTTGAGTTTGAGCAAACAGTGGGAGATAGTGAAGGATGGGGAAGCCTGGCGTGCTGCCGTGCATGGGGTCGCAAAGAGTTGGACACAAGCAACTGAACAACAGAATCTAACCACCTGCCTGGATGTAATACTCTGGAGAGGATAGTGTTTCCAGCCCTCACTGTTGCCCTAGGAAGGTCCTTCCCTTCAAAAATTAGAGGTCTTATCCAAAAGGGAGTTAAGGGTCTAGTACCCCTTGAGAAAGGGGACAGTCATGCCTCATAGTTTCCTTAGTTGTCTCAAGTTGGGATAAGGGTGGGACAAGACACCTCCTTGTCTTGGGTGAGTGCTACCTGCTGCCCCCTTGTGGCCTCAGTAGAATTGAGCAGCAAGGAGGCTGGCCAGGTGGTCTTTTTTTTTTTTTCATAATCCCAGGAGTCCCTGGTCTCCAGCATCACCCTCTGGGAGTTATCCCAACCACCAGCTGTCCACCGACCAGATCTAATTGCTGTTTATTCCATGCATACTCAAGGCTTCACCAATGGGTTTCGGGAGACAGAGCAAAATGAGACCATTCCTATTTAGTAAAGTCTTGTTCTTTCTTAGACAACCACCACCGCCCCGCCCCCGCCACCAGCACCCTTGGCCAGAAAGCAACCATGTATGCAGGGGGTCAGGAGATCAGTGTTTTGGTTTCAGCTCCACCCTATTCCTTCAGTGACCTTGGGCAAGTCACTGCACTTCACTGGGCCTTCTATGTCTTCATCTATAATACAGGGATCACCATCCCTCTTCCTGTCTCCCCTGCAGGGTCACTGTGAAGATCATTGGGAGGACAGATGCTGCAAGTGCTAGGAAAAATGTCTAAGAGTGCTCCGGATGTAAGGGGATCATGCTGGGTATTAGATAGGGGCTCTCTTGGGCTGTACCGAAGTGTTTGTTTACACCCGCATGGGCCCTGCTGGCGGGGAAATTTAAAGGGAACGTGCTCAGTAAGGCAACTGATCAAAATATCTCCAAATTAAAAATGAAGTTTGTGGGAAAATGGGGCCTCACTCACTTGTCTGAGACTCCAATTATGCTTGGGTTTTGGGGAATGAGTTGAAGAGCAGCAAGGTGTGACAGTGCAGTGGCCCCAATACAGAGGGGCTGGCCAGGAAATGAGACCTGAGCTTCTGTCCTTCCTCTATGAGCCCAGCATCCCTTCTGGGTGCTCCTCGTTCTCATGAGCCCTTTAATAGATGAGCCCTCATCTGTTAAAGCCTCTCCATGTGGGGCTGGGCACAGACTCTCAGTAAATTACCTGCATGACTCACTGAGACATGTTTGGGTACAGGACGGTGGGAAAGGTCACATAATCCCCTTCAGACGAATCCAGGTCTAGAATGAAGGGGGCAGACCTGACTTACAGTGACAGAATCACCTGCTTCATCTGCCTTGATGACACCGGACGGGGACCATGTATCCAAAACCTTACAGCGAGGAACATCTGCTTTTGCCAAAGAATGTTTTGTTTCTTTTATAGCATGAATCTCTCACCTAGTCGCATCCCTCTCTTGAAGCTCAGGATCAAATGTGAAACCTCATTTTTTGTTTGTTTGTTTTTTTGTTGTTTTTTTCCATTTATTTTTATTCGTTGGAGGCTAATTACTTTATAATATTGTAGTGGTTTTTGTCATACATTGACATGAATCAGCCATGGATTTTCATGTGTTCCCCATCCCGATCCCCCCTCCCGCCTCCCTCTCCATCCCATCCCTCTGGGTCTTCCCAGTGCACCAGCCCTGAGCACCTGTCTCATGCATCCAACCTGGGCTGGTGATCTGTTTCACCCTTGATAGTATACTTGTTTCAATGCTGTTCTCTCTCAACATCCCACTCTCGCCTTCTCCCACAGAGTCCAAAAGTCTGTTCTGTACATCTGTGTCTCTTTTTCTGTTTTGCATATAGGGTTATCGTTACCATCTTTTTAAATTCCATATATATGCGTTAGTATGCTGTAATGTTCTTTATCTTTCTGGCTTACTTCACTCTGTATAACAGGCTCCAGTTTCATCCATCTCATTAGAACTGATTCAAATGAATTCTTTTTAATGGCTGAGTAATATTCCATGGTGTATATGTACCACAGCTTCCTTATCCATTCGTCTGCTGATGGGCATCTAGGGTGCTTCCATGTCCCGGCTATTATAAACAGTGCTGCGATGAACATTGGGGTGCACGTGTCTCTTTCAGATCTGGGTGAAACCTCATTTTAAAAACTCTGTCTACATCATTGCAACCAGAACATTTGTTCTTGTTTTCAGTGATTCAGATTTCCTACTCAATGATAGGTCTTCATAATTCTGTCATGATTTATTATTTCACTGTGTATGTTTTCAATGTAAGACATACCGTCTTTTCCTGTGGAGTAAGGTAAGGTCCATTTAGGTAAATAACTGAAAATGAAATAGATGTCTAAGAGCTTACCATGGTTGACAATGGGGGATATTGGTGAGGGAATTATGCAGGCTTTAGGGTCAGCCTTGAAATCATCTATTAAAGCCTCTTCCCTAGCCTGGCCTCCACCCATTAAGAGAGTCCCAGAAAGAAGTTGCCCAAGGTTTTATGACATATTACTGTCTGAGAAAACATGAGTTCCTTTCCTGGCACCCAGTCCTCTGCTCTTCCCATGACATCAGGCCTCATTCTAGCTGTAAATGGCAGGGTGAAGGTAAGGAAGATGGCTCACCACTGGCCTCTGTGGTCAGTGAAGAAGTGGCATGCTCCTTCTATGCTCCCTACTTCAATTAATAGGAAGCAAGTCCTGGCTGTAGACGCCTTCTGACCTGCCGGCTGACAAGGGGCCTGGGCTGCCCTCCATGGCAGATGCCAGGCCTTTGGTAATGGGCATGGCCATAGCAGGCAGCTCAGAGTGCCAGCATGTGCCAAGGCTGGAGTGGAGGTACTTACTCAAGGCCTTGCTTGAAGGATAGAGAGCTTCCTCCATGAGCGATGCTCTCTTGACCCTCAGCCAAGGACACAGGCTGAATCTGGCCCATGTGTCACACATAGTCCAGGAAGTAAGGCAGGCAGGCAGGCAACCC
Organism: Cervus canadensis; assembly: GCF_019320065.1. NCBI lineage: Eukaryota > Metazoa > Chordata > Mammalia > Artiodactyla > Cervidae > Cervus > Cervus canadensis. The sequence goes on from NC_057387.1 coordinate 100,039,477, forward strand.
CAAGCAAAGGGTCCCATCAATGTCCTCAGACACAGAAACCCAGACTCCAACTTATCTAAAATGAGATTTATTGCATTTCATGCAGTTTGAAGTCCATGCAGCAAAGGAGACTAGCACAATTTCTAATGCATTTAAAAATAAAGTTGAAAACGGGGGCTGGGGGGGGCGGTATGCACAAAGTTCTAGTCTCCTTGGGTCCCTGGAAGAGAAGGGTTTGGGAATGAAACCATCCACTCTCCACGGCAAATGAGTCTTGTAAATGCAGGGAATGGTCCCACGGCCTCTGGAGGCAAATCCACAGGGCTCTGGGGCAGGAGCAGGGCCCAGGGAGAAGAGCACTAGTGGAAAGGAAGCTACACACGTCACCCAGTTTCACCTGAGGGCAGAACAAGGTGGCGAATCCTGGGGCAGCGGCTGTTCTGAGAGTCGGGAGACTACACACACCCCTGGGGAGATCTGCCCCTAAAAGTGGTGGCGGTAAGAACCCAGAAAAGTAAAACAAAAGAAATACTTCTTAACCACACTCTTTGAGAAAATGCCATAAATATGTTATTTAATATTTTCATTTCATAGCATTGGACACACAGCTCAACATATTGAAATATTGATTCCTTGGAGGAAAAAAAATGAGAAAAAAGGAAATAAAAAATATTGCATCTTTCTGTTGGAGAATCTCGGCCCCCAGGCATGGGGCGTTGTGCACCAGTGTCCTAGCCTGCAGGAGGCGCGAAGGTCGGCGGGGTCCTCTGGGGAGGGAGGCGGTGCCCATTGCCTGGGGTTGTATGGCAAAAATTGTGTTGGGTGTCCTTGGCCTTGCCAGCTCAGGCCCTCAGTCGCCGGTCACCTGGGGGGCCTGCCCGTCGGAGGGCTGGTTGGCTGACTGGATGAACATGGGCTGGGCGAGGTCCTGGCCGGCAGGCATGGTGACTTGCTGGATCTGGTAGAGCTGCTGCGAGGAGTGGAGAGGAGAGAGTGAGGTCACCCCGGGGAGAGGGGCATGCAGCTCCCTATGGGCCTCGAGTTGGCTGGGGGCCCCGGATACCTCAACCACCACCCACTGCAAGGCGTCTGAGGGAGGAGAGGAAGTGGCAGTCTGCTGGGGCTGGGAGCAGCAGACCCAGGAGGCACCAGCCCAGTGGGAGGGGGGCTGTGTGGTGGGCAGGGAGGAGGTTGGGGGTTGCATTTCCTGTGGCTTTCACTTCTCCGGGCTCCGCCTCTCCCGCTAGCTCAGAGCCTCGAGCTCGCTGCACGCTGTGCCTCTGTGACAAACACAAGCACCCTGAACACTGTACCAACAGCCTGGAAGTCACCATTTCCCCAACTCTTGGTAATCCTCACTGGCAGGGACAGTAGGGTTCATCCCCTCTCTTTTTCCTTAGAGTGTCTGGTTCAGGCTGAGGCCCCTGCACTGGCCCTGATGGGCAGGCCGGTCACCTGGGATTAGTCGCTTCCTACAGCCAAGACCCGCGAGGGGTGGAGAAGATGCTCACGGAGCCACCAAGAAAGGTCAGGGTCAACTGGACACAACTTCTCAGGTGTTTCCAGAAACCCCGGAGCTAAGACCCCCTGACACAGGAGGCCTGCGTGTGAGGCCAGCATCTGGTGCTGGCAGAAGCCAGAGCTGTGTTCTGATGCCAGCTCCTCCCCTTTCTGGGCAGCAGAGAACACAGGCTTATGCATGTCATCCTACCATGTCCTCAGGGGTCTCTGGGGCCAGGGCACGGAAGGAAAGGCGGAGGGAAAAGGGAAGATTCCTTCCTCACATGGGTTTAGAATTACTGAATTCCAGGCACCGAGAGAGCTGAGAGGTCACACATTCTCTGCATTTCAACTAATCCATGAGATTAAAAAGAGCACAGCTTAGAGAAAAGCTATTCTTAAAGAAGGAGACTGGAGACCTGCACGCTAGTTCTGGTTCTGCAATGAACAGCCAAGCAAGCACAGACAAGGCACTTCCCACCTCAAGGGCTCAGTTTACTCATCTGTAAAATGGGCATGGGGGCTATATAAAGTCTAGGGTTATTTTAAACTTCCACAAGTCTCTAAACCTTGGAGGACAAGCAAGACTTGTTTTTAACAACTTCTGTCCACTTATTATGAAAAGATGATGGGACAGCTCCCCTAAGCACCAAACCCACAGAAAGCACCTGCTACCCTCCAACAGCTCCTCATCCTCTGCGCCTGCCTTGGCTGGTGTCCTACCTGTCCATCCGTGAACTGGCTGAACTGCTGCTGTCCTTGCTGGACCTCTGTCTGTGTGATCTGTAGGAATCAAGAAGGCAAAGTAGGCAGATGAGCTGCAGGGTTTGGTCCATCAGTCCACCAGCCCACCAGTCCAGAGAGGGTCGTGAAGATCAAATGGACAGTGCATACGAGGTGCCCGAACGAGGCCTGGCATAGCACAGGGGCTGGATGAGTAGCAGGAAAACAAGGCTCCCTCCCCCTCCCCCGCCCCGAGCACTGACGGCTCCTCAGAGCTGGCACCACAGACAGGCCCGTGGAGATGCCAATATACAACGTCCGCAACCATCTCTCTTAGTGTCCACACAAACCCCACCCCCACCCCAAACCACCCCTCACTATAAGGTCTTTCTGAGGCCTGAGGCTCAAGTCGAAACAAAACCACCTAGCTCCTGGATGCTGACAGGACAGGGCACAACATTTACAGTTTAGGCAAAAACCCTAAGAGTCTGTCTTTCAACCTGTGATGGCAGACTGCAAAACACTGGGCAAAGTGGTGAGTGGTCGGTGGGCTCCAAACCAAACCCGTATCACCCAGATTATCTCAGTGGAATATGAAACACCCTGGCAAGCAGGTGGCCTTGGCCGTGGAAGCCCTTGTGGCAAACCTATGAAGTACTTTTTCCGAGACAGGCCACACGCAACCCTCTGGGCCAAGGGTGGGGGCAGGCGGCAGTAAGGAAACCACTTGTCACATGTACTTAAAATCTTATGTGGGCATTTTAAATACATTTTAAAAGAAATTTACTGATATGGAGAACTGCATCATCTAATGCCAGCTGCTGGACACAGCTTGGTAGACTAGAAAAAAGACTGAAGAATGTTTGTGTGTGTGTTATCTATGGAACATTTGACTAGCTAATGCTTTCTGTGTACCTTCTGGAATCATCACAGCCTCCCTGCAAGGTAAGGACTGTCTTCTCGAGTGTCCTCACAATGGCCAAAAACAACCCATCAGGCCTACCCACGGGGCTGTGAGAACAATAAGGGGACAGGGGTGAAAGGGTTTCCTAACTACTGTTCTTTGTTTTGGATCTTTCTCCTCCCAAGAGGGCAGGAGTTAAGTTTTGTCTTTCCATCTCCCAGTGCAAAGTAAGTACTGAAGAAACACCTGCAGAATAAATGAGTGATCCTGAGACAAATGGAAAATATACCTCACAGATGAGGTTTTCATTGTTTCCTGTGGCCAGCAGGACTGCCCTTCACATCAGTTGAACAAAGTTTCATTTACCTTTAAATTCCATTTACATATAATTTATTCAACAGTCAGTCAGCAAACATTTACTGAGCACCTACTAAGTGTCAAACTGTTACAATTACAACCTGTCAATCGGTTTGTTATGAAGACTCTTGACTGGCCTCAGGTGCCTCTTCCTGCTTCTTTCCTTCTCTAACACCCACCTCTCCCCACTTTCTGGCTTTAGTTCCTGGTCCCAAAATTGACCTCTGGGGAACCAAGAACTCTTCCTTCTCATTTCTTCCCATCCCGTGCCACAGAGAGTTTCTGGATCCTAGGCTAGAATCTTACAAGTTTAAAGGGGGCGGGTACACTAAAGGGTGGGGCAGTCTTGAGATCTGATTCCCTGTCAGTGAGCAAGCCAAGGAAGGATGGATTTGGAGTGGGCTCTTTAACCATCCCAGAGACCACATGGAACTCAGAAGCCTGGCTTTTGGCTCATCCCTCATATTTTCCCCAATGAGATCTTTGGAGACCTGCTCTACAAACTCAGCTCTGTCATCACTGTCAATAGATACATCGCTAGAAATGCAACTGGGCCAGACGAGTCCAGCACTTAAACGATCACTGCTTTTTTGGGTCCGAGGCAAAAGAACTGATTAACAATGCCTCCCCGTCCAGCATCCATGTTCCCTGCAAATAATGCCCACACCCCCAATCCCCACGCCCAGGGAGGTGGCCCCCTCAGCACCTGTGGCTCACAGCATTCAATATCTTGGGGCGTGAGGGGAGAGGAGGGGGCAGTCTCTGGTTAGGGGTGCACAAGAAGGTGGGAGGGGGGGAAATCTAAGTAGCTTTCCAAAGGGCACAGAAGATGCCAGGACACAACAGTCATTCAGGTTTAAAGATGGAAACTGAGCCTGATGGTGAGGCAGCCTGTGAAAATGCCTCCTTCAGTCAGACCTGCGCGTTTACACACATCGGGCTTTCCTCAGGTATCCTGACACTTCCTCAGCCTTGTGTTTCCTTGTCCCTCGAGAACAAGGCAGTAAGAGACACACTTTGAATCCAATCCTTTGATAAACCCCATCTGTCCCTTGGGGTACAGAGCACATGTGCAGAATGTGGAGGTGGCTCTTGCTGAAGATGAAGTGGCCAGAGAGTTGTGTGCTGAGCCCTCCTTTCCAGTCAGAAGCCAGCTCCTGCTGGCCCCCAACTCAGCCCTGCATCTCTGGGGGACATACCTGTTGAGCATTGGTGGCAAGCGTCTGGATCTGTCCCTGTACGACTTGGGTGCCTGATACAGGCTGGGCTAAGCGGATATACTGCAGCTGGCCGGCATTCAGCTGCACCTATGGCAGGGGCAGAGACAAGCAGACCACAGGAGACTGAATGCAACCTTCAACAGGCAAACTTTTCATGACAAGAAATAGTGATTGTCCCCTACCCATCACCCACCACCTCTTCGAAGAAGCCAACTCTGAAAAGCTCCTTTTTAACAGAGACCAAAACAAGCAAAACCGTAACATCCCAACCCCGTAAGTCACACAAAAGAGCACGCTCCTTGAATGGACCTGGGGGAAATTCCCAGAGGATTTTGTCATACACGTGAGAACAGCACGGCTGGACCCTCAGTATTCACTGGCTCTTAGCTGTCTGCTCACAGTTTACACTAGGAGTTTATGCCCAACTGTCTTGATGTTATTGGAATGCTGTACCTTAAGTGTGGGCCTTTTTCTCCTCCATCTCTACCCTTTGCTACCCCAGTTCCTAGCATGGCTGATCCGTCCACCAGGAACCTGGAGCAGATGGTCATCACTCAGGACCACAGCCCGAGAACTACCTAGCCCCATGCTGCACACCTTGGAAGAGAAAGCTGGCCCGCTTTACTATCTCTGTCCCCAAGAGCCAGGACCAATGCGGGTCTGTGGGACTTTTAAGGATCCCTGGTATTCAGTACTAGCCTCTGGCCAAACACCTCCCAAGGGGAAGCTAAATCAATAAACCTTTCACAGAATACCCCATCATGGGAAACTAAAGCTACAAAAATGCCCTTAAGAGTCCCTCAGGCTTACGATTAAGTCTCAGATAATACAATAATACCACATGCTGCATTTAATTGCATGTTAAAAGCCTTAACTCAGCCTCTTAATGCTCCAGCATACCATGAAACTATTAGTGCTTTGAGCGTTGAGGATGAGGAGAGGACCAAGGCAGCTACAATGCGAGGGGAACTGTGGCTCAGCAGAGAAAACAGTCGGCAAAGGAAGACTATGGACAGTCACGCTTGGGATATGGGGGATGAAAGAGGCTCCAGGAAAACCGTCAGATATGGTTTCCCTCCATGTGGGGGCCTAGACACCACCCTCCAGAAAAAAAGCTGCCTGACCTGCTTTTCTTTTAAGGGTGAGCTTCTTGAGGGTAATAGGCAAGTCATGCCCCTTTGTCCTGGAGAAAATTTTCCTCTTGCCTTCAAGAGTTAACTTCATTTTAAGGGCTTTTACTTACATGAGTAAAATGCTGATAGATGAAGCTCCTGCATAGTGTTAAATCAAACTGCTTCTCTGAAACTTCAGCTTCAAAGAGGATTTGAACCATCAAGAAAAGATAAACACTGAACCAAGAAAAGAGGAACATTTAACCAAGAAAAGAGGAACATTGAAGTTCCTGGTAGAACATTCCAGAACTGTCTAAGGCAAGATGGAGGGACACAAAATCTAAACCCACTAAGAGTCTGGTTTAAGGGAGACAGGGCAAGATATTGTGACCTGCCGTCATTTCTCTCCTGAGAACTTGCAGAGAAGAGTTGCTAGGAAGTTGTGATGCCAAGCCTAACCCTCCACTACATCCCACAGTGCAGCTTCCAGGCCAACATTAAGTTGCTTACGAGGAGGAAGACAGCTGCGTGGAGGCTTGGGAAACCTCACGTGCCGAGACTGGTGGTGGTTGGTCCCAGGAGTCTCCAGAACTCCCGCCAGGGACAAGGGATGGAAGACTGCAAGAAGTCTGGTCCCAGGAGTAGGGAAGTACACTGCCGGCCATGGGGATTTCACATTTCCTAGCTGGGAAGAGCACTTTGCAGAAACTCAAATGGGACTGAAAACTTGTGAGTCAAACAGTTCTAAGCAGTTCTTAGAAGCAAGGTCTTCTTTTAGGCTTGGGCTTAGATATCTGGGGATGCTCTGCTCTTCAGTCCTCTTCCACAGGGATAATCCTGGGGACCCTCACACCCCTTTAACATTAACTAGAGCAAAGAAGCCTACCCCCTTGGATGGAAATCAACCCCGAATATTCACTGGAAGGACTGATGCTGAAACTGAAGCTCCAACACTCTGGCCACCTAATGAGAAGAGCCGACTGACTGGAAAAGACCCTGACGCTGGGAAAGACTGAGGGCAGGAGAAGGGGGCAAGAGAAGATGAGATGGCTGGATGGCATCACTGACTCAATGGACATGAGTTTGAGCAAACTCTGGGAGATAGTGAAGAACAGGGAAGCCTGGTGTGCTACAGTTCATGAGATCACAAAGAGTGGGACATAACTTAGCAACTGAACAGCAACAAAGCAAAGAAGCCCACTCCCTGGGCATTCTAAAGAGGAGCATAGTTTCCTTCCTGAAAGTTACCACTGATACTAGCACTCTGGTAAGTCTAGAAATGCAGACTCCTATGGAAGCATACAGTGAAGACTAAGTCCTAAATTCTGCAACAAGTCTTCTGTGCCCCCAAGTCTTTAAAAGACTCAAAGTTACTACGAAGTGGGAAGTCTACCCTGGCTTAGATGATCTTATTTTGGTGCCCTAACATGCAAAAATGAGAACCATTTATGAGAGAAGTCATGGGTTGGTGGCTGTAAGGAATCTGAAATCGATAGGTGCTTCTGGGTGTATGTGGTCATCCCACTCCAACCCCACCCCATGTAAGAAGGAAGGGTCCCGGAGAAAGAGAGCGGTGACAAAGAAAAGAGATAGTGATGCACATACCCCCCATTCCTCAGCTTTCTCTTGGCCTATTACTCTGTTAATTAAGAAGAGCAGTCCCCAAAATAGAGCTAAGGATACTTTTCAAGCTTCCTTCAAAGAGGAAGTGGTTAGCCAAGACCAAGTGAGGTTCTGTATCTGCCTACATTTCATTAACAATAGGAAAGGTGAGAGGCAGGAACAGACCTGCTCTATGTCATGCATTTTCCACATTTTTTGTGGCAAATTGACCAATGAATAGGTGGCACATGCTACAACAAGGACTTTTTTCATTTTTTTTTCTTAAATAAAAAAACAAGTACAAGTGAAAAAGCCAACAAATATAAGAAATGAAATCCCTCAAGGCACATAGGAAGTAGCAGTCCACAGTGAAGCAATGGATAAGTTAAATGAAAGCCAAAAATATACTTTGTTGCAGGCTCCACTGGGAACTGACTCATAAATATGCAACAAGTGTATTTATGGCCTTCTCTATACCCCTCCCTCTTATTCTCTGCAAATCAAGACAGGACTGCCTCACAGGGCCTTTGGGCCTTGGCATGGAATAGTGGCTACAATGACCTCTTTGCATAGGCGGTGGGAGGGGAACTCTAGAGGAGCTGCCCCATAGTGGTGAGTCTGAACCTGGATTAAAGGAAAGCAGGGAGTACACAGTGAAGCCAGCTGTGGTCTAGGGTAATGGATATACAGGTTTACAACAAAGTGTGCACGTGTGTGTATTAAAATCTTGAACTATTTCTGATTATACTGTTGCGCACAGCGCCGCACAGACCTGAAGGCGGGGCTTGGCTTACCGGGATCTGCTGGATCTCTCCTGTGTTCGTGATGATCTGCTGCATCACCTGCATGGTCTGTCCAGTGCCACTCTGGGCCTGCTGGGCTTGGCCTTGCGGCTGGGCCTGGACGATCTGCACCTGCTGACCTTCTCCAACCTGCATGGTCACAGGTGTCGTCTGGAAGGGAGAGTCATGAGAAAGCTGACTGCGTTATAGCCCAGAGCCATCAGGCCTACCAAGGGGTTAATGCTGAGCAGTTAACCAGGAGCAAAGCCCTCCTGAGTGCCTGACCTCATCTCAACACCAGCAATACTCAACCTGCAGAGTCCCCTGGGACTACGCACACGCAGAGCATTGATAAAATCATTCTCCAAAGTAAAAGACAGGAAAGCCGAATGGAATTTTTGGCTCAGGGTGCAAAGTATTTGCCTCGACCCCAATACCTCTCTCTATGCTTCAAATGTTGCAACTTTTCACAGCCCCATCAGTGACAGAAAGGCAGGTATGGTAAAAAAGAACTAAAAGCAACTATGATAATTCGCCCGAGACTTGGCTGAAGTCAAGTCTGGAGCAGGTGAGTTTGGAGGGCAAACCAAATGGGAAGTGGGGTCAGTTTAGGACCCTGGGCTGCTTCCTCGGCATGCAAGGCACTGGAAGAAACATAAAGGGCACACCGGCTGTCACCCCCACTTAGTCAGAGGGTGACTCCAGCCCACACTGGCCAGCTGGCTGCTCCAGATCACAGCATGGCTTCCCAAGGGAGAGGCAAACGCCCTTAAGACCTGGACACTGTTAAGACCTGGATCTTAATTGAGGCTATGCAAGTAATAGAATTTAACACTTTAACAGAATTTAAACTTGCTCCTTTGAGAGAGAGTGGATTCAAACTGTCGAGAGGGTCAGTTATTTTTTTAAATCTCCCCTTTACAGCGGTAAAGATGTGACCTTTACAGATCCCAGAATAAGTTGCTCATCTGGCAGTGGCGCTAGTAGAGCCTTTAACTACACCTGCACCCCAAGCCTTCACTTTGGGTATGATTTCTCCCCACCTGAAACCAAGAATCACCTCCTAAGACGACTCTGAGAGTCTTAATGAATCCTGGTCTTTAATTGATGTTGTTATCCCTATTGCTCTTACATTCTGACCACACAGGTCTACTCTGCAGTAACATTACCAGGGAAGGAGCAGGTGTTCTGGGAACTGCAGATGGGACTCAAGGGATTCTAGGTAAGAAGAAATGACTACAAACTGTCAGAGGGTAGGCAGAAAGATGACAGAGGGTAATGCATGCAGGCAGTGGGCCAGGTCAACAGGAAACATCTCCCATTCTGACACCATGATCTCCAACTCAGCCTGCTCCCCAAATCTCCAAAAATGTTTCCAATTTTATGACAGGAAACACAGGATTCACTTGACCAAAATGTACTTTCCTCCCAATTTTAATACGTTATCAGTCCTACAAAGGTACCTGAGCTCAACTTGAAAGAGCCACTCCTACAGGCCCAGGGAGGTGTGATAAAGCGCAGCCACACGGCTTCCTGAACCAGTCAGACAGGGGAACAAGAGCTGGGAGATGCTGGGAGGAACCAAGTCACCATCCTCACAAGCCTTATCAGCTCCAAGCTGAGCAAGTCCAGGGTGGCAGAGAAGAGGTAGATGAAATTCTCGCTGACTTAAAAAAAAAAAAGAAATGCATACTGCCAACTCATCACTGTACTACCAACTCAATTTTCCCAAGAGGATTTCCAAGGTACTTCTAAATCATTTCAGGAAAATGAGGGCTCATGTTAGCCTGGCAGATGTCAAATCACATATGGCGTGCCCTGCAGTCGGGGCACCATAGTCATGAGCTTTTCAGAATGATTAGCCAATCAGGGCCAGCTCTTGGCAGACTCCCTTGAAGTTAGCCTGTACCAGGATAAAGCCTTAGGCAGGCAAAGCGCTCACCACTGGGGAGGCACAAACACCGGCCAAAGAAGGTCCCTGAGGCATCATGCTGCAGTGGATGCCTTGAGGCAGGGACTGACATGTGGCCATCTTTAAACCTCTCCAGCCCAGCACTGTGCCTAGCAAAGAGCAAGCACTCCATAAACTTCCAAATTATGGATAAAAAAGTGAGCAGGGAATAAGTTCTAAAACCATAATAATTTAAATTTAGCTCTGTCCCAATGTTTTTTCTTTAGGCAGACCCAGCTCCTTAACAGAATACACATGGCTGCTTAGGATGTATCCTCTGCCTATCTTTTCAACCTGCCTAGATGCTCCCCTGTGCTGGCTGCACCCTCCCCTCCGACCACTCCCTGTGCTGTCTCTCTCCACCTTTGCTCATGCTGTGCCCTCTCCTGGGAAAGCCCTCCTTCCCCCCTTTATTTGATTCATTTCCATTATTCCCTCTAAGACTCACATTATTCCTTTCAGAGAACTTTTCTCTGACATTCTCTGCTACCACCTCCCTCACATCTTTGTCAGGTACCCCTTGTGAAGCACTCCCATGACACCCTCTACACAATGCTAAGAATATCTTACACTTCCCACATGGCAAGTGGTGTACTCTGTAAGTATTTGTAGCCCCAACTAGATTCTTAAATTCTTAAAAATAGGGGCTGGTTTATTCATGCTTGTATCCTCAACACAGCATTGGACTTTAGCTAAGAGGACACTCAACGTCTGATGGATAAACAATGACTGATAGGGAATTTGGAGTCGGGGCTCAGGAAGCATAGTTCTCTTTAGCCTTTCATGATCCCCAACAATGTGGATATTAACTGCTTTCACAACAATACCATCAGGGAGAGAAGGAATCTTCTGATTACTGTTATAAAAAGAGAAGGTCATTGGACACATCCGGTGGGAGACAGAAATGATGAGAAAAAGGAGAGGAAATGTATGCAAGCTGGCGATGATGCCTGATCGCCCCCTTAAAGATACAAATTCCCATACTGGTGGGGAGACGCAGACAGCAGGCATGGAGTCCACTTAAAAGACCTTATACGAAGATGTCACTCTCTTCAAGGAGGCATCAAAGAGACTTTTTTCCTCCTAAAATGTTTTAGGGACCCCAGAGAATGTCCTGTTCACTGCACTTTCCTCATCTGACCCATGAGGATGCCAGGGTCCAGAGAGACTAGGTGACACATGACCTCAGCGGCCGAGTCTGGGGGCAAGCCCAGGTCTCCAGAATTCAAACCCAGTGATCTACAATGATCTGACTGCCCATATACCCCAGCCCCACTTTGCCCATCCCAAACCTAAGGGGTGCTGCCTTGCTGGGACGGCACCCTCGGCCGCTCACAGACCTGGCCCTGCTGAGGCTGTGCAATGATGATCTGCCCAGGCTGGATGGTGGTTGTGGAGCTGGTGGTCTGCTGGCCTTGCTGCTGCCCCTGGACTTGAACGGCAGTAGGCTGCTGAGCCAGCGTGAAGTAGTACTGGACGGGCTCGGCGGGAGTCACAGACTGGCGCACCTCCTCCTGCGGGGCAGAAGGAGAGGCAGGTAAGAGGAAAAGAACCGACTCAGCAGCCGCCGCAGTGAATTTCCATTCTTCCCCCAAACGGGCTCTGCGCAGTTGCCTGCTGAATGCTGAGTTCTCCACATTTGAAGCCAAGGGAAAGTGGAATTTGAAGAGACCAGTTGTGCTAAATCGAACTAAAAATAACAGATTCCATAGGCTTCACAAAACAAACGTACAGCCAATTTTCTGAAGTACAGAGTAATCACCCATTGCGTGATGAGTTGCAAATGGGCAAATAATTACCATAACTAAAAACCACGCACTAGCTGTGCTTGTCAGTAAATGCTGTCAAGGCCTGTGATCTGAGAACAGTGCTAATTGCAAGTACCCCCAAACACTCAGGCTGGCTCCCAATCTCCCAAATAGGCAGCACTCTCCTTATTTCATTCCCCCACCACCTCCGGAGGGAAAGAGCAGGGGAAAGGGACACAGGGCTTTTTCTGGGTTGGAATTTCAGAAGCAAATGTCAGGACCAAGAACGTTGGTAGTCAAGAGCCTAGCTTTTCACAGCATGTCGAGAGCTCGGTGGTCACTAAGGCCGTGTCTATCCAGCATCATATTTGGTTTGGTGGTACTTAGCCACAGAAGCGCAACCCAGGGAGCCTGAGAGACAGCTCTCCACTGGGGTGCTGCCTTGGCTGACTAGGGAGGTCGCATTCTGGCCGACCTGCTGGGTGAAGAGCCTGTTCCTTCTTCAGCAGACGTTTTCCATGGCAGAAGGAGTAAACAACCCTCTCCCAGCCACCTCGAGCTCACAGCTGAGAGTGTAGGATGTTTACACGCACTACAGCATGGTTATAGTCTGAGGGTCCGGGGTTGGCCGGCCCCTGACCACTGACAGAGATCGGCGTCTGCTCCGGAGGGGTGCGACACACGAGACCCCTGCCTGGGACAACAGATACAGTACAAACATACAACCACTTGGCTGGCTGAGCAAAAGTATCAGCTAAGCTTACTCGCTTCTGTGCTCTGGACTGAGTTTTTCAGGCTCAAGGAAAGAGGAAAAGACTTCTCCAAGGCAGAGACCCTGTGGATTGCCTCAAAGCTCCCCAAAGGGACATACACAGAGTTGGTATTGACCCTATCTCCAATCTGTTCTTCCACGGTCCTTTTCTCATGAAAGCTTTTTGTACTGGTCAAATTCACTACCTTCCCTGCTAGGATGACAGGCCTATGAAGGCAAAGCCTCGATCTCTCTTGCCCCCTACTGTCCCTATTACTATTCTCCTTTCAGGCACTCAATAAGCAGGTGCTAAATGATAAACAAATTCATAGGGTCGGGCAGACAATTGGAGGTAGGCAAGTATTTTTTTTTAAACCCAAGCTGCGTGCATGCATGTATGCTTAAGTTGCTCGGTCACGTCTGACTCTTTGTGACCTCACGATCTGCAGCCCACCAGGTTCCTCTGTCCATGGGATTTTCCAAGCAAGAATAGTGGGGTGGGTTGCCCTTCTCTTCCCCACAGGATCTTCCTGACCAAGGGATTGAACCCAGGTCTCCTGCACTGCAGGTGGATTCCTTACTGGCTGAGCCACCAGGGAAGCCCTAACCCAAGTTGGGAGTATGACAAACACTCTTGAACCCAACAACTGTCAGCAACAGACAAGAACCCCTAAACTCTTGCCCCCTCTAGGATTCTGCAGCCACCATGTGGGGATACACTCTTGTCCACTGTAGGATGGGGCTGGGTATTCTTTTGCTTCCCAGGGACTGGGGGGCCCAGGATACTAAAACTAGGACTGCGGAGATCTAGCTTCTGAGAAACTTGGATCTCAGCATGCAAGGTTCCCTGACGTCCATTCACCCAGTCTAGGCAGACACTTTGAACACTCTCGGTTTCTAAGCTAGCCCTTCAACAGGAACCAACTTTCTAAGTTAATGTATTCTGTGCTTCAGGCCCAAACAGTATGAACCCTGGACATGATCATGCTGAGGCAGAAGAAACAGGAAGCCCCCTTTTATTTGCATCTAGGTCTCAGTTTCCAGAACAACTTAACTGTGACAACATTATCTCCATTTCAACTCGAACTTTTCACCCTTATAAATAAAGGTCCACCAGTCAACTAGATCTTGGCTATGACAGGGGTAATACTGATACCCTCCCCAGCCAAGAAACTGAGGCCAACTACTCTTTTCAAGGCTCTGGAAATAGGTTCAATGAATTTATTTTCCCACTCAGAACTCCCTTCCCATTTTATAAAAAACATTAACCATTAAAGTCCAAACCTAACTTGAAAAAGCTCTTGGGTAATGAACGAGTATAGAGGACTAAGAACTCCAAAACTAACTTGTAGAAGTCTTGGGGAGTAGGGAGCCCCACGACTTCACCTGCCCTTGGCCTGTGACTGTTCTGCCTCCAGTTATCCTTGACTACAGCGAATCTGCAACTGAATACTGTCTTTTTGCCAGAAAAATAGCAAACACTTTACCACTTTCAGAAGCTAAAATATCCTTTGCCAAAAGCTGTGAGAACATGTAAAGAGCTTCTCCTATGCTGCCTACAGTACCCTCTTAAGCTGTTTATAAATTAGGCAATGTCTGGGACACTCTGTGAGTATCAAATAGAGGCACCAAGGTTTGCATTTTGAGGACAGGCATGTCAGCTCTCCAATCACTGGAATGGAAGGAAGCATATCTAAGCTGCTTCTGCATTAGAAGACTCATTCTGCCAATGGAGGTCAAGCTAGAAAGGGAGTGATTATGCTTGGTTTAAAGAAATGGGTGAAGAGAAAATGACGTTTAAATGAGCAGGAACTTTCAACTCATAGCTTTATGGGGTAAAAGTCAGGCCTCAACTCTCTCCTGCTTGAGTAGTCTTTACTTGCTTCACCAAAGAACAAGAGACATCCCCAAGCATCTCTGAGAAGTCAAGGACCTTAGATCAACAACTCAGTATTTCTGGCTCATTTCTTTCCCCAGCAGTGGGAAGCCACCCCCTGTGCTAGAACAATCTCTGAATGACTGGATCACTCCACGATGGGGCACTTGCCCAGCTTAGCAGCGGCCTCCCCAACCAGAGTGCTTGCTCTTGGAACCTCTTCAGCAGTGGAGTCTGATGAACACCACCAGAGAACGAGCAGCATCGCCTCCTAGGGCCATCACCACAGTGGTGTGCAGCCAGCCCCCAAAAGCACATTTGCTTCAGTAGCAAGAATGAACTGCTGCTTCCTTCAGAAAGGGTGAGTTTTGGAGAGTAGGCGCTTTTAAAAGACTTAAGGAAGCTGCCAGCCAATTTGGAGCTTGGGAAAACTTCATGTCTACAGAGGATTAAAAGTGCTATCTTAGAACTTCAGGCCAGCTTTCAGCAATCTCAACCTTTCAAAGAAGGCCAGGCAGCAGCTGTCCCGAACAGGATGCCAATCAATGGCCTGAACGCCTGCAAAGAACTGAACCCAGGCAGCAAGGAGCTGTCTCAGCTAGACACACTTTAAAGGAGATGGATCACAGCATTCAGAGTCAGGCTAGGATGTAACAAGGAGCTCTCTGACACCCTAAGAGAGTCAAGCACTGAGGACACTGGAGGAAGGGAGAGGACGGGACCATTCTCTCTGGCCAGCTGGCTCGGCAGGCAGCCCACAGGAAACAAGCAGGAGTTGATGCAAGGAGCCTGAGCAAGGCCTGATTTTGTCACAGAGCTCACCACCTTGTTTTTAAAGGGGGCTTCTGAAACAAATTCCAACAGGGAGGGTGGGTGGGTGGTATCAACTGTTTGGAAGGAAGAGAGAGAAGTGGTCTGAGTTCTTGTAGTGACTTCTCAGGGAGGAGGGACGCACCCAGAGGAGGAACTGCGCCGTGGGCACAAACCTGCAGTGTATCAAAGGCCACGTGCGGCGGGACGACCGTGGCAGCCTGCCGCTGTAAACATCCGACTGAAAGCTCCTTGCGACGCCTTACAGCTTCCAGTCAAGGATGTTTACAGTCGCAAAGACTGCCCAGGAGGGCGGAGACGCGGAGAGGGGCCCCGGGCCGGGAGGGGGCACAGAGGGCTTGCTGACCCGAAGGTCCCAGGCAGGGTCACAATTACAAAGGTCGTTAGAGATGCCCACTTCTCCTACATGCTCTTACTGGTTATTAACATGAGACAGCACAAGAGAATGGTCACTACTGAATGACTCCTATTTCTAAGGATAATATACTATGAAATAATTCATTAAAAACACTGAAAATTTTATTAACAAGAACAAAGCAAGCAGATCAAGGCTCAGCTTTGCTCCTGCCAGACTTTGCCACTATTCCAAGTATCTCTACTATAGCCAGTGAGTCATGCAATCTGCAAGCCTAAAATGATGAGCAACGTAGGAGAGGGATCTATCAAAATTGCAATTAAAGAGCTTTATGCACCCAAAGTGCTGAAAAACAATGGTGTGACCTCTGGAGAGGAGCAGACAGAAGAGCAGGAAAGGCAGGCACATTCCTTCTCGTCACTGCTTAGAAAAAGTTTAAGTAGAGGTTCTCAAATCTGGTTGCACATTAAAAGCATCTGGAGAGCTTTAAAAAGGACGGATGCCTGAGCCTCCCCCTCACAGATTCTGTTTCAGTCAGTGTGGGGGGCAGAGCATGGGCACTGGTATTTTTAAAAACTCTAACAGGTGATTCTAATGTGCAGCCAGCACACTTCGTAGAGAACCACAATCCGGAGCAAGAGAAAACCAAGTCCACTCCTTTCAAACACAACTATGCACACACAGAAGCTGCTTCCCGGAAGTCTAAAATCTCTATAACCTGTTCTCCCATCCCAGATTTAAGAACTCTGATAGACTTCCTAGGTTACTTCGAAATGAGCTACACTTTACTGTTGTAACTCGTCTTTACTTTTCATTTTGTCTATTTTCACTGAGACACCACCTCAGAGGCATTGAGTTAAAAGTATCCCAAAATGAGTAACAGGAGATGTTAAGGATGGATCTGGTCTAGAGAAAGAGAAGCAAAGGAAAAGCAAATGACTTGTGCTGACAGAGGAAACGGAGATCATCTGATACCAGGATGCAAGGCACCCTCTCGTCGGCAATGCCTTCCCAGCTCACCTGACGCTTCGGTGGTTTCAGCTCATCTCTTGGAACAATATCGATGAGAAAGTCAAACTGATCAAATTTTGTAATCGCCATGGCGATATCATTTCTCTGTAACAAAGAAAAGCAGGGTGAAAACTTAACTTGGGGAGAAACTAGTTTACCTGGCTTTCTACTCTCCAAGTTACGATTAAGGTTAAGATGATGACTTCTAAGCCAAACTAAAGACCCACGGCCAAGCCTATAGCCAAAAAAAGCACACTCAAACTCTTACAAACTTCAAATGATCACACCTGATGGACAAACACTGACAAAAAAGGAGATACATATAGCTCATGCTCTACAGACTAGATATTTGAGCCTCCAACTATTAACACCTCTGCTAGATCCTGCCCCAAGGTCTTCCCCACAACTGTTAAGATTATCATCCTCCAGATACATTCGTACAAATCTAGCCTTTCAACTGACAGGTTTCTGGTCATTCTGTGGTTAGCAAAGTTAGGCTATTACTCAACCTTATAACCTTTTAAGCCCCTAAATAATATTTTGACTCTTTGGTTCACATGTAGTTTATAATCTATTTTGAATTTCTTAGCTGAAATCCTATTTCAGTAACTTTTTACAATATTTTTCTAGTCATTGGATCTATATATGATAGTTTCTACAAGATTACAATTTTTATTTTGAAATTCAAAATGACAATGTCAAATTCACAGTTTAAATACTGTGTAACATGACATGAATACTGGAAATCTGAAGCCACTAGGGTAGGGACTGGGGGGAAGAGAACGTGAGTCAGCTGACTATTATAATGCTACTGAAACTAAGGCCTGCTCTGATGAGGTTCTTTCTAAGAGTGCCATTCCCTTTCTTTAAATAATAAAACTAAAAGATTTTTAAATTAAGAACCAACACACTGTATACTTAAGGTTTGTGTACTTCATTGTAGGACAATTATAAAGCAAAAGAAAAAAAAATAGAGAACACTAATAAGTGATACACATATTGCAGTATTCAGGGGAATGTAAAGTTTTAAATACATTTAAAACCAGATGATTTGGTGGACAGAGGGAAAGACAAATATGGGACGAAAACGAGTAAAGTGTTAATGGTAGGATCTAGGTGGTGAGTTACACAGATGTTCACTGTAAACTTTGCTCATGGTTAAATTTTTTCATAATAAAATGTTGGAGGGAAAAGTCAACATGCTAACAGAAATCCTCAGCAAGCTCTATATATCACACTTAAAAGGTGACTCATCAGATAAAATAGGAGGGGATGGAAATTTTCTGGTTTTTTTTTTCCCCTTCCCTTGCCTTTGTAATGGCCCCGAGCCACTGAAATGCAAAACTCCAGTCCGACCTTCTTGCCAACCACCAGCCTGATAATAAACCCTCCCAACAGAGGCAGGGCACACATTAAGGGTGCCAGGTCTCATTTAAGATGAGTACGACAGAGTATCACATTCATGATGATGTCACCTACTCAAGCTACCCAGATGGCTCATCTGTGGATAGAATGAGGGGAAGAAGAAAATAAATGATCACCTTTAGACATATACTGAAGCATTCTACAGAATTTTGGAAACATATACTTAAACAGGTCTTTTAAACATTTTTATTTTGCCTTTTTTAATGCTAATATTTTACCAATTATCATATTTAGTTAAAAAACAAAACAAAAAAGCCAGAGAAACTTCAAGTACACAGCTTGATGAATCTGAATACATATACACACCTGGGCAGCTATCACCCATATAAGAACATACAAAGGTTCCTTCTATTCCTTCCCAGCCAACCTCCTTCCCTTACGAATCTGAGGCAACCACACTCTGATTCCTGCCTCCATGGATGATGACAGTGTATGACATCATGTGTTGTGTAACTTTTTCCTGTTTCTTTTGCTTAAATATGATTGAGATTCATCCACATTGTTGCACGAATAGTTTGCTTCTCTGACTGTTGACTAGTCATCCATTTTAAGAATACATCAATTTGTTAATATATTTACATCTCAATGGATATTTGAGCTATTTCCAGGTTTTGGCTATTATAAACAAGGTTGTTACAGACAGTCTTATACAAGAATGTCCACACTTTGGGGAGTACATGTAAGAGTGGAATGGCTGGGTCTGAGATTAAGGAAATGCATTTTATTAGCAAGTGCTAAATAGTTTTCCAAGGTGATCACACCACTTTACATTCTAACCAGCAATAAATGAGTTTCAGTCATTTCACTTTCTTGTCAACACTCGGTATTGTCAGTCTTTTTTATTTTAGCCATTCTAGGGGGTACAAACCAGTATCTCACTGTGGTTTTAATTTGTATTTCCCAGATGACAAATGATGTTGCATATCTTTTCATTGTTTATTGGTCATTTGGGTGTCTTCCTCTTTGAAGGGCCTGTTCAAGTGCTTTGCCCATTTTACTTTTCAATCCGAACTGATCCTGAAGGTAGCTTTAATTAGATCTCTCTAGATCCACAGACTTCCTCCAAGACAATATAAAGTAAGTTTTCAATATCTAGCTGCACGAGACTATAGAATTCCTAAGGGTAGGAATCTCTGTCTGTTTTGTGTATTAATTCCCAGGGCTTAGAACAGTGCTTGGCACACTGTGGGTATTCATTTAATATCTGCAGAATAAATGAACAAAAGTATGCATTTTCAGTTTTGGAGGTAACAGGAAACAAAGAAAACATAATGTACTTCCTTGGCGTTGCTGTTAAAATACTGGCACTCCTGTATCTGCCATACTTTTCCTCTTACGTCTGGGAAATCTTTCCTCTAAGAAAGGGCCTGGGTATTGAGTGGAGGGTCTGTACACCCAATGACTAAGGGGTCTTCATACAATAAGAAAGTGATTTGCTGGATTAAAACAAAACAAAAAAAAGAAACAAGAAAGAAGGAAAGGATTCCCAGGAAAACAGAGAAGGAACAAAAATGCTAAAGAGGTTAGTGAGGCTATTCTTCCTGGGACTGTTCTTTCCTGGAGACTCTGAAGGCTTCCAACTAGAAGCTGTTTAGATCTGGAAATAGATAAATAATCACTTTAGCCTCCGTTTACAGTGAGAGCTCACCAAGTACAAAGTTCAGTCACTGCGCTGTGACAAACAGGGAAGTTGGAAATTAACACTCCTGGTAGGGAAATACATACTATCTTGGCCATAAGGTCTGCCTGCTTCCCACCAGTAGAGGAAGAGGCCAGTTAAACACATCAGTTTGACAGAGGTCTAGGAAAGAACAATCTTTGGTCCAAAGCCATGCAAGGGAAGAAGGCAAAGGCAGCTGCTTGCCTAATTTTCTACAATATTACCTGAAGAGTCCGGCGCTTGTTATCCTCTGTATGGATCCAGGCTCGAAGAGTCAACTCTGTGATAAAAATCTGGGCTGCCTTGGCAAACAACACAGGGGCTTCTGCACTGATCATCTGCAACAGACGTAGGCCCTCCCTGTCAATCACCAGCAAGTCATTCAAACCAGTCAGTTTGTCCCTTATCTCATGTCCTGCCAATGGGCTATGGGGCAAGGACTAGAGAACAAGAAGGGGGTCGCCTCAAGAGATTCCAAGGTAATATAAATCCATGACAAAGCAGGGACAAAGCAGGTAGCACACAGAAGGGACGAGGGAGAAAGGTTATTTATCTAGCACCTTCCATGTACTTTCTTCCTCTCATAAAAGCCTTTCAGAGAAACTAGGATTTTGGAGAGGTGAAGTGACTTGCCTATAGACACAGAGCCAGCAAGTGGAAGGATTTAGGTTCTAAGCCAAAGGGAGACAATGTGGGGAAAGATAATGAGTGCCAATGGATTTAGGGAAAATCTCCAGCTTCTCATCCTTCTTGGCTTTACTTTTTACATAGGGAAAAAGAGGTAACAACTTTCCAGGGTTGCTGTGGGACTCAAATGAGATAATGTATGTAAAAGTGCCTGGCACATAATAAGTCCTCAAGTAATGGAAGCTGCCTTGACGAACCTGAATTCAAAGTTCAACCTCTTGGTCAAACAAAGCTCTGGACCCTGTGCAGCCTTCGTGAGGTGGTCTGTGTGGTCTGTCTGTGTGGTCAGAGGGGGTCTGTCCTCCGTGAGGACAGAGTTAAGGAAGCAGGAGCTGAGAACTGGGATCTTGGTTCTCCAGTTCTAGATGAGTTTCTTTTAACCTCTTTGTGTCTATCGCATATCTACGGGATGGTGAAACTAGTAACTCTTATCCTGTGAAATCTCACATGTTACTATGAGGAAGTAAGCTAATAAAAAGGAAAACTGCTGTAAACTGTTAGCTTTCTATACAAATACAGGAAACTATTAATTTGGAGTGGAGAGACTTGCTCTCTTCTTGAGAGAACTGTAATAGGAGGCGAACTCCTAGGAATACAAAAATGGTCAACCCAAGTAAATCTTCTCACAAGCATCAATTGTGTAAAACAACTCACAGCCTGAAAAGTTATAACAAGTGCAATATCATCATCAAACATTTCTTAGAGCTCGGATCAACTAACTAGAGACCGAAATAAGATGCTAGGAAGACGTCACTGTCCTGCTGACATGATGATACACATTTACGCTACATAGTGGAAAGAATCAGGCAATTCAAAAAACAAATACTCAGTATCTTGGATTTCAACAGCTAGCAAACAGGATATTCCCAATTTTCAGAAAAGTACCATACAATAATTAAAACTGTTCAATTTCAGCTCACTTAACAATTTTAGAGAGGAACCAAATACAAAACCAACAGACAGTAATACTTTCATTTTTGTTTAATTAAACTCTGAGCTCTAGAGAAATGAGCAATAATCTTCCCATTGTTTTACTTTCAGTATGATAAAAATGAACGTGAATTCACCTTCACATCTTCATCCAGTTTCATAATCTTCTTAATACGAGCCAGTGGGAGTTCCTGGACTCGGAAATCTTTCTGAAATGAGGAACAAGAGGTGCATAAATGGTAGGAATAATTAATAGGATGTGACAGGCAGCATGAAACCCCCTGGTTGATTTAGTCCCTCCTTTCAAAAAATATGGCAGGAGAGAAATTACAAATGAAATTAAGAAAACACAAGCTCTAGAGCAAAATACTTCTTAACCAATGCAGAGCTTCCAACAAAGGGTTTCAGGATAAACTTACGATGCCTTCTAACAGGGCCCTCATGAAAAGTAACCCCAAACAATACCAGGTTCTTTGCAAGAACAATATAGAGATGCACTATGAATGCATTTTTCCCCCTTAAGAAAGTTTACCAGTCTACAATATGCAGATTAAAATGAGATTTCTGGCCTTAGGGGTTCTTCTCCAAGTTGCCAGTTTTTCCTTCTAATCAAGCACTACAAGGGCAAGTGCCAGCAATACCTGACCACAGTGACTGCTCTCTTCAGCCAATGTGACACTGGCTATTTCTGACCTTTGCACCAACATGACACCAGAAACTAGGGAGGAGCTCCTTACCCATCACAGCATCAAAGGCCCTATCTTCAAAATCTGCTGGGCGTGGGGGTAGGAGTACAATGGGGGTAGGAGTAGAAGAGTGTGGCAAAAGGGTAAGGGTGAATTTATCAGCTGCTATGTAGGAGTAGTCCTGTCAATTTTTTCTTAACAAACAAGACTAAGTAAGTTGGGAAGAAACCACTTAACTTTACTGTGGAAAGGATTTAGGAAAGGAATTTTCGATCAGCACTACTCAATTACTTGTGATTTAAGTGCTTTTTCATTTTATTTTGATACTACTGGTATTTAAATACACAGCCAATGATGGATGGAATTCTAGAAATAAAAATCAATTTTGGGTTTCAAAGCTGCAAAGAAGAGAAAACTGATAAGGCAGAGATTAGCTAAAATCAGCAAAATCCCTACTGGCACTAGGTGTCAAATGATTGATACTATAAGTGGTCTGAAATGTGATTCACCAAATCCAATATGCTCACCTGGGAATTTACATCATTACATTACGGAGGAAGCAGCTCTTATTTGAGATTTGGTGTAATTAACATGCATTAGTGAACTTTCTTTTCCAAGACCAATAAAAAACGTCAACTATACGTCAAAGAAGGCAGTGGATCATTTTGGGAAAATATCATCAGCCTTCCCAGAATCTATTTTATGAATACAGAAAAATAGGAACTATTAAGATGAAATGTACACCAAGACATCTAATTTTTTTTTTTTTTTTTTTTTGGCCGCACCTTGTGGCATGCAGGATCTTAGTTCCCCAACCAAGGATGGAACCCATTACCCCCTGCAGTGGAAGTGTGGAGTTCTAACCACTGGACCGCCAGGGAAATCCCAAGACATCTAATTTCTCCACCCAAATCCAACAAGCTGCTTGGCTACCACTGACCTCTACAAAACCCCAACATCAATTTTTTATCTTTTCCTTTTCCAAATTAAGTATCAGCATTTTCCACAAAGCCTCTAAAAATCTGGAGTGGTAGAGGCTTAGAAGTCCAGCTTACTAAAATTTCACCAAAAGGAGATAGCATAACACATTCTAATTTTTTCTCCTCCTCTTTCATCTGTTCCTTCATGCAACTCAACTGATAGCAAATGTATGATACCTACTACTATGTGGAAGATGCAAATACACAGCCGGGCTTCCCTGGTGGCTCAGATGGTAAAGCATCTGCACGCAATGCGGGAGACCCGGATTTGATCCCTGGGTTGGGAAGATCCCCTGGAGAAGGAAATGGCAACCCACTCCAGTATTCTTGCCTGGAAAATCCCATGGACAGAGGACCCTGGTAGGCTACAGTCCATGGGGTCGCAAAGAGTCAGACACAACTGAGTGACTTCACTTTCTTTGAACAGCCAAATAGTTTAAAGACTATCACTTAAGAAATATTATAATCCCCTAAGCTATACTAGAATGGGGGTGTAAAATCCCACAGGGAAAAGAAAGAAATGACCAACTGGCAGTGGTGGGTTGGGGGGAGGTGTTGGAGTGAGCAAGAGGAGTTGGCAAATGTTTCACAGAGGGGCTGACACCTGAATCGTGTCTTGGAATCCTGCAAATCTGCTTGCTGGAAAAGTGTATGTGAATGTTATTCAGACAAAGGACACAGCACACACAGAAGCACAGAGACAAAAAAAAACCTGGCCTATTTAAGTTTTAGATGTATGACCTCAGTACAGAGGGGAGAAGCAGGAAAGGGAATGCTGGATTGGGGCCAGACCCTAAAGGGATTTAAAAACAAAAAACATTTAACTACAGAAATCAATCACTGGTCCTCCTTCTTGTGTGGTGTATCACGCAAAATGATGCTAAACAGAAATGCCAAAGAAAATGCTACGGATGATAGTTCCTTTGGAAGGCCTCCCAGGATGATACACACAGCACAAGATTATGACCACAAGATTTAGGTCTCTTACAAGTATGCTCAAATTTGGCTTCGTCATTTAATGTAATTCCCACAACACTGTTCTAAGATTACTTAACTAAAGCTCAGAGCTGATAAAAAGACCTCCTTCCCCAACTTGAAAGAATAAAGTATTACTTTCAGAATTTTCATGAGACTAAAATTTAAAAAAAAACAACAAGGAAAAGTCAAGATACAGCCCCACCTTGATGAAGAGTAAAATGAGGAAGAAACTTACAAAAAACTCTGTTCTAAGTCCCATCCATCTTTTCTTTTGTGAGAAATTTTCTCATGATCTCTAAACCCTGAGATCTTAAAGGATCTTCAGTTGTGCTTGTGTGGCTCATTATCTCTGACAATAGCCCAGCTTTCTATAATCTCAGCCCAGCTTTCCAGTCACATGTAAGGCTTTATGACAAGCTTATTGGAGAGAAGCGCCCCTTCACGATCGGTAAACTGGCTTTCAATTCAATGCTCCCCTTGTCATTGGCAACCACGCAACTGACAGGAGTATCATTTAACTTCTTATCCTGATGCGAATCCAAGTGGAGTAACAACTGACACGTTTTATTCTTGGGAGTGACATCAGAAAGGTGGGAGAGCGGATTCTCTCTCAGAACATCTTTGTGCTCCTGACCACAACCAAAAAAGTATGTTTAAAAATGCTGCCATCTGAAACTGCTGAACTTCAAGAAGTCTGAATTCACTCCAAGGAGAGTTTAAAGCCAAATTACAGTCAATAGGTCTCAGGCTGAACTAAACAACATCTGGAGTTTCAAATAATGATGAGGAATCTTTTGCAGGCCTACTTGTCAGGCACTCACTCTGCAAAATAAAGATTCTATCTTCTCAAAAGCAGTGATTCTCAACATGGACAGCATGTTAGGATAACCTTGGGGAGCTTCTGAAACACAAGATATCTGGGCTCTACCTCAGACTAACTGAATTAGGAACTCTAGGGAGCGGAGTCCTGGCATCACATTTTCTGAAAACTACCCTGGTGAGTATAATCCACAGTGAGGGTTAAGGACCACTGCTTTAAAGCCTTGCTGCTCAAAGTGAGGTCCCTAGACCCACAATGTCATCATCTGGGAACATGAATGAAGTGCAGAATCTCAGGTTCCTCTCCAAACCTGCTAAATCAAAATCTGTATTTCAACATGACCCTCATGTGGTTCACATATAGACAATAAAGTCTGTGAAGCACTGTTCCACAGGAAGGGCTCAAACAGCACAGGACCTATTTTTTAGCAGTCCACCAAACTTCACCTCCAAGTTCTTGTTTAAATGGTTATCTGACTTGATTGTAATGGTGGAAATGTCATCTTCCAATCTGGGGACACTGAAGAATGAAAAGATATAACTGGCAATTAAAAGAAAGTGACCAACGCATTAAATTACTTTGAAGGCTAAATGGGGTGTAGGGAGGGAGGTTGAAGGAGAATTAGATTTTTCTCTAAGATTCAGCATTACTACCTCCCCACCTGCCCCACAAAGGACAAAAGTGAGCTCTTTCTCCCCCACTTTCAAAGAGGTCTAGAGAGTAAGATTTAATGCCAAGAAGTCTATTAATTATTGCTCCCAGAGCTCTGCTAAGCAGGAATATAGTATTTTACACAATCATCCTGGTATATAATCATTTTGGTATGATTTTTAATCAACTTCAGTTTCAGGTGAGCACCACCTGGATTTATGGACAATGCAGAGCTTTCAAGAATGAGGAGAGCATGACGGCTAAGCTGAGACAAAAGACAGACTGCTTCTGCAGAACAGAGACTGAGACAGCTGCGGCCAGAGTCTCCAATATATCATGGGCTATATCAGCTGTGCTGAGTCGCTCAATTGTGTCCAGTTCTTTGCGACCCCATGGACTAGCAAACTCGAATGACTTATTTTTGGAACACCTCTGTCACAGTCTTACTGTGAGACATGTTGAGAGACCACAACACCTTATGAGTGTTCTCATAAACTTTATTTACGTTGGATAGTTTGAACATACAGATTTTTTAAAAAATCTGGTAGACATTTTGAGGTATCAGCCTAAGAGGCTCTGCTATATCTGAGGAAGTCTCGTTGTTAAGTGCTGTTTGAGCTCTATAAAGGCACATACTAAATATCAGCCACGTCACACAGGCAGAGGTTAGGTCAGAGAAGCAGATGTCTTCATTTGCCATCAGCAGAGGGAAAATAAAAGTTTTGCAAAGGGACTTCATTGGATTGCATTCTCACTCAAACTTAGCACTATGCTGCTTCACACTAAATCTGAACTGGAGGAGTCTATGATTCATTTAAACATTTACTGTGCACCTATTACACTCCAGGGCTTCCCTTGTGGCTCAGCTGGTAAAGAATCCGCCTGCAATGCGGGAGACCTGGGTTTGATCCCTGGGTTGGGAAGATTCCCCTGGAGAAGGGAAAAGCTACCCACTCCAGTATTCTGACCTGGAGAATTCCATGGACTGTAGAGTCCATGGGGTTGCAAAGAGTCGGACATGACTGAGCGATTTTCACTCACTCACTCACTCACTATTACAAGCCAAACATTATTCTAAGCATCTGATTTAAGAGATACCATGGTAGCAGTCTAGGATTCTTTTCTTGAGAGTATGTGGAAGGAAAATTTTAGCCATCAACAGAATAATTAAAAATGACTTTCCTCCTTGGTCTTCTTTCTCCTTACTCATAAAACTTGAACTAAAAGTGAACCCCTCAAAGTAATCCACTTTTAACCTCTGAAGGACTAGCTGTCTAGCTACAAAAAGTTGGTCAACACCACTATCTTCTCTGATGTCAATCAAACTTGGAAATTAAACCAAGCAGGATAAAATTAAAGCCCATATTCCTCTTCACTGCAGCATTATTCACTATAGGCAAGACAAAAGCAACCCAAATGCCCACTGACAGCTGACTGGATAAACAAAATGTGGTATATACACATATACAGGAAATACCATTCAGCCTAAACAAAGAAATCCTGCCATATGCTACAACATGGAGGAACCTTGAAAACATTATGCTAAGTAAGTGAAATAAGCCAGGCACGAAAAGACAAGTACTATATGATTCTACTTATATGCGGTACTTGGAGCGGCCAAATTCATAGAAACAAAGCTGAACACTGGTTACCAAAGGCTGGAGAGTGGGGAAAGTGGATAGTTGTTTCACGAGTGTAAAGCTCCAACTCTGCAGGATGAAAAAGTCCTGGAGATCTGTTTCACAACAATGTGAATATACCACGGAACTGTACATTTTAAATGGTCAAGATGGTAAATTTTGTTGTGTTGTTTTTACCACAATTAAAAAAAAAATTCAAAGTCCAACAAAATACAGAAAAGCTAGGTGCTGAATTTGAACTTCTAACAGTCACCTGGTCACTTGTCTGATCCTGAATTTGTTTCTGTACTCAAGCTGGAGCAAACCTGCTGCACTGCCTAGTCCCACCAGAGCTCAGGAAGCACTAGTTTTACACCAGGCTGATCCCAGCACCAAAACCTGAAAGCTTAACCGTGACACTGTCCCCTCAAAACATACAAAATATCCCACTTCTCACTTTATAATTCCATTTTTTCCCTCCCTTCTGTTTTATATCTAAGATACTATTGATAACTACCAACTTTAGACTGCAGAAGAATGATTTTTTCAGTGGAAATCCACCAGTGAACACAGGCCACTCAGAGAAAGCCCAAACCAGGTCAAATGCTAAAAATCCCCCATATGTCCAGAATATAGGTTTTTTTTTTTGACCCCTGAAGTCAGTGGACATTCATCACAATGAGAAGTTATCGTTTATTTTATTCGTTCATTACCTGCTTCTGTCTCTCCCACCAGAATGCATGCTCTGTGAGTGTACTAGTTTTGTCTTTGTGATTCACAATGACTAGCCATAGTAGGTGTCTAAGTATTCATCGAGTACATGAACACTGATCAGGTATGTCAGAGATTAAGGACCAGAAACTCTTAAGAAATTGCAACTTGAGTTCTACATCAGGAAAGAATTCAGTATTCGCTCTGCCAGGATGCTAAAACCTCTGCGGCAGGAATGACATATCTAACATAGTACTCCTTCAGCCATTTGCTGAAATGGCACCAAACAGAACATTCTTCATTATGGATGTAACATCATACTCTCCCTTTTAATGCTTCAGATTCATCACTGTGCCTGACTCAGTAACTATTTAATACATATTTATTTGTTGTCAAATTAATTGCCCAACAGTTTTCACCGGGTCCTAGAAACCTGGCAGGCCCACTAAATCAGGCCACAGAAAAGAACTAAAGCTTCTGGGGGAAAGAAGCCCTGCTTTCCTGCATTCTCTAAAAGATCTGCCTCACACTAAACAGTCTCCAAGTCAAAGCATCCACAGGCCTAAAGAAAGCCATTTAAAAAAAAAAAAATCCATGTAGTTACTTCACCTAAAGTAAATTAAATCTTCATCTTCCTACCCACAGGTCAGAAATGAACTATACCTTTGTAAATGGTGCTTGAGATTAAAAATGCTTTAGCCTAAGTTTTGGTTATTCATCTCAAAGCTCGTTAAAAGTCTCTCACTTTTCCTTACCACTGTTAAATTCCGGATTTCTTCCATGACACGAGGCCAGAAGGACTGCAGGCTCTGCTGGGCATCGCTGCTACTAGCACCACCAAATCCTCCTTCTGTGGACATTCTGACAGCTAAAAAACAAACACACACACGACACATGTTACACATAATAAAGTCAGGCTTTATATCTATTTATATCTTTCCTTGTGGATGTTTTCACTAATTCACTCAGTTTTTCAGTCTGAGAAGATAATACAATTGTGCTGAAGAGGTTTTTCACACCAACTTAAAGTCTTAGCAAATAATGAGGAATGTTTTCCCTTTCCTCCAGCTTATATCACAGAGACTAAGAAGAAGCTGAAATCAGAAAATCTAAAATTCCTAGGGGGAAAAATAAATAAATAAATGAATAAATGAATATACATATACATATATATATATAAACTGCTAGAAACCCAAACTCAAATCCTAACGTGAATCAAGGACTTTTAATGTCTTATTCTGAAGAGAAGGGGAAAAAAAAATGTACTGTGCTGCCCTGGTGCTGTCCATAGTTTTCAGTGCCGTCCTGTCCAGTGTTTTCCAGTTCCACGTGGCTTCTCTGCGCCACAGCCTGCAGCACATACATTAAGAGTCCCAGGTGACTAACACTGTACATAAATGTAAACCAGAGTCTTAAGACTAAGAGCCAAGTTCATTCTGCTGTTTTAGTCACTGTGGTCCCATTTCTTTGGGGCTGACGATTATTATTCTTTCTAATCTCAAACTAATCTGCCTCAAAGGACACAAAATCTGTAAAGCCCAGGCCAGTAACTGAGTGGATGGCACAAAGTCTTTGAAGTCACTTCCAGTTCTTCCCTTACCTGAACCTTGTCATCAGGCACAAAGTCAAACAAAGCCCACCGGCAATTGGAAGCTTTAAAGACGGTTGAAAAACAACGGGGAATTAAATTCAGTAGAGAGAGAAGAGGACCAAAGTTTGGTCAACTGCTTTGTCATGAGGGAAGGAAGATGAATAAGGATCACTGCACCAGCTATATCTATACCATAAATATAGATAATACAGTAATGTTTGAAAAGATTTACAGAGGGAAAGTAAAAAACTGCAGATGGCTTAAATGTTTATCTGGCAAATACTTAAATCTAAGAAACACTTTAATTAAACACAAAGAACAATAAACTTTAGTGATATCCCAAGAATTTCTATTCTGTGAAATTACTCAAAAAGATTTAACATGCCAGTGACAGGATGCTGGCGGAGAGCTATGTAAGTCTTTAAGAACTAATTCTGAAGGGCTGAAAGAAAAGCAGCAAGGCCAGGTGTCACATGACCAAACTGCTACTTCCCAGGGTCCCTGTGGATGCATGCCGGGCAGATCAATCTCTATCAGCAGAGTGGACGAAGGCTGATAAATCTAAGTTTAGACTGTGAGGATGTCTAATTCACTCCTAAATGTTTGCTTGGGATTGTCCTAGAAATCTCTGATTTTTTTTTTTTTTTCCTTTTTCTTCTAAAGGAAATGATGAGAGGAAAGAACAGAAGGAAAACAAGAGTACAATCTTCAAAGCAGATTTCACCCTGGTGTAATGACATTAGTGGGTGATGATGTAATGGGAAAAGGTTTGGAGCCAATTTCTGGTGCTGAAGGCCCACAAGCAGCTCTATACATCAGCAGGAACTCTAAGTCCTAGGAAGCAATATGATCCTGGAGTTTCTGGAGGGAATTAAAGTGAAGAGTGTTGAATCACAGTTGGAAATGACTAGATTAAAATCTTGAGTCCTAAAAATCCAAGAACACTTCAGCTCAGCTCCCATGACATCTTCACTTATCACCATATGCACGTGACCTATACACTATTCTCTTAGATGTACTGAGAGCAAAGAAGTCAAGGTAATCTAGAGAAGTTTAGTTATTTATTTTTATTAATAGATTCTTATGAGGTACTCATGACAATGATGAGAGCGAGAATCTAACCTTTTTAAAAGGTGCAAATAAAATTTTTCCAGAAATGAAATTAATTATCAAAAAACTTTAAAAACGAATCTAACCTTTTACTGTATGGACCCAAGGAGAGGCCTGATCTTACAGAATCTGCCATGTAAGCTGCTATGGTCAAAGAAGGAAGAGGCATAGTTGCCAGTGTGATACTCTGTATAACTTGCTAATGAGAAGCAGGATTCCTCTGAGTGCAAAGGTCTTTAAGATTTACAAAGCTGGTAACCAGTTTTGACTATCCTCTGATCTCCTCCCACAAATGTTATCAAGGTACATAATTCAAGAAGCATTTTTAAAACCATCTGGGCATAGTCTGCTTTTAAATCTTGAATGGCCCCAACTAAGCATGTGCTGGCGCAATCAGTTCCCAAACATCTGTGCAGTCAATAGTTCATGAATGAATCTTTGGCTGGCTCAGAGCCACACACTGTTGGAGTGGGGGTGCGCACAAAACAAAAGGTAAAAACATTTTTCTGGAACTGACATACATATTAAAGGTTATTAAGTTTTTAACTTGAGAGACCCATTCTGAATTAGAAAACCATAAATGGATAATGGCAAAAAAATCCAAATCAATAATAATGTTCTTTACATTTAACTGCCTCATAGAACTTTAAAACGGAGCAGGGGGTGCTTTAAGAACCACTCAGGTTCAGCTCCTCTAAAAGATGCTCACAGCTCTACTTCAACCTCTGCCCAGCTCCCTCAATTCACTGAAACACGAGCTCCTCCCCCTACGGTTCTGAGAACCTGGTGCACTGGCTAGGCATTCTTTTCCATCTTTGGACAGCTCTCACTGCTCTTCTTTACATTAAGCTGAATTTACAAACAAAGGATCATTTCAGCTTTGGATGTAGTTACAACTTTTATGATTTTTCCATCCAGAAACCTCTTTTCATAAATTCCTGACTTCAAAAAAACAAAGGTACTGTACTCTCCTCATCAGGGACAGAAGATCTTTTCATGAGGAAAAAGAGAAAATGGTTTGGAGCATGTTTCCTAGCATCTTTGCACAGAAATAATTTGTAGATAACTCTCAGTATCTCTTGGAAGACCATAAATTGTTACTATAAATTCCTAGAAAAGGTGAGTATTTTTATTCAAAAGGCTTTCCTTAAAGCAGATCCAGTCTTTACATGGGGCTTTAAAAATTAGACCAAATCTCAAGCAACAGATTTTATAAAAATAAGCTAGTATTCTCAATATTTTCTGACCGTGGCACAACTTAAAATTAAAATAATAAAACCTAATCATAAACAAATTTTGCTCACTAAACACCCATGTTGAAAAACATAAAGTAACTTATCACTTATTTTAATATTACATTAATTGCAACTAAATTGATTTTGCTACAGAAGTAGCCTATTTGTAACATCTACAACCCATGGAAAATATGCCAGGTTCATCTTCTAGAATGATGAGAAAGGAATGGATTTAAAAGTAAGAAAGAGATTTATATCCCAGGATGCTTTTTACTCCATGTTAAACTGCTATTGCTATCATGAGATAAAGCTATTTACATACACTAAGACCAAGCCGCATTAACTGACTCTTCTGAAAAATGGACAATAGTATTTCCCAGATTTAATTCATAATTAATATTAGATTTATCATTCATGTTCATTAAACAGTTTATAAATACCCAAATTAGAGTGCCTGATTAATTATTTAATAAAGACTTAAGAATCAGATAAAGTATTGAATGGTTGTTGCTATAAGAAATCTCAACTCTCATTATCTTTTAATTTATCTGGTTTTAAACACAGCTTCCTTTCCAAAACTAAAATGGGAAGAATCAAAGGCCACCAGGAAAAGGCCATTTCTCCAATGCTCAAATCAACTGCCATCTCTCCCCAGGTCTCTAAATCACCACAAGTGATCACTCCTTCCGTGAACCTTCAGAGCTCTTAATCTGTACTTCTTCCTGCCCTCACCGCATTACCTTGTATGATCATTATTTATGTATTTCTTACCACATTTCCCCTTCTGGTTTACAAGCTTCTTGTGGGTAGGACATGAGTATGAGTCATCTCTGGAATCCCTCACAGCACCTAGCACAAAGTCTGATAAATAATTACTTCTGAATGAAGGAGAGTGGTTGCATATGTATTTTCTGAGAAAAAAGAGGCCTCTTGGAAAGCCTGGCTCTGAAATAAGATTTATTGGGACCGCAAATTATTTTTAAGAAGTTCAGAATATATGAGGTTCTCGCTGGGCCTTTAAAATGTTAGTAGGACTACAATCAGAAAGAAATCCATGTGACTTGCTGAAGTGAATTTAAGATAAAATGAAGGAAGAGGACAGACAGACACACATACACATGTCCTGGAAGTTACAAGGCAGACCAGAAGGCTGGAAACATCGGTGTGTACTATTCCACCGCATAAAACTCTTGAAAGTCAGAATCTTCTCAGAAAGGTGTCCAGGACAGATGAGCAAAGTTTGAAAAATTAATGACAAGTAAGTAGGAGGAGAAAGGGGGTGGGGAATACCTCTGTTTGGCCATCCACTGCCAGGAAGATAAGGAGAAAATCATGCAGAAAATGAGATGATTCGATCAGATCACTCAAGGGCACACAATCTAACTGTCATTCAAATATCCAGTTACTCTTTATCATTCTTGAAGAAAGAAGACTTAAGCAGTTTTCAAAACATCTCAAAAGCAGAGTGCTCCTCCTTTGAGATTCTCCTGGAAGTC
Source organism: Cervus canadensis (assembly GCF_019320065.1). NCBI lineage: Eukaryota > Metazoa > Chordata > Mammalia > Artiodactyla > Cervidae > Cervus > Cervus canadensis. Next base: position 100,072,758 of record NC_057387.1, read on the forward strand.
TTTCAAGCTCTTGGTTTTGACCAGGGACCATTCTTACCAAATCCTCCCTGAGTGACATGCTGGACATGGAACAGGATGCATCAAAATGATCAAGCTCATAAAATACAAAGAAACATAAGGTTTTACTACAATATCCCCTAGTCTCTAAAACCCTGCGCCTTTAGAGCTAAAGCCTATTTCTTGGCATATACCTCACTCTCTCTACAAAAATCCTTTGTAATATGTCTAAACCCACATATAGCTCTCTAAAGTAACTGAAACCAAACAAATGTTGTTGGGAGACAATACCTAAATCCCTATCATCGCAACAACTATTCAAGGAAAAAAGACCACAGGAAACTCCCCTAAAATGAAGACCAATCTTTGATCAATGCTGCTTCTTATTAAAATACTAGAGCTGCCCCATTCCAGGTAGTCACATTTTACTTAAAAATAATGCTCTCACTGTTAAATGCAAGCAAATATGCCTTAGCCCAGTTGTGACTGAAGAACAAATCTAAACACTGGTACCTTCTTTTACCTCAGTGGCCCTCACCATCCAACTTGCAGCCTTTATTTAGGCTGAATGCTGAGAATGTCCCTAATAGTTCCTATGTATCTCCAACTTAACATATATGAAGCATCTCCCTATGTTCAAAGCACATTAACTTCTTCACTTCTTTTCTTGACTTGCATTTTGATCATGGTTTCCTGTCATTAGATACATGATTTTCATTTTGCCCAGTTAGTAGCTCTATAGCACACATTTTATGTTCCGGTACTACTCAGGTATTTATTGAAGTTAGTTCCAAGCTTCTTTATTTGAGTTGGCTAAAACTGTTGAGATACTATATTTCAAACGGGGAATGAGAGACAACGAGAGATAAAGAAAGAATATTAATATGAATGAATGAAGAAGAAAGCTAACTTCTGCTTGCTATTTTAGATATTCTCTCAAACTACAAAGAAAAGTGAAAACTAAATTTGAGAACTGAAATTTCTGCAACAAAACAATTCCAACATCACGCTGGTTCTCATGTTTACATAGATGGGCCTAAAACCATTATCAATCACAATGGCTAAAAAGGATTTCAAGCGTTAAGGAGGCATAGGACAATTTCAAAAGAAAAATAACACTGTTCTGGAAATAAAAAGACCTTCGTTTGTGAACTGGCCTGCTGCCGACTAGCTAGTGTCCTTGGGCCAGTCACTGTACTAAGCCACTGCAGATGCAATGTCCACTGAACACACACACCAAAGGGCAAAGAGGGCGTCTGGTATGGAAGGCCTACACTTCACTGCTTGAGGATGCAGTAAGTGAATGAATACAAGGCAGGGTGACAAGAGAGAAAAGAGGGTTCAATTGTCTTTATTTAAGCTCATCTAAGGTTTCTAACGAAGCAAGAAAGCACTAAGCCTAGTGCCAGAAACTTGACTACTTAAGTTCTAAACATAACTAGATACCAGATGGTCATGCTTACTGACAGGTTACTATACAGTACCCCACTGCTATAATAATGAATAATGTAGTCTTACTGGAGACCCCTTTCCCTAATCCTGAACAACACTAAGTTCAGTGTTTGAGGAGGTGTCTGTCTTGAACTCCAAATGGCTAAGTAAGTCTGAAGCCCCTTTTCTAACTGCCTACAGAAGAAACTGTGCTTTCCAAAAGACTATAGGTTGGAACTGGCTGTACACTACTCTTCCTGAAGATCTGTTCACAAAGACACATTTTCAAACTGGCAGCAGAGACACTTCCTTCAGAAACAAAAACATGTTTCTGTTTGCTGTCTACTACAACATAACCTTTCAAACAAGGACTAGATCATAATACAGTGTGTCTGGAAAAAAAGGAAGGTAGAGCAACTTATGGTATGAAACTCAACAGGAAGGCATGACCAGAACATTAAAAAAAAAAAAAAACCTGTTTCTGTGGAATAGAAACGATATGTAAACATATTACTTCACACACTTGTTTCCTCATTCCTTCAATGATGTCCAACTTACATGATATATGTTATATACACAGGCCTATATGACAGCAACAAAACACTATCAGTATTTTGTATTATGGAGAAAAAAGACTAACAGGTGTTTTAGTGAAGTATTCTAAAGGCAAGGGCCCACAAACTACAGCCCCCAAGCCAAATCTGGCCTGCAGCCTGTTTCTATAAATTCACTTTTACTGGAAGACTGCAGCCTCATTCATTTACGTTGTCTATGGTTGTTTTCACGCGGTAACAGTAGAGTTCAAGTGTTACAAAAGAAAGTGTATGACCAACAAGCTAAAAATATCATCTAGCCCTTTACCAAAAAAGGGGATTTGTTAACATAACAATGGGGAAACTGAGTGCCAGAGATTGGAAAGCTTGCAGTAGATTACACAACTGTTATATGGCTTCCTCACCCATTCAATCTCCAGCCCACTCCATGCCACAAAAATACCTGTTAATCTCTCTTGACACTCCAACCTAATGAAAGTAAATAAATTTCTGAAGGAAGAATGACAAGTAACTGTTTTTTTCAGACTCTGAGCCTCAAAGAAAATTCTAACACAAGCTGGAGAAAGAATAGTGCTATGTGTGCTCAGTCGTGTCCAACTCTTTGCAACCCCATGGACTGTAGTCTGCCAGGCTCCTCTGTCCATGAGGATACTCCAGGCAAGAATACTGGAGTGGGTTGCCATGTCCTCCCCCAGGGGATCTTCCCAACCGAGGGATGAAACCCAGGTCTCCAGCATTGCAGGTGGGCTCTTTACCTTCTGAGTCACCAGGGAAGTCCACAGTGCCTGTTGTCTAAGCTAAATCATGTTCAAAACAAAGAGTCATTCTGCTTCCTGGATCCCTTCTGAGACTCAGAAACTCTAAGAACAACCTTCACCCAGTCTCTAGCAGGATCCCGAGTTGACGTATGCCCAGAAGTGAAAAGTGTGATTCTGAAGAATGTTTCAAAGATACCAACTTAAGAGCTTTAGAGTTTTACATAATACTTGTTTCATACATTATCCTCAGTTGATCTCTACTCAGCTCAGGGACAAAGATATCAGTATTATTTCAATTTTACAGATAAGAAAGCCAAGGGTTGGGTATCTTTGTGCTCGAGGTCACATGCAGTAAATGGAGAAGCTGGAAATACAAAAGCTCTAAAACTCTGTTCTTGATTTGGTACAGCTTGTTCATTCTCACTTCCTGTTGCTTTAAGGTGCGTGTATATGCAAACTATTCAGAGATATGAGCAATCTCAGCTGTGATCACTGACTCAAATCCTTAACCCAAAAGATCATTTTAATCCACTTGTTCCCAAAATCTCTGTGGCAAACATGGAAGAGAAGATGCTCATGGCACTGCTATCTCCTATCATACAAACATCCTTAATTCTCTGCGTCTCCTTCCTTGCTCCCTCTCTTTTCTATTTTATCATTCCCTCTTGCTTGTCTCTAGGACAGTCAGTAGCACCTATGAATACTCAGCTGCAAACAGTGGGGGGCAGTAAAGTACAGGGTAAGTACATAAAGAAAATCTATTGGATTTTCTATTGAAAATCCATTAAAATCAATTTTCTATTTGAAAATCTTTTGGAGGTTCTTGTTCTCTGGCTACTAACTTGTCACTTAACTTCTTGAGGCCTCTGGTCACCTCACAAGGCAGCTGCAGCACACAAATGGGAAACACATGTAAAAAGGCCTTGAAAAATACCAAGCATCATATAAATGTCATATGGCATATCAAAATCACTGCTCAGAGCTAAATAAGTCATCTATCCTGGTCTGACCAGTCTCAAACACAGTACCACACCAAAAGACCAATCTCGCTTACATACAGTAACAAGTAACCCAATTTGCTTCTTTCTCTAATTTAGACTACTTAAGAGTTTCCGGAGTGCAAAGTCAGATGCATAGAAACAAATGCACTGAGAAATCTTCTTCCACTTCTTTTATAAACGTAAAATAACTTAAAGCCCTTTAAAGTTTTAAATTCAGAATGAATATACTAGTTCCAAATAAAGAAATCAAGATAGATATGATTAGGTACGCTCTTAACTTAAATCCTTGGGAATGTCAATGATCAGTAGCTATGCAGGCTCTCTCTCTAGACAAATCCAAAAAAACTAAAATTCTTAGAACATGTCTCCTTGGACACCTCCGACTTCTGTAAGCAGGGAGTATGTGGCTGTTCTGTCTTGTAGAAGGAATCTTGTTTTTTATGTTAGAAGGTGGAGGAGACCTGGAATCTAGGCAGCTTCCCATCCCATCTGGCCCCACCAACCAAGAGAAAGATTCTGTTTCAAGCTCTGAAAAGAGCCCTGGCTGCTTCTACCTCCAAGATCTTGGAGTAAAGGGAACATGTTGTGAAAGTATTAATTTTTGAAACTATCTAATGGATTGAAACCAACTTTTTAAAGTTTTTTTGGGGACTAGCACTGCTAAGGAGCTTGCTTTCACACTATGTACAACTGTAAGAAATTAAACATACACAGTCACTGATCAGTGATCACTAAATTTTTTTCTCCTCAAGAAACCATTCCTGGCACCCAATAAAATCTATTTCTATAATTAGTGTATTCACTTTCTTCAGACACATTATTATTATTAGGCACATTATTTTTTAAGCCTAAAATTTTCATGCTCCTATTTTCTCTCCAGTTCTTATGTAATTATCTTTTTGTTTCTGGCACATCCTCAAGGAAAACATGGCTTGCACATAGTGGGGACTCCACACACATCTACTAATGAACAAACACAAGCTCCTCAAGAACTATTTTAAGACGCCAGGTACCTTTGACTTCACTCTGGGTTCTTTTCTTTGAAATGTGCATATGGGGAAATCCCTTCTCAAGTACCAAAGCTCAGCTGTGCAGTAACTGTTGTGTAGTAATACAATGGAAAAGTAAAAAAAAGGTGGGGATGGGAAGAAACCTGTTCTACTTTAGAAAATGTTAACACAAATGTTCATAATTATCTAATCACAGACTCCAGTGAAAAACAGAAGATTGTGCTGGTGAATTAATCCATCTAAAAACTGGAGAATTCTCGATTAAAAACTTGGAGGGCATTAAAAGAGTGTCAGTAAGAGCTTGGCTTTATTGATTTAGCTGCATGATTCTGCTGATTCACAGACACTAAATTCTGCCCTCTGCTTAGTGTCTTTAGCACTGATTTGAAAGTTAAAAGCAAGCAAGCAAGAAAGAGCATGAGAATAAACAAATCCTCCAGGTCAACCAAACGCTGACTCTGCCACCTCTGCGTATACAGCCGTCAGGAACAGAGAATGTAAAGACCACTTCAAAGGATGCAAAGCAATGGGGATGGTCATGCTAATCGGTTGCACTTGTACATGCTTTACACTTTGTAAAGTAGCTTTCCTCCTTTGCATTATCTAATTTATTCTTCACTACAAACACAAATACTAATATTCCTATCTGACAGATAAAGAATCCAGAAGACTGAGGGACATGTCTTAGGTTACAGGGCAAGTATATGCCAGAGCCAGAACCACGACCCATATGCCCTTATTCTCAGCTCTGTGCTCTTTCGTGGCATGCTCTCCTCCCTCTTTAGAACTGGTAACTCAGCAAAGGACCAAACAATTGAGAACCTATGGATCCTCTCAGCCTGGAACATAAACCCATCAAGCCCTTTATCTTTTAGTTTTCCTGATCATCCTCCTGGAGAATATACCCTAAAAAGCCAAGATGTCAGATTTTTATATATTTCAGAGTAGAAAGTTTAAGGTTTTCAAGCTTGTTAAAGCTGCAGTTGCCCATAAGGAGGAGGACTTCGGAATATCTGGTCACCAACCAAGAGTAGACATAAAAAGGTCCAGTAGATCAAGTTCAGTCTCTGGGGGACTGATGATGAGAAGTCACTATCTTTTCACTATAGTTGAGAGGAATAGCCTTAGCCTGCTGCTGCTGCTGCTAAGTCGCTTCAGTCGTATCCGACTCTGTGCGACCTCATAGACGGCAGCCCACCAGGCTCCCCCATCCCTGGGATTCTCCGGGCAAGAACACTGGAGTGGGTTGCCATTTCCTTCTCCAATGCATGAAAGTGAAAAGTGAAAGTGAAGTTGCTCAGTCGTGTCTGACTCTTAGCGACCCCATGAACTGCAGCCTACCAGGCTCCTCCATCCATGGGATTTTCCAGGCAAGGGTACTGGAGTGGGGTGCCATTGCCTTCTAGCCCCCACTTACTGGAGCCGCTTCCACTGCTGCACACTTTTAGGAGGAATCACCTGCCATAGCTAAACGGGGAACGTAGTGGCAATGTTAGTTTAATTATGTGGCCATTCCTCTTAGAATCAAAAATCCCTGTTCTAACTACCTAACAGGGATAAAATGAAGATTATAAATCACAGCTAGGAAATACAAGCAGCTGATTATTTAAGAACACAATGACTCATCTAAAAACACTAATCTGTGTGGTTCAAGGTAAGAACTCAAATATAAGAGGTACCCAATACATACCACAGATGTACATTTGCACATCTAAGGAATACCAGAGAACAACTAACACAATTCTAACCTTGTATCTATTTGGAAATCCTTCAACTATTTCTCTGATCTTAGTAAATTTAGATAATTCCCCAACATAATGGCAGTATTCATACTAGTATGCTATCTATTTGTACTATGTTTCATTCTGAAAAGAAAGAGTTGTGTTCACCTATCTTGTTTGACAAAAACTTTAAAAATCACTCCATGAACTGTAAAGGACTATGTTTCACACAAACATATTACATTACTTAACTACCTTCAAGGGTAGCGTTATGAGCATCTGACCTGTTAATTACCAGAAGAGAAATAATCATGGAGTTCAGGATATAAACAACAGAGTAAGGTGGCTGGAAACGTACCACTATTCCTCTAATGAAAAGGTTCTTATTGCCTCTGTTAGACTCAGGATAGTTACAACATACCTAGCCTAGAAATCTGCTAAATCCTACAGATGAGGCCATCCTATTCCTGGTAATGTACTGTGTGTGCTGCTCTTCAGTGTTATCCTGACCATGTGGATATAAATTACTCGCTAAGTAAATGTTGCCAAATTCCTACTGTGTATTTATGGTTGGCTTCATGCAGAACACTACCATTGGAGGCTTTACAAAGCTAACAGTGATAAGATTAGGTGGATGCAACTAGGGAAAAAAGTCTTTGCACTGGATGGGGATGTGTGTGTATACTTAAGAAGTTAAACAAGAAAGCCTGAGGTTATGCATCCACACACATATACATAAACATATATACAACTAATCTCAAAAAGCTACTGCATAACTTTTCAAGGAAATACTTGTACTTTTTCAGAAAAAGTGAAGGCCAGATCATAGGGCAGCATTTCTAATCTTCTTCATATCAAGGCACACACTGAAAATGTTAGTATTACCTTTCTGAATATTTAACCTATGGGCTAATACTTATGGCCTTGCTCACTTGAACCTGTGACAAGATCGTGTATCATGCATGGCACTCCACCATGCTCATTTCTAGATGTCTCAACTTCAGGGTCCAACCTTTCCTGTGTTTCCATCATGGACATGAAGCTTTATTCTTCTGGTCCTCTGTCCATCCTCTCCCTTGATTTCCCATCCATTCCCCAGGTTCAGTTATGATCTTGATGAGCTTAAATTCCAAACATACTTTACCAATTCTGGTATTTCTCCAAAGCTCCAGTCCTGCTTGCTGAACATCTCCAACTGGAAAGCCACCCAGAACTCTTAACTCCTTTTGTCTAAAGTTAAATCTATCTTCTTCTTTCCCCAAACCTGCTCCTTCTAACTTTTCTATTTCCATCCTCCAGTCTCCCAGGCTTGAAATCTGAGTCATCCTAGATTCTGTTCAATTCTAATTAACTGGTAAACTCTGTAATAACAGTGTCCATCTCCTGACCTTTCTTCATATTGCCACTATCTCTACTCAGGTTCTCATCTCTTCCATGGAATAATAAAAATGATGGATAACAGCTAATGCTACTCATTTAGGACTGTGTGCCAAGTATGGTTCTAAGCCTTTTACACTGCTCTTTTACCCTCACAATAATCCTATAGGTTGTGAACCTAGTATGTGAACTCACTGCATAATGTTTACTATTTCTAGGATCCTCTGTCATTTTTACAATTATATTTCATGAATATTATAAAAGCATAGCTCTGATAATGTTATATCAACCTATCACCCAACATTTCCAATGGTTTACCATTATTAAGGAGAGACAGTTCAAATTTCTTAGCTTCGCAGTCAAGGCCCTCCAATATCTGACCTCAACTCACTTCTGAGACTTCTTTCTTTTGCTACTCCCTCGGGGCTTCCCAGGTGGCATGAGTGGTAAGGAACCCGCCTGCCAATGCAGGAGACATAAGAGACACGAGTTCAATCCCTGGGTCGGGAAGATCCCCTGGGGTAGGGCACGGCAGCCCACTCCAGGAGCTTGGCAGGCTAAAGTCCATAGGGTCGCAAAAGAGTCGGACACGACTGAAGCCACTTGGGACCGACGGACCTATCCCTAACTCATCTCCTTATGCGCTATGCAGACAAGACCATTTACTGCTCTCAACCCACACTATACCTTTTGAATCATGACCCTGCTCCTCCTGTTCCCCACGCCTGAAGTGCTCACGCCCATACCTCCAAGTCCAACAAAATGCCTTCCCTCATTCCTAAGCCAGAGGGTCTCCCCTCCTCTGAATTCTGTGCCTTTTGCTTGTACTTTCCATATCAGTTTCATACACTTGATATATATACATCACCTGTCTCCCCTACCTGACTGTTAGATCCTGTAGTGTTACAAAAACTAAAGTATACACCAATTTTATCTGTATACATTTTCTGAAATCGCCACATAAATGAGACATGCATGCAGGTGAATTAGTGAAAGAAGTATAAAGCATTCAACTTTAGTATTTTCTCACAGCGGCTTTCCCGATGGCTCAAGTGGTAAAGAATCCACCTGCAATGTGGGAGACACAGGAGATGCAGATTTGATCCCTGGGTTGGGAAGATCCCCTGGGGAAGGGAATGGCAACCCACATCAGTATTCTTGCCCAGCGAATTCCCTGGACAGAGGGGCCTGGCGAGCTATGGTCTATAGGGTCACAAAGAGCCGGACATGACTGAACTGCTAACACAAACACACACAAGAACTATATAGCATAGGTAGATAAAGGAAAAACTCACTGTGTCTGGATATTTCCAGTTAAGCAGCTTTTCTCTTTAGTTTTCTGTATAACTGAAACTATGGAGACAGACCAAAATGACAGAACTTCCAAGAAAAAGGATAACCAACTGAATCAGCACTGCTGTTTGCCGTGGTTATTTTTATATATCCTTTCTTCCTCTGAACTAAGGAACACAAGGTCACAAGCTATGTCATGCCACTTTAAAGTTAAACATTTACAAGATTTTTTTTTCCTTTAGTTCTGCCTTACACTAGAATTTATCTTCATTTCTTATCCTTCAATTGCCCTTTTCCACTGCAGAGTATAGAGTTGTAACTTAGTTTACAGTAAATACTCTTACAGAAAAACTTTGGCCAACTACTGAACAGTGGAGTCTGGCTTTTAGATGCCGAGGGGAGAGACAGGAAGATATGGGTGATAATGCAAATAGAATCTAAGTTCTAAAGAGCCAAGCCCAACAGAGGTAGCAGAAAGAACCGATTAAAAAGAAAACTAAGCAGACATGAAGTAGGTATCATCCAGCTGTGTCTACTATAATTTTCAGTCACAGTATACCTCAAGACTTAAATATAACATGAGTTACATTATTCAAGCTCTTGTTCTTCCAACAAACTATATCTTTTGTTCAAATATATGAAGGTAGTTAAATCCAGCCACAAAAAGGAAAAATTAAAAATTTTCAAGTACATTATGGTCTACCGGAGAATATATAAAATAAAAACAAAAATCAAACCTACAACTACCCAAACACACATATGCAGGTATACAATACTAATTTTGCTGTCAGTAATGATTAAAGTTGGCATTGTTAAAATGTTCCTTTGGAAGTATATACACAATGATTTCTATTCAGTCTTGGCAAATGCTTAAAAATATCCTAGGATCTTTGTTTATTACATACTGGCTGGCTTTAAGGAACCACTTGAAGAACCAGGCCCAAACTTGTTTGGGAATTAGCATGTTCTTGAGGTGTGTTAACAATAACAACAAAACTAACTGGCATGCAGGCATTGTATTTGTGTACCTTTACTTCCTTGCAATGAAAAGAATGCATAGAAGAGACCCTGCTCTCTCGGACAGTTCAACCAGGTGGGTACCATTAGCTTCCCAGCTGACTCTCAGCTTTCTGAATAAGAAACTAACTGAGGCCAGAGATCTTCAGATCCCAAAACGACAGTAAGTCTGCTGCCACAGCAGACTTTCTTAACCGACAGACTCCACATGAAGACTTCTGAACGTCTTCCATGGTCCATTTTCTCTCTGTTCCTTCTGTATTCAAACAGCAACCCTGTACAGATGTACCCAAAAGGAAGACAAATATGAAACATAGAGGAATAAAAGAAACATTGAATGAACTGAGCTGGAGTTCAATCTCTGACCACTTACTAAAAAGCTGAAAGACTGAGACAACTAACCTCCCTGGACCTCAACTTTCCCACTTCACAAGAAGGGAATCAGGCTAGATCCCTAAATAATTTTCACTGGGCTAACTTAAGAGTATACACACTCTGTATGCATATTTCATTGGGAATAGGGACAGGCAAAAATAACGTCTGTCATGAAGAAGACCATGTATAAGTGATTAGCCTCTAAAAGTGCCTTTTGGGTTACTGAAGCCTCCACGAAAGTACACTGCTTCCTTAAAAGGAGATCCCGGTCTTCTTTTAGGAACAAAAAGTTCCCAGTGACCATGATTGCTATCTTCAAACATACACATCCCTGAAACTAGAATTTTATTTGTAGGGTCAATGCCAATTTTGCCAAACCTTATTTCATAAAAATGACTCTTTCGGTGCACAGAAAGGAGGTAGACATCAATGCTGACTGACCATGCCTGAGAGGAAGTGACTTAACAGGACAGGAAATCAAATAGATTATAAACCATCCACCACCACCCCGCCCCCCCCGGGGGGGGGGGGGGCCCTAAAAATAGATGACACCAGGCATGTAAAATGGGTGAGAAAGAAAACCCCATGAGTTCCCACCATTTACCCTGGAATTGTATCTTACAATAGGTATTAACTGTGAGAAATTTATTCCCGCATTTATATTTTGATGAGACCAAGTATATTTTTTTAAGTCTTCATCCGAACATTCACTAGCTTACAAGTTTGAAAACTGACATAAAAGAGATCATATGACCACTAAGCAAACGAAAAGTGGCTCCCGTTTACTTTATAAATATTTGGTGCACAAACTAAAAGTGTAACCCCTTCCTGTTAAACATCTGCAACTATTACAACTTACCTGAATTATACTGCAAATCTTAGTATACGATCAGAACAGGTTCACAGTGTTTATTCTGAGAGGTCCCTAAATCTAACAAGGGTTTTAAAAAATCAGCATTCTCATTTCATCTTGCTCTAAGATATCCTTGATTTTTGACAAAAGAGTTAAAATTCTTCCATAGGAATCTTGGTAAAGGAATGTTTGATGGTCTCAATGTCTGTATTACATGGGGTCCTATAAGCATAAACAGGAATACGCAGGTGAAGGCATGTGAAGCCAGTTTACAAAGAGATGTGTCAGGTTTAAACAAACTGTTTTGTAAACATATTAAAATAATAGCATTTTCTTTGATGCCACATCTATCTCCATAAGCATTTAACCCATAGTTTGGATTAGTAACAACTAACATTTATGCAGCACTTCACAGTTTACAAAGCACTCTGACATACATGATCTTATTTGAGACTCACCACTAAATAGGAAGGCGCTATTTTTAGGTTCCATTTTTACATGTGAGGAAGCTGACACTAAATGGCTGACTTGCCCAAGCTCACAAAGCTGGTGATAGCAGAACACACCATCTCCTGCTTGTGCTAATGCACTATGCTGCCTCAAATACTGTAATCAGAGTTAATAAATATCCAAACCTCAGACCCCATTTAAGCCTCTCCTCTACACATGCACCCACCTCTCAACCTAAGTTATAGTTAGCTCTAGGTCTCTGTGCCTTATGGAAGTAGAGTTTTCTTCATTTCTCTAGGAAACATTTATCTGGCTAAAGTGTTAAATGAGATCATAGTAACACCATTCAACATATACTGGAAAATATCTTAGTCACCAGGGGCCCTGCATAGGCATGTCTATGTGCACTTTCTCAGGCAGTAGGTCAGATTCTCAGGGACCATGACCCTAAAAAGGTTAAGGACCCAGGCTAGAGGTAGTATCTTTCCAAGAAGCTAAATCCACAAAGTTCTTAAGTTAAAAAAGGGTTTTACCTAGGCCTCACACTGTGAGCCACTTACCTTCTGCCTCCCCAGCTCCAGGCCTTCTCCCAGGACCAGTAGGGTCATTCAGTATCTACAACTGTTTTTTAAATCCCATATTAAAAACTGGAGTAACTGGTAACATATAAATCAATGACTTGTAAAAAAACAAATGTAAACTAAAATAACAATCTGTTAAAACATAATCTTTAACACGTACTCCTTTCTCTTAGGACTTAACTTCTCAGAATGACCGTTTGCCTTTTTTTTTTTTCCGTAAAGAAGGACTGTTTTCTTACCATAAGCATTCCAATTTCCCAAAAGAAGTTTCACAAACATAACTACTTTGAACTCCTGAAATACCATTCTTCACTAAGAATCCTCTAGATTACATAGAAGACAAGGTAGCATGCAAGGAATTCTGAATGTTAGGCAGTCCACTCAACCATCATACCAGAAGGATTTAAAATTTTTTTGCTGGGGGGAGGGAACGAAGAAGAGTGCGAGAGAAAAATGAACACAGCCTCACTGCTGTATTGCTTGAAAAACTCCTAATCGGAATCTATAACATAACCCTACTAACCACTGGACTTGAACATCAGAAGTACAGCTTCTTTTCATCTTAAATAGAAGCTTTTCGGTCCAAAATCTGCATAAACAAACTTTGTCCTTCAATCTTTCAACTCCTCGGCAGTTTTTCAAGGTCACTTTTCCGAGCAACGACAGAGGCCTGTATCTAGCAACTTTGACTGCTATACCACTCCAATTCCAAGAGCCCAAAACCTAAACCCCCATCAATTCTCTCAGGTAAATCCTTTATTCAAGGGGAAGGCAAACTAGCAGCCTCCAAACTTCTCTAATAGGGTCTGCTCCTTTTCCCTACCCAGAGGCTGAGTGCTGCCGGTTCACTGCTCCATACTAAGTCTGCTGCAGAAATGTTCCAATGACCTTCATTCCATATTTGCAAATAAAGAAAACAAAGAATTGCTTTTTGGAATCAAGTGTCTTACAGATCTTAGTACATGAGATGGAAGATTTCACTAGTCACAAGAACAGGCTGGTTACCGATTAGCCAGCAACCTACATTAGTTTCATATCCCTGAAGCGGGCGGTGGGGGGGGGGAACCAAGGGCAAAAGACAGGGTGACTATACCCTTAACTTTCCTATTCACAAACTGTAGGTAAAATTAGGATTTTAAAGATTTCATACAGAAAATGAAAAGCATTCTGCTCACATCATTTTAAGGAACCAAATCAACACCTAACAAAATGTGTGAAACTGGTGGAAAAAGATTTGTTCCTGTCACTGCCAACATAGTGGAGGTGTTTCTAACCGGCATTCTAAGCTAAAATGTGCATTTTAAAACAAAGGCTGTTCATTAACTGGTACTTATTAGAACGCAGAAGCAGACAGGTAAATCAAGAAAGTTATGGGAGAATTTCACACTGGCATGTGGGCCTTTACCATTAGAACCTGCATCCCAGTGCAAATCATATTTTCACACAAATTTAGAACAGCAATGGTGCTACTTCCACCTCTGAAAACACAAATGTCAACAAAGTGCAAGGAAACAGAAAAAGTCTCACAACAACTCAGCTTATTCTATAGGAAAGGTTCAGTGCACTTGAACAAAGGAAAATTATTTGGAAAACAGTTAAGTTTACCGAAAGCAAAGAGAAAGTGCTTTGCTTCTGTGCACCCCTGAAAAATGATTAGCCTTCCTTCATGTACCTGCTCTAGTCAATCCTCAACTAGGAAAAGAAATCCTAGTTGAAGGGCATGCAAAATCTAAACAGAGCAAGGTATTCTAGGTGCACCAAAAGGTATGCATGGAATGTAAAGTGGCCATTTTCTGAAACAGTGCAACTTGTCCACCCTCTCTGAAGCTAAACAGTTTCTACCATTTTAACACAAAACAAAGAATTAAACTTACCGGGAACTGCATTAATTTTACATGTAGTTATTTATATCTCCTCGGACAGGGAGAATTTAAGTCACTCCTATCCCTCCCCCCCCCAAAAGGACGGAGGAAACAAAAGGCAGCAGGAGATGCAGAAACCTGAGTCTGGAATGTCCACTCCAGTGAAAGCCCGAACAGCTGTCCCCCCACCCCCCCAGCAAACTATTCGCCATTTTTCTTTGTCTTTCAGCTGACCCCTGCCTCAGTGAAAAACTCCGAGGCTCCAATGAAGCCTTGCAGCCTCCTTCCACTTTAACAGTCAAAGGCATTCAATCTAGCATGCTATTTGACACCAAACCTTGCCTCCAGAGTGGTCCCATTGGTTGAGCTGCTTTATCAGCTAAGAACACAAAGCCATGATTGGCTGCTCACGTCATCAGTTACCTCCTTTGCACACTTCCTGTTTTAAAGTTACCTTGAGAAGCAGAACAGGGGTCAGATCCAGACTTAAAACTACAAGGAACTTAAGGCTTCAAAATGCCTGGCAAATGCACAGAGCAGATGCACTAGGGCCACATGTGCTTCCAAAACAGAAGATTCTGAAATTTTAGAAGTGTTCTTAAAACCACCCGAAAGGGTTGTTACAGTTCCCACCCAAAGGATTTCTTATTGGCTGTCAGAGTTCCATTTAAAAAAATTTAAGGTAATTTAACTGCTTCTGATTGGCTATCAAAGATGTCTGTAAGATACTGCTACAGGATCCTATGGCAGTAAACCAGAAAAGCAATGTGCACAAGGTTGGAAAGTTGTGGCTTAACTATCTTCAGCTCTCTGCTGAGCATTAACAGAAGAAGAAAAAGAAAACTCGGTGGGCTAAATCCAATGGCTCCAAAGAAAATACAGCTTCTTTAAAGTAACAAAGAGTGATATCAATGGTCTGCATAGAACAGTCTGCAAGATTTCCAAAAAGGCATCTGTCATTATGTCCATGGTAATTTCAAAAGCACACATTAGTACCAGGACAAATCACTTTATTTTGAAATACAAATGAATCTAAATAGAAAAATTCTGTGATAATGTGTGAAGTTAGTGACAGGGACAATGGTATTTTCAGAAAGTCCAGCAGGAACCCAAGAGGAAAATATAATGACAAAGGTGGAGAAAACTGGCAAAGAGTGAACATTAGTGAATATACTGTTTAAAACAATATAGTTTGATGGGTTAACTAATTTATTTAGGGTGGTTACAAAATATTGCTGATAAGCTTTCAATATAACAGAGTTTTGATATCAAGAAGACAAACTTTTCTACCACATTTTTAAGAATAAGCAGCAGGGCTGATGAATTTTAAGTATCGTGGTTACTGAAGACATTCTGGGTACTAAAGTTTACCAGTGGTGGTCAAGGATGTGTTATGGATTACGCGCCCAACTATTTATGTTTTAAGAGAAGCCTCCTAATATGGTGAAAATCAGTTACCATTTTTTAAAAGTATTCAAATAGAAACATCTCACTATTACCTGAGTCCTTTAACGATCTCCTTAGATCTGCTTCCTCTCATAAAAACAAAATATCTCAGGACTAAACAACACAACTGTTTTGCCAGACAGATGAGATCCTTTCTAGAAATTCCTCAATTTTACATAAGAGGTCATTATAGACATATGCAGAGATCCAGCAGTTTCCTGAAGATGAAGCAAGGCGGACGGTCCAATCACTTTGCCATGCTAAGTTCTCTTAGAGAAAGAGTGAGGTGCAGAGATGTTAAGCAACTGGCCCCCAGCCATTCATCCAGGATTTAAACTCGGGTCCCAACCAGGGTGGTAGCCTTGCCACGGCACTACAGTGCTTACCAAGACGTGAAGCACCCCAGGCCCGAGTCCAAGGAGATCCTCAGGGGTCACATTTACAGTCTTTCATTGGTATCTACGGGAGACTGGTTCCAGGATCCCCCGCATTTACTAAATGTCAGCTGAGGATGATCGAGCCCTTTATATTAGATGGTGCTATACTGTTGACCCTCTGTATTTGTGAGTTCAGTATACACAGATAGAGGCTGACTGTATGCATAGATAGCATTAGTCATCACATCCAACTTCATTAATTTAAAAATTAGGAATCTGATTGATGTTTAATTTCATCTGTTGGTTAGAGATCCAGTTAAGTATCTGACAAACAGCACTCCATAATTTGATACAAATTTTATTGCTAAACCACTAGAAACATTTAACCAGTAGCAAATCACATGTATAACTTATAAGGACTAGAAACAACTAAATCATTAAAAACATTATACATTAAAATATTAAAGAACTGCATGGCAATTTCACTACAGCATCTAAATAAGAGCTTAGTTACGCTAACAGAGTGCACTGTGGGACGATTCCTGAAGCTACACAGAGTTAGAGGTATTGCAGTTCTTTTCTGAAAAGTTTAGATCCTGAATAGTTACCAACTTTGGAAGAGAAGGCAGAAGGCCAACAGGCCTGTTGTGTGCCTTATTCATACTAGAGCCTCGCTTAACCTCATAAGACTGGGGTACAGGTCAGCTGCAAGGAAGCAAAGAAGCTGCTTTGAGGGGTGGGAAGCAGAAGAATATGCTTATTCACATCAAAACAACTAAACACCTGGGAATCAGAAACAGCTAGTTTCAAATTCACATTCCTCTACTTAGTGACTGTATGACACTGGACTAACCCTAAGCCTCAGTTTCCTTATCAGTAACATACGGCTATCACCATCTGTATCACTCTAAGAATTAAATGCGCTAGCATATGTAAGGTATACTGTACTGTGTCTGAACAAGCATTTAAAAAAAAAGGGGGGAAAATACTGAAGGTCACCCAATCTAAATTCCTTGTTTTACATAGGGGTTAACGTTCAGAAAGGCCTAGCTCCTTAAGGCCCCAAAGCTACTATGAAGGAATGTCTTTTTTATCTCCAGCATACCCTGCAACCCTGCAGAAAGCAACTCCTGAGCCATAAAGGGCAGTGTAGGAGGACTACCAGCTGCTACTAAAAATCTTCCCCAGCTTTATTCTGGAAATCCATGCTTTTCACCACCAATCCCGGCTGAGGTCTGGTTATTGTTCCAAAAGTCTACCCTCTGACTCTGCTTTTGATGCACCAGATTAAACCAAACATGCCCCTTGATACTTTGTGACGGTCTTTGGCATAGTTTTTATTAGTTCTTGGCAGTTTGCAAGAAAACACTTCAATCCCTATTTCGCATCAACAGTCACCTTAGTAGAATTCAAGCCACCAGGGGGGGTTTACCAGGTGGCTCAGTGGTAAAGAATCCACTTGCCAATGCAGGAGACGTGGGTTCCATCCCTGGGTTGGGAATATCCACTGGAGAAGGAAATGGCAACCCACTCCAGTATTCTTGCCTGGGAAATCCCATGGACACGGGAGCTTGGCAGGCTACAGTCCATAGGGTCTCAAAAGAGTCAGACATGACTTAACAACAAGTGGGAAGAGAACTCAAATTACCCTAGAATTTCCATCTGCAGTCTCACTCAGGATAGCTTTCTCTAGCTTATCATTACTGTGGACCAAGAGCCTCTGCAATTCTAACTCACATTCTTCCCCAGTCCTGCATCTCAGGAGCCTCTCACCAGACAATTGCATCATCTTGCCCTAAAAACACCCTAAGATAAAAACCGGTGCATCTGGTTACATGGGTCAAACTTTAATGCTTCCAAAGAAGGCAGGGTGGGAACTGATGCTCTTAGTCAGAAAACTGATTTTAAATCACAATTACCTACTTACCAGCTTTATAACCTTGGCCAAGTTACTTAACCATCTCTGAGCTCACTGCCTCAAGTGTAAAATGGAAATTAAAAAAGTAACACCAACTCACAGAAGTGCTAAGGCCTAAATTTGAGATGAGTTACAGCACTCAGCATTAATACCTAGCTTGTGGTAGGTGCTCAGTTAATATTTAAATATACACTTGACTACAGAACCTATCACATACTGAATTAGTTTTTACCACATCTCTATTACCAGACAAGGACTTCTTGAAGGCAGCAACTGTGTCTCATTTATATCTACATATATCCTTGGTGCTCAGAACAGAGATATAAATCAAACCCTAACCTGGCCTAAGACTGGTTCCAAATAGGAAAAGGAGTACGTCAAGGCTGTATATTGTCACCCTGTTTATTTAACTTACATGCAGAGTACATCATGAGAAACGCTGGGCTGGATGAAGCACAAGCTGTAATCAAGACTGCCGGGAGAGATATCAATACCCTCAGATATGCAGATGACACCACCCTTATGGCAGAAAGTGAAGAAGAACTAAAGAGTCTCTTGATGAAAGTGAAAGAGCAGAGTGAAAAAGTTGGTTTAAAGCTCAACATTCAGAAAATTAAGATCATGGCATCTGGTCCCATCACTTCATGGCAATTAGATGGGGAAACAGTGGCTGACTTTATTTTTTGGGGCTCCAAAATCACTGCAGATGGTGATTGCAGCCACGAAATTAAAAGACACTTGCTCCTTAAAAGAAAAGCTACGACCAACCTAGACAGCATATTAAAAAGCAGACATTACTTTGTCCACAAAGGTCCATCTAGTCAAGGCTATGTTTTTTCCAGTAGTCAAGTGTGGTTGTGAGAGTTGGACTATAAAGAAAGCTGAGAGCCAAAGAATTGATGCTTTTGAACTGTGGTGTTGGAGAAGACTCTTGAGAGTCCCTTGGACTGCAAGGAGATCCAACCAGTAAAGGAAATCAGTCCTGGGTGTTCACTGGAAGAACTGATGTTGAAGCTGAAACTGCAATATTTTGGCCACCTGATGCTAAGAGCTGACTCATTTGAAAAGACCCTGATGTTGGGAAAGATTGAAGGCAGGAGGAGAAGGGGATGACAGAGGATGAGATGGTTAGATGGCATCACTGACTCAATGGACATGAGTTTGGGTAGACTCCGGGAGTTGGTGATGGACAGGGAAGCCTGGCGTGCTGCGGTTCATGGGGTTGCAAAGAGTCAGAGACAACTGAGTGAATGAACTGAACTGAACCTGGCCATAGTGTCAATGAAATAATAAGGAGTAATGGGGATTGAGGGGAACTGGAGAGTGCACACCTCATCCAAACGGGCAGCTCCTGGGGAAGTGCCTGGTGGTTCAGTGGTTAGGACTTGGCACTTTCACTGCGGGGGGCCCTGGGTTCGATCCAGGGTTGGGGAACTAAGATCCCACAAGCCATGCAGCACAGCCAAAAAAGAGGGGAGGGGAGCAGTTACTACTCAGCTCCAACTGATGAGGGTCATGGGGGAATGCTGGCCCATCACAGTGACAGCTTCAGATTCAATAAAAGAAGCAAAAGCCAGATCCTGGACACACAAAAAGTTGAAGCTAGCACAACTCCTGATATAGCATCCTGAAGAATGACTAAAGAACCAGAGTCACGGCAGAAGCTGGTCTCAACCACCATGACAATTCCTGCGAAGGACAGGGTCTTGCTCAGTACCCAGATAACTTGATCTTGGAGGTTACACGGTATTCCAGCAGAAGCAAAAACAGCAGCAAAGAAACTGGGCTCTACAGCAGTCTGAACATTTCATTGATGGTGTCCTGAATTGGCCCCTTTGGACTAGTAAGTAAACCCAGGGTCCCAGGAAATATCAGAGAGGAGAACACCTAGAGAAAAATGAACTTTTCATGTGTTGAGATGGGCAAACAAAGCCATTTTCATTTGACTATTAAATTTGTTGTGTGCCTTATTATACACAAAGCTGATGAAATGGACATATGTAGCAGTTTTGCACTGATGCTGTTATAGGTTCGTGGGACTGAATTTTTTTTTTTTTTTTTTCAAAGAACACCTTTAATCCAAGTAGCCAGAATCAAGCAGCATTAGTATTTTGGGTTATATACTTTTAAAAGCTTTTCTTATGTAAATGAGATATGAGGTTAAGTTAGTTCCCCCAAATTAGATAATCCATACAAAAAGTTTTGTAATCTTTTCATTTAAATAATGTGAATAATTTCCCCTATCAAATAAAGACCTACATCCCTTCTAATAATTGAATGACATTCCACTGAATGGATATAATTTTTAATGAGTCCCATATTAATGAATAATTTCAATGTCTTCAATTTTACTCTTAACCACTGGACCACCAGGGATACCTTCAATTTTAAAATATTGTAACTAGCATCACAGAGAACATCCACTACGCCGATTCCTTGCATCACTACCCTCATTATCTCTTCCAGAACCCTTGGAACGGCTTCATGAGCAGTATTATTTTGTTTGGTTTAGAAAAAAAGAAAAAGGAAACCCGATTGTTTTAAATGATAAATCTTCACATTTTCAAGTTTAATTTTTTTTAAAAAATTATAAGCAGATCAAAGAAAATTGAGGGCTGCCAGACTGTAACTTCAGACTCTTATTTTTTACCTGACTTGGTCCTGAAAAACTATTAGCTATTTTCCAAATCAAAATCACCTTCAAGTTAAAAAAAAAAAAAAAAAGTATGTCAACACATTTTTCAAAAATTCTGACAGATGTTCTGAAGATAATCTCCAAAGAAGTCCCAGAAACATTCTGAGCAACGGTAACATCATTAGAATAAGGAACATGGTGCTGGTGCTCAGTAAAGGGCTGCTCAACAAACAAATGAATAAAATAAACCTAACAGGTGAGACCACAGGTGGATCATAAATTCTCAATTATTTGTGTTTTAAGAATAAATTATATTCTCCAAAGCATAATGAAGACCAACGGACGGTAAACTACTCTAGAGAGACCAGTGGTTAACGACGCATGGAGAATAACACAGTGCCTGATGAACAGTAAGTGCTCCAAGAGAGGAGACTGCTTCTGTTAACACTGCTACTGGCAATGGGACTAGATGATCTTTGAAATCACATAATCCCTCAGAGTCTATGTTAGTCTGGAAACATGTAAGTTCCCAGAGAAGTCCTTTCCCACTACTGGCCCAGCTAACCTATACAAAGGATTCATTTTTTATTCATAAACTCTTTATACCAGAACTGCTCAACTGGGCTCTACTCCACACCCATCATAACATGAAATGCTGATCAAATGTTCTCACAAACAGGGTTTCATGGCCCAATAAGTTCAAGAAACACTGCATACTGTATTCTTTCTCTTGAAGAGCTATACATGAGCACAAACGTTCTCAATACTAATTATATAGAAAAGAAATGCCTTTGGCCATTATTTTGTCAAGGATCCTTTTTTCACCCCCAGAGGATACTTACTAGCATTGTGTAAGAACTAATGTTCAGTGAAATAGTTTGGGAAATGCTGCTCTAGGCCAACTTACAAATTTTAGTGGAATGAAAAGAAGACTACAGGCAAGTCTATTCTGACCATCTTCCAAAACGGTTGGGAGTTTTACACACATTATGGCATTTCCTTTTTTCATGACAATGACACTAAATATCACCATAAATAGCAATCCTCTGCCTCTCAAATAATTGCCAACCAAGTATGCTTTGCTTTTAAATAGGCCCCAACTTTGTCATTTGATAATGAGCAAATTCTAAGCTACTTACCTTCAGGGTACAATAATAATTTTTGAGAGACTTAAGAAACACAAAAATGTTCAACTGTGGAGATAGCATGTACTTTCTTTTTTCTCTTTTAAATGGACAGATCATGCCACTGGTGACGGGATATGTTTTCTTAATACTGGGCAAAGAATCCCACTTCATACAGACACAGCAATGGAAAACTTGCAGCTCCTGAGGACAGGGTTAACAGTAACTAGGGACTCTGAAAACCCTCAGCAACTCTAACAAATGTAAGGCAATGATAAGATATAAAATACTCTACACGCCAGTATAATTTCCTGTGAGTCACTGAAGCACTATTGAAGCATTGCTCAAGATCACTATTTTAGCTTATATTCATGAATGTGTTTAAGAATAATTCTTGAATCTGATTTATAACAATATACTGTCGATTTTAAATGGAGGGTGTTCATTTAAATAGGATATCTTATGTACCCTGAACATGGAGATTTGAACCTTAATTTAAACCTTTTCTACTGGAAACATTCAAATGCAAAGGTTAGACCAGTCCCTCTGTCTAAACTGCACCTTAAGTTTATCCATGAGAAAGCACTTACTGTATAAAAGAAAGTACAATGGATTTAAATGAAACCTGCAGACAAGTAAGAACTTAAACCAAAATGAAAAATGGAAAAATACAACTCCCACGCTGAAAATGAGCACAGAGGTAGCCTCGTGGCTATCAGGGGCATCACAGCTAAAATACGGATAAGTGTGGAAAGGGTATATGGAGAAGTAAAGAAAGCTGAGCATGGAGACAACTAGAACCAGCAATTAGAACATGGAGAAGTAAAGAAAGCTGAGCGCCGAAGAACTGATGCTCCTGAACTGTGGTGTTGGAGAAGACTCTTGAGAGTCCCTTGGACTGCAAGGAGATCCAACCAGGCCATTCTGAAGGAGATCAGTCCTGAATATTCATTGGAAGGACTGATCCTGAAGCTGAAACTCCACTACTGTGGCCAACTCATGCGAAGAGTTGTCTCACTGGAAAAGACCTTGATGCTGGGAGGGATTGGGGGCAGGAGGAGAAGGGGACGATGAAGGATAAAATGGTTGGACGGCATCACCTACTCGATGGACATGAGTTTGAGCAAGCTCCGGGAGTTGGTGATGGACAGGGAAGCCTGGCGTGCTGCAGTCCATGGGGTCGCAGTGTCAGACACGACTGAGTGACTGAACTGTGGAAAGGGTGCAGCAAATTTTGCAACCTGGCAAAAATTTCTGCAGGCAGGGAGATTTTTTTCCTGAACCATTCTACAATGTTGTCTTTCTGCTTACTTTAAAGAAAATGTTATCCAGGTGACTACAAATCAAGCTGACAGTCCTACTTCAACTATTTCTACAATTAGAAAAAATTTTAAATGAATATAATGCAAGTCTCTTTCTGGACATAATGATAAAACTGGTTGTTCTGATTTTAACAACCATTACTCTTTGGCAAATATGAAAACACTTTCTTCTCATAAGAACCATGACCACTCAGCACCTGGGGATTAACAGAGGGGACTAGGAGACAACCTAACACTGAAACAGGCTTCTCTGGTGGCTCAGAGGGTAAAAGCGTCTGCCTGCAAGGCGGGAGACCTCGATTCGATCCCTGGGTGGGGAAGATCCCCTGGAGAAGGAAATGGCAGCCCACTCCAATACTCTTGCCTGGAGAACCCCGTGGACGGAGTAGCCTGGTAGGCTACAGCCCATAGGGTCCCAAAGAGTGGGACACGACTGAGTGATTTCACTTTAACACTGAAACAAATGATCCTACAACTTTGTGCATTTGTAAGTAATACTGACCTCACAGCAGTCCACTAGAAATCAGCTCCTAAATCACAACGGCACAACTAAATCAGACTATTTCTTTCATGTCAAATGCTTGCCCCACCCCATCCCCCCACCATGTAGAAATCCTATGGTACATAACAGAGCAGATAATTACAAGCCTCCTCATCAAGGAAGCTCTAATTGGCTGTCAGGCAGATTTTACACTATTCTCAAAAAGAAATTACTGTGTTCTTTCACTCATTAAGGCCCATTCAGTGACAGGCACCTACCATATGCTACTGTATTCATTTTTCATTAAGTACTCTGTAAGACAGGTATTACTATTAACCACAACTTTACATAGGAAGAAACTAAGGCTCAGACAGGTTAAGAATATGACCCCTAGCTCCACAGAGGGTAAACACCTTACAGAGAAGAATTCTTTCCTAGGTCAGACTCCAAGGTCAGCAGCTACAGCAGCCCTCCCAAAGACACTCTTTCTTTGGCCAAAGTATTTTAAAGCCATTTCCTCCTACAATTAACCTATTAATATTATATTAGGTGCTTTGAGCCTCTGTGGGAAAATACTAAAATGACCTTGTGGCCTTCCTAACTAGTCACAGTACAAGCATGCAAAACCAAACAAACAAAATGAAAAGAGAGACTAAGACATCAGATAACTCGCAGTTTGCTTTGGGCACAAGAAACGGAATGGCAAAGTGCTGGCTAAGGAATGTTCTTAGGTTGTATGCCTGAGGCTGGAATGAACCTCAAGAAGGTCATCTGTGACCTTAATAATGTTCTCTGCTACTCTCCCTCCTGTGACTGAGGCACACTTGTCAAAATACAGTAGGTTTCTTAAAAGTCATCTCTGCTATCAAATCAGTGCTTCCACAGGCGAGGGAATGCTGTCCAGCAGAATAAGCACTGGCCTGGGAATCCAGTGACTGGGAGACTTGGCTCTACCCTGGCACAGAAATGACCTTATCAAGGTCACCACACTTTTCAGGACTTTAGGACAAAGGGGTGTGCCCGAAAGAACCAAAGGCCACTTCCTGAGCTAAGATGCAGGAGTTTTTCTTTTTCCCCTAATATTCTAAGGAGTCACTAGAACACTTTCTAAGAGTAAGGGCACCACTAATTGTGTTAGAATTAAGAGTTATAGACTAGGACTTCCCTGGTGGTCCAGTGGTAAAGAGTCCGCCTGCCAGTGCAGGGGACATGGGTTTGATCCCTGGTCTAGGAAGCTCCCACACGCCGTGGGTCACCTAAGCCCCTGCACCACAAAAACTGAAACTCCTGAGCCTGCGCACCGAGAGCCTGCACACCGCCACTAGAGAGAAGCCCTCCCACAGCAACAAAAATAAATAACTTTGAAAAAAAAGTTTCAATTAAAAAAAAAGTTAAAGACTTATGCTTAAATCTGGTCTCTGTCACTTACTTGCTGCGTGATCCTGAGCAAATTATTCAACCCTTCAGTTTCCTTATGTAAAAATTAGGGTGATAGTAGTACCTATCTCACACTATGTGAGGATAAAACATATTATTTAGACCCTTGTTGGTTCGATGTAAAAGCAATGAATAAAAGGCAGCAAGGAAATGGCAACCCACTCCAGTATTCTTGCCTGGAGAATCCCATGGACAGAGGAGCCTGGCGGGCTGTACAGTCCACGGGGTCGCAAAGAGTCGGACACGACTAAACGACTTCACTTCACTTTTCATGACATTCTTGAATTTTACTCATATGGCTTTAGTGGCTCAGTACCTCTGAACTAAGAAATTTCAAAACTGCCTCAAAAAGACACCGACCATGGCTTATCTGGTGGCTCAGATGGTAAAGAATCTGCCTGCCATGCAGCAGACCCAAGTTTGATCCCTGGGTTGGGAAGATCCCCTGGAGAAGAGAATAGCAACCCACTTCCATATTCTTGCCTGGAGAATCCCATGGACAAAGAAGTCTGGTGGGCTATAGTCCATGGGGTCGCAAAGAGCTGGACATGACTGAGCAACTAAGCATACAGCACACACTATGGCCCTGAGGTAAGAGAGGGGCTCCAGGTTGGACATTTACAATCATACAGCCGCCTCTTTCCCTGGAGAAGGAAATGGCAACCCACTCCAGTACTCTTGCCTGGAGAATTCCAAGAACAGAGGGACCTGGCAGGGTACAGTCCATGGGGTCACAAAGACTCGGATACGACTGAGCGACTAACACACACACACCAAGTATTAGTATGATTTCTGCTTAGAAGAGAAAGCTGATGTTCACAGGTTTTAGTATAAACTTAGACCTCCTGGGAGTTCAAGATTTCTAGGGTAGTTAATTCCAAATGATAACAAGGCCCAGCGATTGGCCATGGGTTAATGTAGAATGTAGGGCTTCCCAGGTGGAGCTAGTGGTAAAGAACCAGCCTCCCAATACAGGAGACTTAAGAGAAGCAGGTTCGATCCCTGGTTCAGGAAGATCCCCTGGAGGGCATAGCAACCCACTCCCGTATTCTTGCCTGGAGAATCCCATAGACAGGAGCCTGGGGGGCTACAGTCCACAGACTCAAAGAGTCAAACATGACTGAAGTGACACAGCGTGCGCGACGCGCACACGCGCGCGCGCACACACACACACACACACACACAATGTAGAAGGTATGGAGGCGAATGCAGAAAGATGTACAGGTGCTGAAGAGCTACCACTAAGAAATGCTTGCTGAATAAAAATGATATATGTATATGCCTGTCTTGGTAAACTTGTCCAGATTTGCTAAAAGAGACTAGGTTATGGATGTCTTAACAGTCTTCATATTTGATTCACTTGATGCCTCAGCCAAATGAAGCTGAGATGACCAATGTACAAATGCATGGCGTCCTATCTGCCCTCATACTTTCGACACTCACCTTCCACACTGCAATGTCATTATAAGCATGAGGGAGGGGACCCTCACCTAATTATATAAGACTTCCAATTCATTTGAAACCTGAATTTAAATGTTTCCTTGAAAAATTGGAATTGCAAATATTCTGTTGTATCCAGTTTTAATTTACATGCCATTGAGGATAAGAATATCCTACAATCACCCCAGTCTGAAGAAGGCACTAGGTTTTTTGATAGGTCCCAATGTTTGGAGACAAATGTGCTAAAGAATGGTGATGTTGGAAAAAGTTCACCAGTGAGCTCTTTATGCTATGCACTTGGTAGTTCCTCACTGCTCGGCATTAATCATTTCCATATATAGAAAGTCGATAGCAACAATATTTTGAAGCCTGGTTTTAAAGAATGCAGATTCTTAAACTTTCTGCACATATTTCCCCTATTACCTACCTAGGTTCAGAAAAACTCCAGCAGTTTACTATGTAAATCTCTCCCTTCACAATAGAAACTAAGGGATACAATTTAAACACCTAGTTGAAGACACAATATTCTATATGGTTATCATTCTTTAACATTTAACATTTAATGTTAACAATGTTAACATTCTTTAACATTGATTGTTTTGGTCTGAACAGTACAACAAACTCTTATTGTAATTATTCAAATAAATACAAATTCTTATTCAAATTATCCCACTCAATACATCCCTAACATCCAGAAGTCAAGGAAAAATGATCCACTGTGAAATGTAAAACTACCTGGGAGTTTTGACGTCAGGTTTATGCTGATAGCAAGACACAGCAGATAACACAAGCTTTGACATCAGGTGACTTGAATTTTAATCCCAGCTCAATCACTGAGTAACACTGGAGAAGCTACGTAACCTCTCTGACCTTCAATTTTCTCATCTGCAACATGAGGATGATAATGTCTACTTAACAGGAAATGTGTTAAATGTACTCCAAAATGTCAATCCCCTTCCTCTACTACTTTCCCCTTCTGTCTTGAAATTTTAGTTGCATTCACATAAAACTGAGAAATGTGAAAATCACAGGAGTTTCTTGAAAACAGAAATGTATCTATCTAAAGTTGAAAGAACCACCTAAAATAGACAAGGAAAAACAAGTGAGAAAAACAGAGGTTTAACAAATGTGTTTCCATGATCTCCAAACCTGAGGAACAAACGTAATACAATCCAAGTTACTACAATTCAAAGAAGAAGGAACATACCCCCAACTAGCTGACTCTTTTTAACAATTCTCAATTTAAAAAAGAGCTTTTTGATATATGAAACACACAGAGTTGACAAACCCTGTTACATAAGACAAGATGCAAGATGCTATGCACTAGCTTATTTTCGCTCCAGGCTGCTTATGAAAAATTTTCTTTTAGTGTGTATGAGGGTGGGTGTGCTTTTTAGACATATATAAAAGGAAATAAATGCACCAAGATCCAGGATCCGTCAAGCGCTATTCCACTAAAGAGGAACCTAACAACATCCTTTCAAACAAACAATTGCCAAGTATCTGATATCTGCTATAAACAGTAACTTTGGAAACTTGGAAACTGAGCCGATCTGTAACTTTCCTAGAGCGGGAAAACTACATGTGTGTGTTAGTCACTCAGTTGTGCTGGTCTCTTTGTGACCCCATGGACTGTAGCCCACCAAGCTCCTCTATCCATGGAATTCTCTAGGCAAGAATACTGGAGTGGGTTGCCATTCCGTTCTACAGGGGATCTTCCCAATCCAGGGATCGAACCTGGGTGTCCGTACTGCAGGCAGATTCTTTACTGTCTAAGCCACAAAACTTCCTATAGAACACCTAAAACTAGCAGCAAGGTCCTGAGACCCCATCATCTATAAATAGTCTCTTAATATGATTCCCAAATCTGAAAATGTTTCCCCAAATGCTTCTACTTTTTCACTCCTACAGATCTGTCACTATTAAATGCTGTGCCCCCTAGGCTGGGCATTCTGTTATTAAGAACAAGTACACCTATCCAATAGATTGCCTCCCTCTCAGCCTGATTTGTTTACTTCCTCCTCACACTATAACCACAGCCCTGATCTGGTAACTACGAACTCCACGGTTTCACCAAAACCTGTATTTCAGCACTGGCACTCTCTAGCAAAATTCCTGATCTGATCCTATTGTTCATCGGATATGTCTCTAGGGCCCTGATGCCCTCTCTTTCTATACCATGCTCTCAGATTTGTCATCTGTGGACATCAGGGTCATTCCCTGTGTTATACTCCAAGTCTAGCACCCCTGGATCTCAAAGATCCTCTTAACCTGTAACTCAGGTTTCAGCGTTTCCAAGCCTGGCACCCTTGTGGCTTACACACATGGCCTGACTTATCCCAGGCCATGCACGTTCCACGGAGGGCACCTCTGGAATTTGGAGTGCCTCCCACTCCCAGCCACGCATAGGATACTCCTTAAGTACTCGCCAGACATCACCCTCTCTCTCGGCTTAAGGCCTCTAGGCTCGCCCCCAACCTCCACCCCACGCCTGCGCTGTAACTGGTCATCGCCCAGCAGCCCGAGACCAAGACGCCTGCTTCCCCACAGCCTCTGATTCCCTGACAACCCCTAGGCCGGAGCCAGCGCGACCAATAACGTGCCAGGTCCTCGGCCTCCCCGCCACCGACCAATCACGAGCGAGCCCCCCCGCCGTCGCCTTCCGCCAATGGGAGAAAGCCCGCGGGCCGGGCCGACAAGGCGCACGGACCCCACAAGCGCGACGGCGGCGACAGCGGCGGACCCAGAGAGAGCACAACATGGCGGTGGGCAGGCCGGACCGAACTACAGCAGTAGCCACGCGAGGGAAGTGAGGTCTCCGCCGAAGGCGGGAAGCGCCGCCCCTCCCCCCGCGGCCGCCGCTCACCTCTCCCCCTCCCTCCCGCGGACGCTCCCGCACACTCACACGCCTCGGCTCAGAAGTCCAGGGAAGAGCAGGAGCCGCCCCCGCGCTCCGGCGGAGTCGGGCAATGCAGAGGCCTGGGCACGACGGAGGGGAGGGGGAAGCGTGCGTCACGGAGAACGGAGCGCGCGCTAAGCCCGGGTACAAACAAGATGGCGGCCACGCCGTTTACACCGTCTCCCCCCGCTTCCCCTCCCCCTTGGCGCCTTGGCTCCTAGTGTTTTTAATGCGCAGAAGCTTAGTTGCTTGAAGTCTCGCGAGAATTGAGAAGGGGCGACGACTTGGTGAGGCTTGAGCCATCTGACCCCGCCCCCTTTAGAGGATCCAGAGGCACCTATCGGGGTCCTAGATAGCGTGTTCAGTCTTTGTGGACCTCTGCTATGGTACGCACGCTTTTGAGTTCTAGGATCTAAGTGAATAGTTTTTTGTGGGTGTTTTTTTTTTTTTTTTAAATTTAGGAGGTAACAGCTGGAGGATGGAGGGCGGCATGGGGAATGCCAGATTAAGTCCGCCGTTAAAGAAGACAGCTGCCAGCACTGTAAAAGGGGATTTAAAACTGTAAAGATATACTTCAAAATAAAGAACAGCAGTACTAGAATGGTCACCTTTTAACTTCACATCTATATGCACATTGTTTTTGTCACTTGAATGCAGAATTAAACCTTGTTTAAAAACAACTGGAAACTGAACTGTAACCAGAATTCGTTTTCATACTTCACCGCTTTCATCTCCACAACTACTTAGTCCGAAGGCATTAGCATTATTTCTGTTTTACTGGTGATGAAGTTGAACCGCCACAATGTTAAATAACTTAATGAAGGCTCCGCAGGTGGTTAGTGGCGAAACTCAGTTTGAATAGTTCCCAAATCTGTATATAAATACATCAAATATACATTGAGTAGAATCATCCACAATAAAACAGTGTGCACTAGGTTGCAAGCACAAATAAGACTGCTTTTGCGGGTGGTTACCTTGAAGTTTACAAATGACTTTTCTGAGACTTGTTTTGCAGAGGTCCTCAACAATAAAATCAATACACTATTATTATTTCCTTCCTTTGAGTTTATTACCCTAGTGATAAAGTTGTTGAGAATAGTGGAATATAAACCCTTGACTTGAATTCAGGAAAATTGTTCTCAAATCCAGCCTTAATAAATCTCACTTCATGCACTCAATAAATATTTGATGAATAAATAAAATCTAACTAGTTACAAGACAGTTGAGTTCACTGAGTCTTGTTGATTTCTTCATCTATAAAGTGATGTAATTCCTACCTCCTGGGAGTGTCCGGAATATTGAATGAAACAGTTTAAGGAAGAGTGCTTTGCAAAAGTATTTCAAAGTAGTGATAATGATATTTTCAGACATGAGAAATGGCATAAAAATTAAAAACGGACTCAAGAAATAGTGTGTTGAGATAAATAAGCTTAGCTAATGAGGAAAAGCTAGGTAAGTCTTTCTACAAATATTTATTGAGCAGTTTTTACATATACTATGCTTATGAAAGAGAAGTAAAAATGTTCAGGGGGCAACACAAATTAGTATTATTAGTGATCATTATTATATTTAAGTATTGACAGTAGATGGGCTTCCCTAGTGGCTTAGCAGTAAAGAATCCGCCTGCCTATGCAGGAGTCATGGGTTTGATCCCTGGGTGGGGAAGATCTCCTGGGAGAGGGCATGGCCACCCACTCCAGTATTCTTGCCTGGGAAATCCCATGGACACAGGAGCCTGGTGGGCCACTGTCCATGGGTCACAAAGAGTTGGGCACGACTTAGTGGCTAAGCAAACATTGACAGTATGTAGGGGCTGTAGCCAATTTCCCTCTGGGAGCATGGAAATCAGGTTGCCCTCAGAATTAAACTAATAAAAATCTACATAGTAGAAGAAATTATCCGAGGACGATAGTAAACATTAAACAACAGCAAGTGTTCAAGCGCTGATCTACCAGGTGTGAAGTCCAGGAAGGGTCCTAGAGATACCTTCTATGCTTGATGTTAAGTTTTCAGTTGCCAGTTTGTGGGTAGTAGGTCCCAGGGGGGCGAGTTATCAGGAGACTTGGAACTGCAGCTATTTACCAACTAGTACGAAAGTATTTCAGTATTTTAACAGTTAATATTTATAACTGGTAACAGTCACACTAATACATACAGCCTGAATATTAGTCCTTGCTGTAGACTGTGGTTATCAATATTCTCTGCCCCTCCTTTGCTAAAACTCTCCCTCAGGGACTTCACTGGTGCTCCAGCAGTTGAGAATCTGCCTGCCAATGCAGGGGACACAGATTCCATCCCTGGTCTGGGAAGATCCCACATGCCATGGAACAGTTAAGCCTGGGTGCCACAAGTAAGGACCCCGTGCTTCACAAGAAGAGAAGCCACCACAGTGCGAGGCTGGTAAACCGCAAACAGAGAGTAGCCCCAACTGAAGAAAGCCCTTGTGCAGCCATGAAGACCCAGCACAGCCAATAAACAAGCAAAACCCTCCCTATCTGGCCTGTCCCTAGAACTTCTCACCCTAATGTCATCAAGCTTGACTTTGTTTTGGTCAACGAAATGTGAGTAGAAATAGCTTGATCCACTTCTAAGCAGAAATGTATGAGCCATCTCATGATGCCATCGTGTTTTTTTCTCAGTCATGAAAGGATCACGTTCCAAATAGGGCTACTTTTCCAGGTTTGGTCCCAGAATGAAGATGTGCAGAGACACAGCTGACACACATGACATGTAACATAAGAAGTAAACCTTTGTCATAAGCTACTGAGATTGTTTTAGTTGTTTGTTATTGCAGCGTAACTTAGCTAGCCTAAACTGGCAAACACAGCTCTGAAAGCCAGGTGACTCAGCGGTAAGAATCCGCCTGCCAGTGCAGGAGATTGAAGAGACTTAGGTTCAACCCTGGAGTCTTAAAGATCCCCTGGAGGAGTAAATGGCAACCACTCCAGTGTTCTTGACTGGGAAATGGTAGAGGAACCTGGCGGGCTACAGTACACTAGTCGCAAACAGTGGGACATGACTGAGCACACACACACATATCACGTGCTCACACACAGGGGTAAGCCAAGAGCTTGTCTACAAACATGATCAAAAATAAACCAAACGCTGATCCAGTTCATATGAGAGGAATCTCAAGGCAGATATGATTGCAATTTAATAGAAGCCTAATCAATCTTGTCAGCCAACCATTCTGTATCATATTTGGAGACTATTCTGTCAACCGCTAGTTCTCTATCCTATTTGGAGAGAGATTCTGTGAACTAAAGGACTTACTCAGACATGACAACTGAAAACAAGGCAGAGACAAGCACTAATGTTGTCCATCTAAGCCCTGTCTCAGCCAAACTGACCTGGGCATTAAGATTTTCTTGTCCATGTCATCCTTGCAGTGGGTGAATTATCTCTGGGTGCCTCAGCTAATAAATGCTTCTTAAGATCAATATGCTTTCCTGGTGTGATTCTGTGCTCACCCAGAAAATGTCCTGCCTCTGGGACAGAATTTAGTGAGCTACCACCTGGAGGATCCCAGTTCTCTTGATAATTGCACTTTTCATTGTAAATTAATCTACTAGAACCTGGTGTATGTCATTATCCATTTTTGTGAACTGAGAGAATATAAGAGCCCTCCTGGGAGATGGTTCCACTCTGTGCTTACTATTAAAACCTGACTTCTGAGTTGGCAAGACTGAGGCCCAGTTCTGAGATGATGGTAGATTCCCTAAAGTGTTAAAACTATAGAGAGACCTCTCTAGAATACCTTAAGCTCCACCCCTCTGTCTCATTAGATGCCATCTTTGATCTCAAAGAAGAGCAGTAAGTGCTAAAGATATAATTCACATGTTGTGGGAGTTCAAAAAGGAAGAGATTACTTCCACTTAGTATGAAACAATGGGAAGAATTCAGGAAAGATTTGTGAGGATGTGACATTTCAAAAATGTGTAGAATTATGGAAAGAGCATGCCATGTATAGGTGGCCACTAGAGCACGTATAGGAAGCGGGATTGATGGAGGAAATACATAAGATGATGAAAGGAAAGAAGCATCATCTGGAAAAATACATTTTGATCAGATTAAGGCTCTTGGGTTTTATTTTCTGCTAGGGAGACTTAGTGGTGGAAGTCTTGTTTTTATTTACTTTTACCACTTTAACCACTTTTAAGAGGACAGTTTAGCGGCATTAAATACATTCACATCGTTGTACAACCGTCACCACTCTTTGTCTCCAGAACTTTTTCGTCATCCCATGCTGCAACTCTGTGCCCATTAAACAATGACTCCCCATCCTCCCCACCCTCAGCTCCTAGGAAACCCTGTTCTCTTTTCTTCTTTCGAATTTGACTATTCCAAGTATATCCTATAAGAGGAATTATATTGGACTGGCCAACAAATTCATTCAGGCTTTTCCACAAGACGTTATAGAGAAACCCAAACGAACTTTTTGGCCAACCCGATACAATATTTATCCTTTTGTGTCTGGCATGTTTCACTTAGCATTGTGTTCAAGTTTTATCCATGTCATATCAGTTCAGTTCAGTTCAGTTGCTCAGTCGTGTCCGACTCTTTGCAACCCCATGAATCGCAGCACGCCAGGCCTCCCTGCCCATCACCAACTCCCCGAGTTTACTCAAACTCATGTCCATCAAGTCGGTGATGCCATCCAACCATCTCATCCTCTGTCGTCCCCTTCTCCTCCTGCCCCCAATCCCTCCCAGCATCAAGATCTTTTCCAATGAGTCAACTCTTTGCATGAGGTGGCCAAAAGTATTGGAGTTTCAGCTTCAGCATCAGTCCTTCCAATGAACACCCAGGACTGATCTCCTTTAGGATGGACTGGTTGGATCTCCTTGCAGTCCAAGGGACTCTCAAGAGTCTCTCCAGCACCACAGTTCAAAAGCATCAATTTTTCAGCGCTCAGCTTTCTTCATACATGACCACTGGAAAAACCACAGCCTTGACTAGACGGCCCTTTGTTGGCAAAGTAATGTCTCTGCTTTTTAATATACTATCTAGGTTGGTCATGACTTTCCTTCCAAGGAGTAAGCATCTTTTAATTTCATGGCTGCAATCACCATCTGCAGTGATTTTGGAGCCCAAAAAAATAAAGTCTGACACTGTTTCCACTGTTTCCCCATCTATTTCCCATGAAGTGATGGGACCAGATGCCATGATCTTAGCTATGTCCTATGGCACATATCAAACTTTCATTTCTTTCTTTTTTGGAGGGAGGAAGAGGAGGGTAGAGAAAACACGCATGCTTGAGGAAGGTGCAAAGGCATACAGGGGACAAGGGCCTTGCCACCAGGGGCCCTGCGCTATGTCTTGCCTCTCAGTTTCTTTTGCTCCCCTCAGCAGCCCAACATGAAGGCATCAGGGCAAGGACGGCTTCAGAACAAGCAGCCATCAGGCCAAAGAGCACCCCTGGTCTCAGGCCCTGTCATTCTGCTCCTGAATGCTGTTCCTGCCCACACTGCTTAAAGATGTGGACCTGAACCCCTGAGAGACCTCCGGAGGACTGGGCCCTCTTGTCGAATAGCCTTTCAGGCAAAGTTTCATCTCTAGTTATGGCTGAATATAGTACTCCATTGTGTGTATATAGCATATTTTGCTTATACATTCATCTGGCAATGGAATTTGGGTTGTTTCTGTCTTTTGACTATTGCGAATAATGCTGCTATGAAACTTGGTGTACAAATATCTGTTTGAGTTCCTGCTTTTGACTCTTTAGGGTACATATCCAGAAGTGAAATTGCTGGATCAGATGGAAATTCTGTGTTTAATTTTTTGAGGAACCACCATACTGTTTTCCACAGCAGCTATACCATTTTACATTCCCAGTGATAGAAGCTTTTACAAATGGGAATGACATGGTCACAACTGTGTTTAACCACTACATGGGGCTTCCCTAGTGGTGTCTGTGGATAGGAATCTGCCTGCCAATGCTGGGGACATGGGTTTGATCCCTGCTCCAGGAAGATTCCATATGCTGCAGAGCAACCAAGCTCGTGTGCTACAACTACCAAAGCCCTGGCACCTAGAGCCTGTGCTTTGCAATAAGAGAGAAGCCGTCGCAATGAGAAGCCCATGCGCTGCAACCAAGAGTTGCCCTGGCTCACCGCAACTAGAGAAAGCCCATGCTCTGCAACAAAGACCCAGTGCTACCAAAACAAACACACAAAATGGCTATCTGGCAGAAATAACAGGATGGAGTGGGGTTGCAGAATGACCAGTTGGAGACTTCCACATAGGACAAGGTCTAACAGGAGCCTGAGCACATCAGTAGCAGTGAGCATGGAGGGAGGAAGATACAAATGCAGAGGTGACGTTGCCAATGGAGGACTGAAGGATTTGATTGTTGATCTGCTATTGCGGAGGTGAGGAGCAAGAGACATGAAGGTGTATGGTGTGACTCCTTTCACCCCTGTGAGTAGAGTAGTCTCCAGATGAAGATTTCTGGACTTCTCCAGAGCGTGGCGAGTGGGACATTGTAAGCTCTGGGATGGACACTTGTTGTCTTGCCTGCTCAGTACCCATGCCCTTTCCAATGGTAATGACACTGTACTTGCAGCCCAGCTGCCGAGCTCTGAAATCTATCAGCTACGCTCTGAGATCCATTGCCCTTCACCCCCATGCCTCACTTCCCACAAGCTCACTTCCTGGCCACTGACTGAGCACAGAGGGGATTTTTGGACAGGCCTAGGATCAGTGACGCTCTTCTGATGGACGACTTTGGCTCAAGGACTCCTCAGTGACCTCATAAGCTTTCCCTGGAGCTGCACTGCAGTCTAAGGTGCTTCCACCTAGAACTCCTGCCTTCTATCTTCTTCACTTACGGTCAGACCTGTCTCACTGTTGGGTGGTCCTCTCCCAGTCTCTCTCAGGTCTGGTCCCCCATTGTCTCTCACAGGTGTTTTCCATATTGAATTTCTTGCATTTAACCCTGTCTTGGGGTCTCTTTTCTGAGGATCTGAACCGAAAAGAGGGGAGAGAGGATGAGCTCACAGCATCTCCTCCATACCCCATCAGCCATAGGGGTAAGTGTGTGACCCACCCTGACCAGTCATCATGAGCCCCACGCCTTGGTCCAGGGCCTCCTCAGAGTCTCTCTGCATCATTTGGCTCCCAGACCATTAGATGCTTGGTCCCTCTCAACCACAGACATGGCTGACCAGCTCTGAGTGAGGCCTCGCAGTTCCACTGACTGAAGCCAACTAGCTGCAAGCATGGACAGTCTGGCTTTTCTTGCACTTTGCAGACCCTGAGGACACACCACCTCGCAGAGCATGAGATCTGGCTTCCTAAGCAGCTGCTGAAGGGGTCGGGGATGTACAGGAGACATAACCCATACCAGAGATTTAACTGCCCATGGAGCCAACTATAAACTTCCCTGGTGGCACAGCTGGTGAAGAATCCACCTGCAATGCAGGAGACCTGGGTTCGATCCCTGGGTTGGGAAGATCCCCTGGAGACAGGAACAGCTACCCACTCCAGTATTCTGGCCTGGAGAATTCAATGGATTGTATAGTCCATAGGGTCACAAAGAGTCGGACACGACTGAGCAACTTTCATTTCAGGGCCAGCGATGATTAATGGAGGAACAATTTACTACTCTCCCTCCCTTCTGATGGACTGTTTGAAGCTATAGTTTCTCCATACAAACAGTCTGTAGGCTCTCTGCACGTCTGAGTGGGTAGACCAGTCCAGAGACTAGATGTGTCTCTTTACAGTTCATTGTAAAGACGTAGCAACAAACATTGCCTTGCATTGCTTGCCATCTTTTCCTGCTTCCCTATCCCCTCATCCTCACTGCTCTAGCATTATGCATCCCATATAAAGCTTTAGCACTTAATCCCTTCTTCAGATTTTGTTTTCTAGGAGCCCTTGTCAAGACAGACCACAGTTTCCGAACAGCTGAGCACTTGACTCAAACCAAGCTAAGCAAAGCCTTCCTAAAGATGTAGAACATAGAGAGACAAGACTTTTCTTCTGTAGGTCTTGAGTCATAAAGATCTGTGGGTGGCTACCACTTCTGCTTTACAGAAAGAGCCTGTCTGAGCACAAAGGCATCACAGAGGAAGGCAGATCTTAGAGAAAGAGAAGGACACAGAGGCCTGACATCCTTTGAGCTCCAAGATTCAATTCTCCCCAATACGTATAACTGTTTTGTTATTTATCTCCCTGAAGACCGGTTTTACCAATTCAAATCAAAGAAAGTGTGGTCACCCCTGGATCCCAGGGTACCTCCATTTAAGAGATCAGTCAGGTGATTAGATTTTAGTCTCAATTTCAAATTCCTGGGAGAATGAGCTGTTGTTTGGACTAGTTTTAGCCAGATGTCTACCCCTGAACCAATCAACATCATTGTGGGGCACAGGGTCACGTTATAAATATGACTGTATCCACTGTAAGGCTGTGTATATGGTGTGATAGCAAGTAGGGAGGAAAAGTAGGGGTAGAGAGTTGGGCAGACCAAACAAGGGCTGCCCGCTCCTTGAGAATAAATAAGAGGAGAAAGGATAAAAAGAAGGGATCTGAGGACAGAACACCATCTAATCCAATGCTGTCCTGCTCTTTATCTAAACCAATACGATCCAGCAGAACTTTCTGCAGTGATGGAGGTGTTTTATATCTGTGCCGTTCAGTATAGCAGCCATCAGCCACATGCGGCAGTTCAGCCCTTGAAGACAGTGAATGCAACCGAGCAACTGAATTCTTTGCTTCATTTTATTTTAAGTTTGAAAAACTATGTAGTTAATGACTATATACTGGACAGGTCAAGACCACACTGATGGTCTGCTTGGGAAGAAAGCACGGAGTATTGGATATTGCATGTGCTTTGGAGTCAGTCAGATCTAGGTTTAAGTCTCAATTCTACTTCTTAAAAATTGAACAGATTCCTTAACCACTCTGAGCTGTAGAAGTGAAAGATGCAAAGGATAATGAATAATACATGATACCAAAAAGAGAGAAAGGGGCAAAAGATCTGCAAAGGGAAAAAAGTCAGCTGGGTTTAACAATTAGAAGATGGAGTGAATTAAGACAGAAGTATTCAAAGTGTGATGGGGTTAGAGCCAGACCAGCAATTTTCCTGTCTTCTGGACATCTGTTAAATATCTTTCCTCTGGAAGGGGATCCCAGGAAGGGAAAGACAGGGAACAAAAAAAAATTTAATCTTAATCCTGATGGCCATGAGGGGAGCTGAGAACCCAAAGGTATGTCCTGAAGGTAGGGCTCCAAGATCAAGCCAGAAAAACACAATCAGAAACAGTCAGCCAAGGTTCTGGAGCCAAAGACAGGGTTGCATGGACCAAGAGACTAGAAGGAAAGAGCAACTCATAAAATATCCTCATTACATAGCACTTACTGTGTAACTAGATTGTGAACCCTTCAGGGTTCACAGCCAAGTTCGTCTTGGTATTCCCAACACCTAGTAAGTTCCAGACACAATAGTAGGTGTTTAATTAACATCTGCTAGAATGAATGAATGCAAGTAAGCCAGTCCACTCCTTGGTGCATGGTATTCACTCTAAAAAATGTTAATTAAATGATCAAAAAGAGGAAACTCTACAATGAGAAGGTGCCAGGGAATCCTTCATGGCCGGGAAGCCCTGTTTGTATGGTCCCTAGCATATCACCTGGCACAGGGGGATTGCTCAACAAGTGGTCACAAGGGTAATGATTATTAGTGGGGGAGTGAGGTTTTGCATAAAGATCAGGGAAAGTCTTGATGATAATAGGAGCTAACCTATATTGATTTTATTTAATCTTTGTCCCACTCAATAAGATAGATCTTATTAGACTAATTTCACAGATGAGGAAACGTAAAGAGACGTGATTTATTCACGGTTAGCCAGTTCAGAAACAGCAGAGCTGGGGTTGAACCTGAGCTTCCCTGACTACGGAGTCCAGGCTCCAACAGCAAACATTTGGGAGGCAGGAAGCAGAAGTGTCCAAAGAGGAAATTAAGGAAGGCAGTTCTGGGGTTGAAATTCACTTCTGATTTCTATATGCTTACACAAATTATGATGTTTTTCTCCCTGGAACACCCGTTGCTTGCCTTCTTGGCAAGGTCCTTACCCCTTCTACTGAGTTCACCTCTAGGCCACCCTTCTGTTTCATGTCCCATTCAACCACATCTACTCTGCTTTTACTCAAGGAAGTAGAAGTTGGAATGGGGTCAAGCGGAGTTTTTATTTGTTGGTTTGTTTTAGTTTTAAGAAGGAATCAGTTCAGTTCAGTTCAGTCGCTCAGTCGTGTCCGACTCTTTGAGACCCCATGAATCTCAGCATGCCAGGCCTCCCTGTCCATCACCAACTCCAGAGCAATTTTGTAAACTATGCATTTTCTAGGAGACAGGCAGAAATTGACAATGAAAAAGAGAGAAAAGATCTGCAGAGGTAAGTTTTTGGGGTCTTCGGCACAGATTGGCTAGAGCTTGGCCTCTGAGCTAGGGCACTGTGTACTTTTCTTCAGAGCAGAGAAAGAGAATATGGGTACAGAAGCAGAAAAGTTAGTAAAGGTTAGGATGCTTAAAATGAAAAGTCAAATTTTGCAGCAACTGATGATGGCATAGTCTAGGACAGTGTTTTTCAAAGTGCAGGTCCTAGCTTATTAGTAGATCATAAAACCACTTAGAAGTTTGCAACCAGCTTTATTTAAAAAAAAAAAAGGAATAGCATAGAATTGAAAATTTGAATTAATTGCACATAGCAAGGGTAAATACTGTGAAAACTATTGTGAAACTTATGTTTCAGTTATTTATTTGGCTAGTAATACATGTGTACTGTAAAATTTATTTCTTATTGAG
Organism: Cervus canadensis; assembly: GCF_019320065.1. Taxonomy (NCBI): domain Eukaryota; kingdom Metazoa; phylum Chordata; class Mammalia; order Artiodactyla; family Cervidae; genus Cervus; species Cervus canadensis. The sequence continues at coordinate 100,112,921 of NC_057387.1, forward strand.
GGTACAGTACAACATATTTTAAAGCCACTGTTCCAGGATGAGACCATGAGAAGAGTGGCTGATTCCTAGAACTTCCTTTCTCTTCCAGGGTTTTCCGTGATGCTTATAAATTGGTCTTTGTAACCAGCAGTTGGCACCCTAAGGTACAAGAGCTTGATCAAGTATGCCAGAGCTTCCTAAGCATGTGGCTTCCATATGTGCCTGAACATTAGTCTCCTAGTCTCCAGGGACACTCTTTCCTCCTGAGAAGAAAATCCTGAGATTCACTCTGATTGGACAGGCTGAGTTCATGCGACCACCCTGAACCAGTCATTCTGGCCAGTGGGATTGACCAGCTCAGCCCTCCTTTTCCCTGATAGAGTCAGCTTCCTGGAAATACTTGAATCCTGGAAAGGAAATCAGGAGCTATTGGAAAGGGGGAAATGGAGAAATGAGATAATCAACTGATGTCCCATATATGTATCCCTTTAAGTGCCAAAATTAGTTGCAAGTTTCAATAGCATTTGTGCTGGTCATTTGCCTGTTTGCTCTGAGCTCTGGTCTAGACTTTTTCATGTTCTGCTCTGTACTGAAGAGTGCCAGGCCCTAAAGGGCCCTGAAAACCACATTTCTCAGGCTCCTCTTGCTAGCTGACTTCCTGTCAGATTCAATCAGTGGGAAGTACAGGTGGGAAACCGTATGGCTGGAGATGGGGTGACTGGAGGAGAAGTGAAAGCATTTTCTTTCTGCATCTGCTGGAGACTCTGGCAGCAGCTGGTGATTCTGGGTTCAGAGACCTTCAGTATTTCCAAAAGTGTCAGTGGTACTGAAGAGGTGGCTCTAGGCTCCAGTGACCACTGCATCATTTCAAAAGCAATATCCCACTAGCATCAGTAGCACTTCTGGATCTAGTAGTACCCTTCCACTTGACCCTCCAGGTCTAGGGATGGTAGAAGCTTCCTGCAGCTATTAATCTCTAGTCTTCTCCACCTTACCCTTTTGCTCCCTCAAGCAAAGCAGTTCTCTGAAATAAACTACCTCTGTTTGAAATTCCAAGCACCCTTTCTGTTTTCTTGTCCTCACCCAGACTGGCGTGGGATTGCCCTGGCCATTGAGCTGACTGCCATGATTAATTTCCCAGGTGTGCTGCTTGCAGGTGTTGAGCTGGGTGATGCCACAGAGCAGCAATTAAGCCCCTTGCTGGGGCACTGGGACGGGAGCAAGGGGGACCCTGGAGAGAGCACAGGGAAAGTCTCACGCTCCTTTTGCTTCCTCATCTTTACCTATTAGAACCATGTGATGGAGAACTTACTGCCTGCCTCCCAAGATAACTTGACTCCATGCTGTGGCTGGAAGGGATGGGCTCTGGAATGATGAGGTGGGAATAGAAAAACAAACACAATTGGCAGGGGGCCCAACATGGACAGGTGGGGAAAGGGTGTGCCCTGGCTGCCAATGAGGTTTAGGAAGGGAGGAGGGGTAGGAACTATCACCTCTGCATCCTCTTTTTCAGAGGAGATAAACCCGCAGTTCTCAACGTTTCCTGTGTTACCCTTCCCCAAGTGCTCTTCAATCAAAACAAGAAAACAGACTCTTCCAATGGCATTTATCCTGACTGATACCAGAGGAACTGTTACTGAATCCTTATGTCTTACCTTTACTACTGTGGGTTCCTGTTGCTATCCAGGCCACCAGGGGTTAGTCAAGTCTCTTGAGGGCCTGGAGAAGTGAGATTGTGGATGACTCCTGGAAGCCTCAAAGGAGCAGCCGTGCCCAAAACACCACTGTTCTCAGAGGCACCTTGCCACGGCCAGTAGCATCTTGCAAGATGGTGTTAGGCAAGTCCCACTCAAGTATGATCCATGATTGGAAACCTCCTAAACCCAGTCAGCCACTAACTTGCTCTGTGATCTTGGGCAAATCACTTAATCAAGTTCATTCTCAACGTTTCCATCTGTTTGTTAAAGAGCAGAAAAGGCCGTCCACTGGTTAGGATTCCGAGCTTCCCCTGCAGGGGGCATGGGTTTGATCCCTGGTCCCACAAGCTGGGTGGCGTGGCAGAAACAAAATAAAAAAGAACAAAGGCATAATTTTTCTAAATTTATTTTTAAAATACATTGTTTTAAGGGGATAGATGGCATGGGAGAAATGATAGGTGTTACCTTCTATCCCTCCTTCTTGCCCATCCTCCCTGGGTTTCTGTATCAAATAAGTCAACAAGCATGAAAAGGCCCTGAAAAGTACAAAGCCCCATAAAAAGGCAAGAAAGTGTTATTATCAACATAGTCGTTAGCGTCGAGGGATGAAGGCAGGGCACAGGCTGAAAGCCAAACAGCTGGAAGGCAGGAGATCTTAACACCAAAAAAGGAAACTTTCTTTGTTCAGATTCTTCCTGGAGTGGTACTTTCTTTGGCGCAGACCTGGCGCTGAAATCCTCTGAAGGCTGACACAGGTCCAGGAAAGTGTTCCGGGGACAGGTAGGGCATCCAGCAGCCAAAAGACACTGGAGAAACACCCAGCCTGGTTCCTCGCTTCTGTGATCCAATGAAGGATGCAGCGGAAGGGAGAGGTTCGGATTCAAAGCCCGCTGTGTGCTGGGCTCCTCCTCCAGGCTCCTCAGCCCGCCACAAAGCTCTCTAGGGACCCAGGGTACCGTGGGCATGCTTAACTAATGCTGAATTCAGTGGCCCACAACCTAAAAACCACTGCATGCTATGTTCAAAGGGAGCATCCATCTGGGGAGGACCTTAAGGGTGGTCTAGGCCAACTGAGGCCCAGTGAGGAGCAGAGACTTGCCGAGATAAGTGGAGTCAGACTCATCAGGTGGCCAGGAACAGTAAACCAACCCCTCCGGCTCACGTGTAAAGGAGCTTCTCTCAAGGACTGGCATCCAAACGCCAGAGGCAGCTCTAGGACTCCCTGCTCACAGCCTCCCGGTCTCTGCACAGTCCTGCTCCTCCCTCCCTCCAGCCGGGCCGCTGCTCACTGCTGGTCCCTGCTCTTCATCTCCGCTCAGGGCTTCGCTGGAGCCTGACCTCCCTACCTCACCTCTCTCTGTCACCTGACAATTTCTTTCTGTTCCTTGGTTCAAGAGAGCCTCTAACTGGCCTGTCTCGGATGACTGCGCTGGGCTATTAGTTAAAGGTCACCAGCTAATCATGAGATGGTAACCCTTGGCTCAGGGCTGGCCCCCATCTGCTACATCTAGAGGTCGGAGGGGCCATATGGTCCAAACCTGAGCCCCACCGGGTCTGTGGTCTCGGCGGCCTTTCCTCAAAGCGGACACTGTGCCATCCCTGGAGCCATGTGACTTGAGCCCAAGGCTCCAGATTTCCTGCCCAGAACTTTTCCCAGACGATTTGTCACTTCTCTCCTTGAGTTATATCACAGACAAGACTTCATTCCTGCTAAATGTCATCCAGGAAGGTCTTCTTCCTCCTCCTTCATCTCTCCCTCCTACTCCTCTTCCCTGCCCGGAGGAACTTATGATATAGTGAAGACAGAGACAGGAAAATAATTAGATTACATCTCTACGTGTAGGAGGGCTTTAGAAGGAAATATAAACAAAGTCATAATAGCAAACACTTACTGAGTTCCCTGTACCAATCACGCCAGATCACTTTACAAACATTTTTCTCATTTAATCTTTACAGCTCTCCTGTGAAGTTGGTACCACATTTGACACAAGTGAAAACAGGCTCAGAGAGTTGTTCGCAGATAATAAACAGCACGGCAGGACTCTGATGCCAAGGCCTGCTCTGGCAACCATTGTGTTGTGCAGTCTTCACCATGCTGTGAGCACAGAGGACTACCTTGGACTCGGGAGGAGGCAGGGGGAGGACTGTGGAGAGCAGGATTCATCCAGGAGGAGCTGATGTCTGAACCGAGCCTTGGAGTAGGATGGGGTGGGGAGGTTGCTGTTCTTCAGTCACTAAGCTGTGTCTGACTCTTTGCAACCCCATGGACTGCATGCCAGGCTTCCCTGTCCTTCACTGTCTCCTGGATCTTGCTCAAAGTCATGTCCATAGAGTCAGTGATGCTATCTAACCATCTCGTCCTCTGTTGTCCCCTTCTCCTCCTGCCTTCAGTCTTTCTTAGCATCAGGGTCTTTTCCAATGAGTCAGCTCTTGGCATCAGGTGGCCAAATTATTGGAGCTTCAACTTCAGCATCAGTCCTTCCAATGAATATTCACGGGGTGGGGGGAGGGTCACTGTAAACAGAAGGATCCACATGTGAACAGCACCTGTGTGATCAGGGAAGCAGGTTGCCTGCCCCTAAGAGTGAGTGCCTCCCTAAATCTGCACCCTGGGCACCTCTCTTGCCCCACCCTCATCCAAGACCTGGCAGGGAGGGTGGAGTTTGCTGGAAGAGTTTTGAGGAGAAGGATCCAGGAGAAGAAGGTGAATTCAACACAGCCTGAGAGATGCAAGTAGTAGTGTCTGTTTTTCAGCATCTGAAATGGACTCTCAGGGCACATCGGTAGAGTCCAAAGTGGAAAACCCAAGAGGAATGAGAATGTTTAAAATAACCACGGCAACAACCCTCTCTGCCCAGATTCTCCACACACTTTTCTTCTGCTCACCTTCCACTCTTGCCTTGGATACCACTTCCTCCAGGAAGCATCCCTAGGTCTCCCAGGCTTGCCTTGGGGCACTTGAGTTCCTATTTTGGAATTGCTCTTGCCCTTTCTGTTTCCACACTAGGCTGTGAATTCCCTGAGGACCAGGGTTGGGTCTTTTGACCCTTCCATCTCCAGCAGAGCATGTGGCTCATAGTAGCTGCTCAGTAACAGAAAGTCAGATGAAAGAATAACAAACAGCCTCCCAGGGGCCTCTGCCAAGTTCAGGCCATGCGGGTTTTTTTCTCTTTGTCTCTGGAGTACTACCAACCTCAGCATTAGGAATCCTACATGTGTTGGAACCAGGAGAGACCTTAAAAATCATTTATTTATCTCCTTCCTCCCACCTTTTCCAGATGGATTGACTGTGTCACAATATTCATGTATTTGCCAACAATCTCAATCTTCTGTCTCCCAACACAATTTCTTCTCTGAACTCCAGACCTAACCAAGTGCTTCTACAGCTCGTCTTCCAGGATACTCCAACGTACCTGAACCTGAACACGTCCAGGATTGGACTCAGCATCTCCCCAGCCTGGCCCCGCTCTAGCCTCCCCCACCTAGTAAAGAACATCACCACCATCCCCTGCTGCCAGGGTCACAACGTGGGGAGGTCCCTTGCCACCCCTTATAGCATCCCATCACCCATCAAATTTCAAGGTTAGTAGTTTCTACCGCCTGAATCATAGAATCTCTCCAAGTCCCCTCTGCTGCCTTAGTTTAAATGTCCCATAGCTCTCAATGAACCCCTGTTAAAGTCTCCTCATTGAACAGCATGTATATTATCTATAGTGAAACAGATCACCAGCCCAGGTTGGATGCATGAGACAAGTGCTCCGGCCTGGTGCACTGGGAAGACCCAGAGGAATCGGGTGGAGAGGGAGATGGGAGGGGGGATCGGGATGGGGAATACATGTAACTCCATGGCTGATTCATGTCAATGTATGACAAAACCCACTGCAATGTTGTGAAGTAATTAGCCTCCAACTAAAAAAAAAAAAAAAGTCTCCTCATTAACCCCTCCAAATCTATTATTTCCTTGTTCCAACCCATGATTCCTACAGCCAGAATGATCTTTAAAAAGTGCTGCTGCAAAAAAAAAAAAAAAAAAAAGTGCTGCTGCTGCTGCTAAGTCACTTCAGTCTTGTCCGACTCTGTGCGACCCCATAGACAGCAGCCCACCAGGCTCCCCCATCCCTTGGATTCTCCAGGCAAGAACACTGGAGTGGGTTGCCATTTCCTTCTCCAATGCATGAAAGTGAAAGTGAAGTGAAAGTGAAGTCGTTCAGTCATGCTAGTCTCATGTAATTCTTTGCTGATATACTTCCAATGGCTCTCCGTTTAAATAATAATAAGTCTTATTGTTATTATAGTTAATACTTATGGAAAATTTATTATATCCTAGGACCTGTTCTGAGGACTTTACACACAGTGACTCAGTTAATCTTCTTACACAGATAAGAAAACTAAGGCTCAGAGGAGCACCTTCAGAGTTTTTGCATCAATTCTTACCCCATCCTTGACTCTTTGATCTGGTTGACTGCTATTCAAACTTTGGATGGATACCGTGGAGAACATTCTAGGACCTCCCTTTCTAGGTCAGGCCCTCCTCTGACACATATCCCAGCTTGTAATCATTGGCCTGATGTCTGGCACCCAAATTGGCTTTAAATTCTATGTCCTTCCCGTTGTTGTGTCCTCACTACTCGACATGGAACAAATGCTTGCTCAATATTTGTTGAATGAATTGATAAAAAGGGTTTTCTTTTTTCAAATTTTATTGAAGTTTTGTTGACTTATGATATTGTGTTAATTTCTGATATACAGCCAAGTGGTTCAGTTACACATATATGCTTTTTCATATTCTTTTCCATTATGAATTTATTAGAGGATACTGAATATAGTTCCTTAAGCTATACAGTAGGACCTCATTATTTACCCATTTGCATATGTAATAGTGAAAGGGTTTTGCATAGGAGGGGGAAGGTGGTCAGATTTGCTGTAGACGGATTTCACGTATGTGAAGGTCTGGAGGTGGTGAGACCCAGTCACTGGATTCAACAGCTGGATTCAGGAGTGAGGATGGCCCTCTGGAGGAGGGGAGTGGCCATGGTGGTGGAGAGCAGACAGGGAACCTGGGGAGCATTAGGAGGTAGGCAGGGCAGGCCCTGAAATTAATTGGATGGAGGTGAGGAAAACAATAGAATGGGAAAGACTAGAGATCTCTTCAAGAAAACTAGAGATACCAAGGGAACATTTCATGCAAAGATGGGCTCAATAAAGGACAGAAATGGTATGGACCTAACAGAAGATATTAAGAAGAGGTGGCAAGAATACACAGAAGAACTGTACAAAAAAGATCCTCACGACCCAGATAATCATGATGGTGTGATCACTCATATAGAGCCAGACATCCTGGAATGTGAAGTCAAGTGGGCCTTAGGGAGCATCACTACAAACAAAGCTAGTGGAGGTGATGGAATTCCAGTTGAGCTATTTCAAATCCTGAAAGATGATGCTGTGAAAGTGCTGCACTCAATATGCCAGCAAATATGGAAAACTCAGCAGTGGCCACAGGACTGGAAAAGGTCAGTTTTCATTCCAAGCCCAAAGAAAGGCAATGCCAAAGAATGCTCAAACTACTGCACAATTGCACTCATCTCACACGCTAGTAAAGTAATGCTTAAAATTCTCCAAGCCAGGCTTCAGCAATATGTGAAACATGAACTTCCAGATGTTCAAGCTGGTTTTAGAAAAGGCAGAGGAACCAGAGATCAAATCGCCAACATCCGCTGGATCATCGAAAAAACAAGAGAGTTCCAAAAAAACATCTATTTCTGCCTTAAGACTATGCCAAAGCCTTTGACTGTGTGGATCACAATAAACTGTGGAAAATTCTGAAAGAGATGGGCATACCAGACCATCTGACCTGCCTCTTGAGAAACCTGTATGCAGGTCAGGAAGCAACAGTTAGAACTGGACATGGAACAACAGACTGGTTCCAAATCGGAAAAGGAGTACATCAAGGCTGTATGTTGTCACCCTGCTTGTTTAACTTATATGCAGAGTACATCATGAGAAACGCTGGACTGGAGGAAGCACAAGCTGGAATCAAGATTGCCAGGAGAAATATCAATAACCTCAGATATGCAGATGACATCACCCTTATGGCAGAAAGTGAAGAAGAAGTAAAGAGCCTCTTGATGAAAGTGAAAGAGGAGAGTGAAAAAGTTGGCTTAAAGCTCCACATTCAGAAAACTAACATCATGGCATCCGGTCCCATCACTTCATGGCAGATAGATGGGGAAACAGTGGAAACAGTGGCTGACTTTATTTTTCTGGGCTCCAAAATCACTGCAGATGGTGATTGCAGCCATGAAATTAAAAGACGCTTACTCCTGGGAAGGAAAGTTATGATCAACCTAGACAGCATATTAAAAACCAGAGACATTACTTTGCCAACAAAGGTCCGTCTAGTCAAGGCTATGGTTTTTCCAGTGGTCATGCATGGATGTGAGAGTTGGACTGTAAAGAAAGCTGAGCGCCGAAGAATTGATGCTTTTGAACTATGGTGTTGGAGAAGACTCTTGAGGGTCCCTTGGACTGCAAGGAGATCCAACCAGTCCATCCTAAAGGAGATCAGTCCTGGGTGTTCATTGGAAGGACTGATGTTGAAGCTGAAACTCCAATACTTTGGCCACCTGATGTGAAGAGCTGACTCATTGGAAAAGACCCTGATGCTGGGAAAGACTGAGGGCAGGGGGAGAAGGGGACGACAGAGGATAAGATGGTTGGATGGCATCATCGACTCAATGGACATGGGTTTGGGTGGACTCTAGGAGTTGGTGATGGACAGGGAGGCCTGGTGTGCTGCGGTTCATGGGGTTGCAAAGAGTTGGACACAACTGAGCAACTGAACCGAACTGAGGACAAGGGTGAGTCAACATTGACTCCCACGTTTCTGGTTTAGGCAACCTGCACCTTGACCCCAGGTGGGGAACATCTGGGAGGAACCAGGCAAACTGGATTGGCAGAGTAGGTGGTCCCTAGACCAAATCAACAGAAATATGGAAAAGTTCTCAAAATCTTTGTGCCCTGAATCCTCTGTGCCCAAACTCTAGCTTGGTCAAGTATACTTGTCCGACCTCATCTTCAGCTATCCCAACAGCTCCTCCCCAAAGCCCCGGTCTTCCTTCTCATAGGATACTTGTAAGTTCTGTTCCACTCCTTCACCCCTCCTTGAAACTCGACAAGATTCAGCTTCAAGGACATCTCTGGGATCCCTCCCCATTCCCTCCACCCCTTCCTGGAGTTAACATGTTCTCTGCTGTTTCCAGGATTCATTGGGTCAGAAATGTTTCTCTGCCTGTCTCTCCTAATGGCTGTTTTTCTCAATTCTAAATTGCCAGCACCTGGGATAAGGCCAGGATCAAGGTTAATTTAAAAAACAACAACGTTGTTTTATTGGTTTCTCCAAGGACTTATCTTTCTTGCATTAAATGTAGGGCCAAGAGTCAGACCTTGACTCCTGATGGCACCACTTAACAGATTGGACAGGTCACTTTTTTCAAATTCTATTTCCTCATCTGTCAAATGGAGATGATAATACAGTGGACCCACCCAGAAGAGCTGTTTTAAGGGTCAATGGAAATAGTCTATGTTAAGTGTTTAGCACAAGGCCTGGAACATTATTAGCTTCCTCAAAAGATCTAACTCTTATTTACATTAACAAAAGTCTTCCAGCCTTAACTCCCGCAAGCGGCATGAGCGGAATCGAAGGTTGCAGTTCCTACTGCGGCCACACGAGGGAAGTGGTGAGCAGCCTTGGCACAGACTGGCTCCGCTGTGCGAAGGCACCTGCTGTGGACCCAGATGGCCAGGCTGGGATTTCCGGGGCTTCCCGGCCCCTGAACAGGTGGGCTCTGGCCAGGGTGCCGTGGGAGGAGCCTTCGCGATGTACTCTGCCTTGACTGTCACAGTCACGTCCGTCCCTTCTGCTCATGCCCTTCGCAGCTTGGGGGAGGGGCTGGCAGGCCAGAGAGGCAAGAGAAGAGGGCCTGGAATGTAGGCCTTCCAGTTTGTCTTTCAAGTCTTTCAAACTTGAATATGATCACACTTCTCTATACAAATTTTTACAGTTTTATAATTTTTATAGTCAAATTCATCAATGTACACCCTTTGGCATACAGGTTTCACCATGCTTAGAAAAATCTTTTCCATTCCATCCCCCCAGATTGTGAAAACATTCACTTATTTTTCTTCTGGTACATTATGGCATTATTATTTAAATATGGGAGCCACCTGGAATTTATATTACCCCTGTAGGGTAAGAACACAGCTTTCTCGTATTTTCCCAAGTAACTTGCTTGATAGTCCACCTATTTGTTAAAAGGCCTATACTGAATTTCCTCTCATTTACCTGAAGTTCTACCTTCATCCAACACCAAACTCCCCTGTGTGGTTGTCCATTTCTGCTCTCCATTTTGTTTCACTGATTCCTCTAGGTCTGCTTCAATACCATACTGCTTTGAATACACTGGCTTTAGAATATGGTTTTAGTTTTATTTATTTTTGGCTCTGCTGGGTCTTTGTGGTTGCTTGGGCTTTTCTCTAGTTGCGGCGAGCAGCAACTACTCTCTAGTTGCAGCGCAAAGGCCTCTTGTTGTGGTGGCTTATCTGGTTTCAGAGCATGGGCTCCAGAATGAGCTTCAGATGTTTCGGCACATGGGCTCAGCAGTTGTGGCTCCCAGGCTCTAGAGCTCAGGCTTAATAGTTGTTGTGCATGGGCCGAGCTGATCTTTACCACTGAGCCACCAGGGAAGCCCCTTAACCATGTTTTAGTATCAGGTAAGGTGCAGGAATTCCTTGGACGTCCGGTGGTTAGGACTGGGCACTTTTACTGCTGAGCATGGCTTCAATCCCCAGTCCGGGGAGTAAGATCCCACAAGCTGCGCAATGCGGAGGGTGGGGGGAATCAGGTAAGGCAAATGCCTTTTCATTCCTTCTTTCTAGCTTTATTTATTTGTCCCTACATGTTTATTCTCCTACGTGCACTTAAAGATCAACCTCTATCCCTCCCTCTACCCTCTGCCCAATCATTCTAGAAGCCATTATGGAGCCTTGGAGTCCCTGAAATTATGTAGAAGTGTACATATGCACATTTCTCCAGAAGGAGTGTCCAAGTTTTCATCAGATGTGCAAAGGGACCTCAATTCCCAAGGGAGCCACTGGTTTACATGGCTTTGTGATGGGACACATGGGAGGAGCACAGAGCAATCTGGATTCCTCCCATCTCTTCCACATCGTCGCAGACTCTGCTCTCCCTGTCCTTCACCTCCACCATCCCCAGGAGGGTTGTTTTTATTAAAGAATCCCAGTCATTTTCCTTCCCCCTCCCCCTCACCTTTCCATTCCCCAGTCACTTTGTAATCCATGCCCTCAGCTGGGAGACTACTTGCTTTGCCTGCCTTCAGGGAACAGTTAGGAAGGCAAATAGTAATAATACTGGCGCCTCTGTAAATCAGTGAATTTAGAACACTGGAGTCCCCCAAAACACTGGAGCAACACTGGAATTGACCAGCTGAGCAACATGAGGCACAGGAAGATGGGACAGACACGACTCTAGGAGGGACTGTATACAGTGTCCTTGAATCCCAGTGCTCGGGGAGCCCACTTGGAAGCTCCAGTTAGGCCGAGGGCAAAGTCCTAGGGCAGGGCTTTTCAGCTTTGGCGTTAGTGACATTTGGGGGTGTCCTGTGCATTGGTAGATGTCTTGCAGCAGCCTTCATTTCTTCTCACTAGATGCCAGTAGCAATCTCAGATGTGAACACCAAAGATGTCTCCAGACCCTCTGGAGTTAGGGCGAGCAGAATTACCCTAAGTTGTAAACCACTGCTCTAGAAGAAGAGGAGAGCAGAGGGGGAGGGAGTTAACTTGGGTCTCAGGGCAGGACACTCCTCTCTTACCCTCTGTCTGAAAGGGACACCGTAAAGTCTTTTTCTTCATAGCAGGCACTTGGGCAAGCCTTCTCTCCTCTCTGGGCTTCGGGTTTTGCATCTGTAAACTGGATTTGAAGTTTGTAGATCATTTCCCCCTCCTCTCACCACCCGACATTCCTGGATCTGGTCCACGGTGTGACAGGGGTCTCGTGGTGCCAGTAAAGTCCTGGGGGATCCCCCAGAGAGAAGGAAGATGGGAAAGAACAGAAAGACGTAGAGGTGGGAGCGGAGGAGGGGGCGGGAGACAAGCATTAGCAGGAGCTTTCTGGAGAAAAGTAGAGACTTGGGGTGTCCTCTGACCCCGCCCCTTCGAGGCCTTATTAGCGTAGGTCGCCCCCAACCAGGCAAACCGAGACTCTCCAGATTCCCTTAGGCCCCGCCCACCACCATAGGCCCTGCCCCACCGGCCCCGCCCCTTTCAATGGCCCCACCCGCCCGCCCGAGACCCCGCCCCCACCAGGCCCCGCCTCCCTCTTTGCCTCCCGCCAGCCGGGGCTTGGGCTTTGCACCCGGCGGCGGCTGAGAACCGTGGCGGCTGCGGAGCCGGCAGCGCAGGCGGGCGGAGCGGAGGTGCCCGGCCCGGTGGCGGGCGATGCCCCCGTGAGCCTCTCTCGTCGCCCCTCCCCGCCCCGCGCCCCTGCCCCTCGGAGTCCGCCGCGCGCCTGGGACCGGGCCGCGCCTACCGCCGGGTCCGCGGGGCGGGGTCCCGGGGCAGCACCTGCCCCGCCTTGCGGAGTCTCCTGGGCCAGCCGAGACCCTTCCCTGTCTGGACCCCGGCCCCACCTCCGGGTAAGTCGATAGGCCTTGCTTGCCTAGGAATGGATGTGGGGAGGGGATGGCGGAGGTCCGGGGGACCACGGGGCGGGGGAAGGGTCTCTGATGGTGAGGCGCCACGTAGGGACCTAAGTGTTCAGGGTCTAGGGCGGGGGTTTCGGGAAGGATGACAGTGTGTGTAATGACTCGGGTGGGGGCTAAGGTTTGGGAAGGGAACATTAGGTGTTTGGAGAAGCCCGGAAAATGGAGTAGAGGGCCCCAGAGTCTTGAGTTCTTTGCTGATTCTCAGAGCACCTGGGCCCCTGCTCCTCAACAGCACTGCCTTCCATGGCATTTTTGGAAAGTGCTTAAAATCTGTCCTGGAAAGGGAGCTGGCAGGCAGCCTGCCTTTCTTTTTGCTGCCTGTGCCCTGGTTGAAAAGCTGGCCACTCTTTCCTCCAATGAGACATCATGGTGGTGCTTAGAGGACCCCCCCACCCCCACCCCATATAAAGAAAAGGGGTAATGCCCACTCTAGCCCTAGCGTGGGGAGAGGGGACTCCTGGGAAGCCAGGAAAGGCAGTTGGTTAATCCATGGTGGGGAATCCAGGGTTCAAGGAGGCTTGGCAAGACCCTTGGTGCACAAACTGGGCATCCTTTCATTCAAGAGGAGGGTGTTTTCACCTCCTGGCCCCAGGATGCCTGGACTCATGCCCATATCACCTTCTCTGGACAACCCATCCTGAGGAGGGGTTTCTTCCCAGCACCCTGGGCCTGGAAACCCAGGGAAGGCCCATAGCCCCCGTGGTCCTGGCTGGGGAGAGCAATGCCGTCCCAAGGCCAGAGAACAGGGACGCTGGCTGCCCTGCCACCTGGGGGCTCTCTGGATGTGGCCCTTTGCAGCTGGGGAGCCTGGATGAAGATCACTGTCCAATTCCAGCCCCAGGGGTGTGGTCTGGATGGAGAGAGGAAGGCTGCCACCCTTTTGGTCCAGTCTTCTGCGCATGATGACTTAAGTCTGGGGTCCTTGAATTTGGGGCTTGAAGTGGTGGGGCAAGGGCCTTTTGGGGCCAGGCCTGGTCACCAAGGGGTTAACTAACCAGCCCCACCATTGCTGCCAGCCACCAATTAGTCTGTCATCAGGCAGCTGCCAACTATCCCTGGGGGCATGTGGGCAGCCTAATGGGGCATTCTCTTGTGGAGGTGAGGCGGGGGGAAGGAAGGGTCTGTGAAATCTGTGCGCAGCCCAAGCTCTGTGTCCTTCAGAGCCTGTTTAGGGCCCACAGACCCCTTCCCCGCCCTCTGTCCGGATGCTTGGCTTAGAGGCCTCCAGCCCTGGGGTTCCATACCTACCCTACCCTCTGCAGGGAACGAAGCCCAGAGTCAGGCAAACTTGGCTTCCAACCCAGGCTCTGCCACTTTCTGGCTATGCGCTATTGAGGAAATCACTTCTCTCTGAGCCTCCTTCAGTAAAACATACCCACCTTCTAGATCTGCTGGGAGGAGAAAATGAAATGGTGGATTTGAGCTGCTTAGCACAGAGGCTGGCACTCAGGGGAGCTCAGTAGGTAACTGCTGAACTCCTGAGCAAGCCCAGGGCCAAGGACCCGACGGGACAGGCAGACAGGAGCCCAGGGCTGAGGACTCAGCAGGGACCAAGATCCCATCCCTTGGGGCGTGAGGTCTCAGTGGGCCAGGCACTGTCTCTGCCTGAACTCTCCCTCCCTCCTCGCCCACAGCCACTTCTGGTTCTCTGTACATAATTGGATTTTACTGTGCGGAGCCCAGGGCTGAGCTGCTCCTTTCTGGGCGTGCCCTGTCCCTAACCAGGTGCTAAGCTCTGTGGGGTCTGTCAGGGGTCTGGGTGATGCCTGCAGCTGGAACAGCAGCTGGCCCTTTAAGGAGGGAAGAAAACAATTATCTGGCCCGGGCATTGCATCAGCTGGAGGCTGGAGGGTCCCTGGGGAGGAGGGGGCAGGCTGGTGGTTGATTTCATTAGTGCCATGTGAGAACTCTCACCCGGGTCTATCCCACTCCCAGGCTGCAGCCTTGTCTGCCCTGGGCAACAGCCGAAATCCAGCCCCACTGACTCTCCTACCCCACCCCACCCCACCCCGGGAGCACCACCTTGGAGGACTTTGCATACACCCAAGACAGGCAGCGGGAGATAGGGAAGTGTCTCCCACACTGGCCTTTTTGCTGACTTGGGGTGTGAGAATGCTTCCTGTATCTGCATTGTGCTGACAGGGGTGTCTCCCCTTCTACTGTTTGGCTGACCCGGGGCGTGATTCTCCCCCACTGGCATCTTGTTAACTCAGGGGAGGGGTGCCTTCTGCGCTGGCTTCTCAGTGACAGTGAAGCTGTCTCCTGCCCTGGTGTTTTGCTGATCTGACAAAGGAGATATGCTGCCCGGGCTGTGTGTGAACTGAGGCCACGAGTTAGAAACAGTTGCTCTCTGGCTGGAGGTGAGCTGCCTGGGAACAGTGAGTGAGTCACAGAGGCAGAGAGGACTCCAGGTTCTTGGGCACCAGAGAGACCTGGGTTCAGGACCCACATCTTCCACTTCAGCCTCTGTTATACTTCAGGACTCAGACGTCTCTGGAAAATAGGAATCATTTACATCTATACTGCCCCACCCCATCTGGAAGATGCTTGGTGAATTCAATGTAACTGGATGAACAGCCCCTAGCCCAGGACTGACAGATGGAGGGTGCAGGCTATGTGATGATTCTCTTGTATTTGTAAATTTGGGCTCCTCACACCTTGAGTTCAGGATGCCTGGACAAGAAAAGGAGGGTTGGGGGGGCGAGGGGGGAAGGGGAGAAAGAGTACAGGGCCCTTCTGCGTCTGTCGCAGGACACCTGATGCACTAACCTCTGTGTGTCGGGCAGCTCCTGCCTCCATGGAGCGGGCATTCTAGCCAGAGATGGCCCAGAGCAGGTAATAACACATGTGCCATGTGTTGGAAAAAAGAGATGCAGGTAGGCTAGCATGACAAGGAGTTGAGGAGGCAGAGGAGGGGGGAACTGGGTGTGCTAAGGCCTTGATGTTGCAGAAACAGGCCTGGCATGGTAGGGAGGGCAGGAGAGGGGAGGGAGGGGACAGGAGTCAGCACAGTCAGGCCAGACCTCCTGGTCTGTCTAGCAGGACACTAAAGACTTGGGAATTATCCTGAAGCCGATGGCAGCCTCTAAAGATTCTGAGGCAGAAAGAGCAAGGGCTGATTTCCAGAGCGTGCAGACTGGGGCCTGTGGCCCTCAGGCAGAGCCTTCTTGGGGGCGACCTTCTGCCCTCTCATACCCCTTCCCTGCACAGCAGCCTGGGTGCCCAGGGAGCAAGTTGTTTATGTGATTCATTCTGGGGGGGAGGAGGCCAGTCCCAGTCCCTTCAGCTCCCTCTCTCTGGGCCTTGTTGACGAAGTTTATCTCTTGGGCCCATGTTCTCCCAACCTCCCTGGGGAACCAGAGCATAAGAGGCAGGGCTTTGGCACCAGGCAGGCGTATATTCACATCCCAGCTCTGCAGTACATGGGGGTGGGGAACCTCTGGCAAGGCACACCTGTCTCTGATCTTCAGTATCCTCGGCTGTGTTGATGTTATGTGTCCATAGGAAGGATAAAATGAAATTCCAAATGGAAATCACAAAACCCTTTTGCAATGTCAGTTGGCATTTTAACTCTTGCGTTGAGGCTGACCCCGACTCCAGGGCAGGGGGTGGGGGCAAGGCTGGATTCACCAGTCTGTGGTTGCACAAGGCGACCTGTGCTTGGAAGGACCCCACACTTCATTTAAATATTTAGCTGTCGCCATCTTGCAGTTCTTAATAATTTTGAGCAAGGGGTCTTGTTTTTCATTTAGCACTGGGCCCTGCATATTATATGGCCCCACAAACGAGGTTGGAATAGGAAGAGGCAGGGAGCAATACAGACTGCAAATAGTCCCCAAATGGAGGAGGTGTGAGGTGGAGGGCATGACTAACTGTCCCAAGGTGGGTGGGATGTTAATAATAGTAACATTTATTTAGTGCTTACTGTGTGCTAGGTTCTCTGCTAAGCACTTGACATCTTCAAACAGCCCTATGAAATAGGTAGGGAGATTGTATAGATGGTGAGAGTGACAGTCAGTTTCTTGGCCAAAGTCACACAGCCATCAGGTGACAGAGCTGGGGTTCCAACCCCAGGATGTCAGATGGAAGAGCACATGCCTGAACCAGGGAAGTCTTCACCAGGATGAGCTGGGTCTGTAGGATAACTCGAAGTTTGCCGAGAAGGAAGGAGGTGTGTGGGGAAGGGAGGGCTGTCTCAGCCAGGAAGTGCCTGTGCCCAGAAGTGATACTTGGCCAGGAGAGATGGAGCTGAAGCCAGATGCCTCCCAGGGTTGAGAGGTGGCCTTTGGATTTCACGGTTCTGATTTTCCAAGCTCAGAGCTTCTGGTCCCTCTGCTCCCAGGCCCTGCTGTGACCACGATTCCTCATAGCTGTCCTGTACCGCCCACTCTTCCCCCACTCCCGGGTAATCTCCTTGACTTGACTTTAATCTCTTCTGGGCTCAAGACCTGTCTGACTACTTCATGGACCACATTTAGATGTCTCACCGTCAGTCTCAGGTGGACACTCGGGCCCCAGCTCCGCCCGCTGGCACCTGTTCTGCCTCGTGTCCCCAGCTTGTCTCTGCCACCACCAGCCACCCACTTGCTCAAGCTGGAAAGCTGGAAGTCCTCCTGGACACCTCCCTCTCCTTCACCCCCACATTCCACAGCCGGTCCTCAGCAAGTGCTGCTGGTTCTCCTGACTCCCTCCCCATTCCGTCATCTTTCTCTCTGTCCACTGCCCTGCTCCAGCCCAGCCTCAGCTCTCAACCTGGACCACAGTGACGGCCTCCTAAACTGGTCTCCTGACGTTTCTGTTCTTGCCCGGCTTCATTTCATGTTTCACACTGTAGTCAGAGTGATCTTCTAAAGATAAATGTTTGATTCTGTCATTTCCCTGCTTAAGACCCTTCCAAGATTTCCTGGAATAAAAGCCAGACTGACGTAGTCGGCAAGGCTGTAATGAGATCTGGTCCTTGCCTACCTTTTTGGATCGTCTGTACCGTTCGCCCTCTCCCTCGGCTGTTGTCCCCTCATTCTGGAATGCCCTCCCCCTCCTTATCTATCTCCTTCAGATAGGTACCAGCTCGAACATCATTTCTGCAGAGAAGCCTAAACCAGAAACTAAACATCAGCCGCCTCCATAGGACCCTGTACTTCTTCACAACACTCGTCACACCTGACCTGCTTTTCCTCGTCCCTCTTTCTCACTAGACTATGGGCTCCGTGGGATCAGGAATCTAGTTTTGCCTGGTCCTTGCGCACAGTAGGTAAACAATGAGTTGTTCTATGAATGAAAGGATTAGATGAATCGTTGCTGCAGCATCCTAACTGGCCTCTCTGCCTCCAGGCTTGCCTTCTCCAGGCCTTTCCCTGTCCAACCCCAGAGCGATCTTCCCAAAACACAGAACTGACCCTGTCACCCCCTGCTACTTAAAATACTTCAATAGCTCCCCATTGAGGGCAGGAAGTGCCTCGGCTTTTTAGCATGGGATTCAAAGCCCTTTATGATCTGTACCTCCTCCAGCCTCGTCTCTCCTCTTACCCGCTCCCCGCACTTTGAACTCCTGGTCCTCTAACGCATCAGGCTATTTTGTGCCTCTGTGCCTCTGCCCTTCTAGTTCCCCCTGCCCAGAATGCCTCCCCACCTCTGCTTTGTCTCCCTGGAGAACATCCTTCATTCTTCAAAATCAAGCTTAGCTGCCTCTTTTGCTGTGAAGCCTCCGAGGAACCCTCCCGGCCCTTCCTGAGCCGAGTCCCCCACCCTCAGTCATATCTGCACAGAGTCCACATCTTTTCTTCCTAGTCTCCTGTGAAGCCGAGCTCTTCCGGTGCAGGCACAGTGATTGTTCATCTTTGTGCGTCCGGATTCCAGCTTCCCCCCTGTCCTTAATTAGGTCTGTGCTTATAAACAGAAACCCACTCAAACCAGCCTCAGTAATAAAGAAGAGTTTCTTATGAGGACACAAGGGGTTCCTGGGAACTGAGGACTAGGAAAATCATTAGCTTCTAGAAGGTGAGACCTGTTGGCCAAGAGAATTGGAAGCAACTGATTTCTGTGCCTGTTGACTGCCTTCACCTTTCTCTTTCCACCTGCTGGGTTTTCTCTGCTTTTCCGGACATGGGGGCCACCTATAGTTCCTGTATTTCATCCTTCAGTTCCAGCTACATTCAGAGATAGAACCCAGGGCTTGGCAGACCCAAGTCCAGACTCCCAGGAGAGGATCTGATTGACTCTGGGGAGGCCAGGTGCCCACCTTGGTCCAATCAACTGCAGCCTGCAGGGAAGGATCACAAAGTCAGACACACAGACACGGCTCTTGTCTGTCAGTTATCTGGGCAAGTACTTCAAGAGACATCTGCTATAATCCTTACAGTGCCAGGTGGGCCTGGCCCCAAGCTTTCTATCTGGTGGCATCTGGAGAAAACAGACCTGGGATTTTGACTGTAAGGGGAGTCTTTTCCTGAGGCAGCAGTAGTACCCAGGGCAGGAACTGAAGAACCTGTCAAATGTCATTCAGAGGCCTGAACAGAGAGTTAGGGAGGTGAGACCCTGATTTTCTCACCTCTCTTTAGAGTAGAGAGAAAGGCTTGAGAAGGACATGAGCAGTCAGGACAGTTCTCTCTTCCAGAATCATATTCATCTCCTAGAACTCAACTCGTTTCCTCCCCTCAGTGAAGCACCATGCATTCCTTCATTTCTCCCCATCAGGCATTCTTTACCTGTATCATTTCTAGTCTTTTACTTCCCTAGTAATAAGCAGTTTTTTGAGCACTTACTCTGTACCAGACTCTATACACATGCATTATTATTATTTAAAAATTTTTTTAAATTACTTTGGCTCTGCTGGGTCTTTGTTGCTGTTCGGGCTTTTCTCTAGTTGCAGCGAGTGGGAAGTACTCTCTAGTTGCAGTGCATGGGCTTCTCATTGCAGTGGCTTCTCTTGTAGATCATGGGCTGTAGGGTGCAAGAGCTTCAGGAGCTGGGGTGTATGGCTCAGTAGTTGAGGTTCCTGGGCTCTAGAGCACAGATGCATAGTGGCACATGGACTTAGTTGCTCTTGGGCATGTGGGATCAAACTTCCTAGTGTCTCCTGCCTTGGCAGATAGATTCTTTACCACTGAACCACCAAGGAAGCCCCCACATGTATTATTTCATTTAACCCTCACACCCTATAAGATAGGTACTATTATTATCCACATTTAATTTTTTTTTTTTTTAGTATATATTTATTTAGCTGATCCAGGTCTTTGTTGTGGCATGCAGGATCTTCCATCTTCATTGCATCATTTGGGATCTTTAGTTGCAGCCCGTGGGATCTAGTTCCCTGACCAGAATCAAACCCAGACCCCCTGAACCTGGGAGCACAGAGTCTTAGCCATGGACTACCAGGAAAGTCTCTGTTATCCCCATTTTAAAGACCAGGAAACTGAGGTTCAGAGAAGTGACATTTACAGGCTAGGGA
Organism: Cervus canadensis; assembly: GCF_019320065.1. NCBI lineage: Eukaryota > Metazoa > Chordata > Mammalia > Artiodactyla > Cervidae > Cervus > Cervus canadensis. The sequence goes on from NC_057387.1 coordinate 100,132,822, forward strand.
CAGACAGCAGTGTGTGACTCCCAAGGGAAAGTTCTTAACCTTAGCTCCTTACTCACTTGCCCCTTTGCCTTTCAGGATTGTTTGGGCCTCACAGGCAGATACCAGGTTACTGTGTCTGCTCCCTACTGCCCAGCGTGGGGCCAGCTCAGAGCAAGGGCTCTCAACTGTGGGGTGGAAGGATGCAGGCAGGGTAGAAAAAGCATCTGCCTAGGATTTGAGGGGCTCCTCCGTGTGGACCTACCCCATGTAGCTGTGTGGCTCTGGGAGACTTTTAACTTTTCAGAACCTCATTTTCTCATTCAGAAATGGGCATGGTCATCCCTGCCATGAGGCTTGTATTAGATAGTAGGTGTAAGAACAATTCGTAAATAGGAGAGAACCTAGCAATTTTTAAGGATTGTTATTACCAGAATGGAATGTGGCAACAGGGCGCCAGCTGGCCTCTGTGCCACCCAAGCTCCTGCAGGAGGCAGGCAGGCCTAGAGCTTCCTTCCCAACATGGCCTGCTACGATCAGAGAGAACTGAGATGACTTTCAGTGGCTCATGGATGTGTTACTGCCCGCCCTTGGCTTGCATACTGAGAAAACTGGCTCCCTTTCAACTCTGTCAAGTCCACGGTTGTCCCAGGGAGAAAGTGCTGTGGTGGTGTGTCTTTGACAACTTTCCAACATTTGCTGCCCTCCTCTTTAAACAGAGATGTTGGGGATTCCCTGGCATTCCAGAGGTTAGGACTCAGCCCTTTCTCTGCAGGGATCTGGGTTTGATCCCTGGCTGGGGAACCAAGATCCCACAAACTATGTGGCATAGTAAAAAAACAAACAAAAAACCCCGCAGAGATCTTGACTGGCAGCTCTGTGTAGCTAAATTTTAATAATATATCTTTGTTTTCACTGTACTTATTTTACTGTCATTTTCTATTTATTAAAATTGATACTGGCTTTCCGCATAGTCATGCAAAATTTCTATTTAAAATAAATGCATTTAAGTTAATAGTGTCAATTTCAAGAAAATAATGAGCCATACAGGGGTATGGAGATTTGGCATAAATCACTGAGGGACACACGGTGTTATGTAGACAGTGCAAGACTGGGAAGTTGTCCAGAGACATCAAGTATGTGGACCTGGATAATCTTTAAGCTCCCTTCCATCTGCCTGGAGAATTTGGGAGTGTCTTATACTGTGCCAGCCTACTCCCTTCTCCTCACACAGTGCCCTGGCATGGGGTGCTTTCAGAGAATCCTGCCATGATTGTCGTGTAGATAGAAGAATGTGGGCCACTGTCCTCCACCTTGCTTGAGAGGGGGACTCCTGGAATTGGGGGTGTCTGGATGGGTGTCCCTTGCCTCTGAGCAGGACTTGGGCCCTCCTGGGAGGAACAGGAGCTGCAGACTCCACAGTCCCCCTGACCTCCATGCACAAGACAGGCCTCAAGTCCTCCCAGAGGGCTGGAGTCCCAGACAGTGCTGAGGCCGTGGCAGCCGCGGGTGAGGGTGAGGCTGTCCCCAAAGCTTAAGGCCCAGCCACAGCAAAGCCAGGAGGCTTTGGGGTCTCAAAGGCCCTGTTCTGCTTGCTGTCCCCTTTCCCACCTCTTTGTGCCGCTGAACTCCTGCCCCTGGGGATTGGACAGTGACCTTGAGGGGCCCCTCAGAGGACACAGAGGATGTATCCTTAGGGTTCAAGACCAGGGCCAGGTGGGCAGAGGGAAGTCCTGCCTGCCCCCCCCCCCCCCACTGCCATGCTCACAGTGGGAGGGCAGGCCTGGGCTCCAGGAGGGTGGGGGCCTGGGTCGTGTGGGACATGTGCTTGTGTATCCATGGCAAATGTCTAAGGGTCTCTGTAAAGGCATATATTGTGTGTGTGTGTGAGAGAGAGAGAGAGAGACTTTGTATGTATGTGTGCATGGTGAATGGAGCTCTGAGTGATGGTCTGAGGGTCTATGTGGGGAGGCTCTGTGCGTTGTGTGTGTGTGTGTGTGTGAGTGGCAGGGTGTCTTCTGTGTGATGTGCTTTTGGGTCTGTGGTGAGTGTGTCTGTGTGTAGTGTGTGTCTGTGAGGCATCTGGTGTGTGTATGTGTATGTGCTGTGTGTCTCGGTTGCTTGCGTGCTGGGTGTGGTGTGTGCCTGTTGTTTTGTGTATGTCCTAATCTTTGTAGAGTGCATGTCTGGCTGTGTGGTGTGTCTGAGTGGCTGCGTGCAAGCATGTGGCAGGCACTTGGGGCTTTGTGCCTCGGAGAGGGTGCGGGGCTGGGGTTGCAGGGCGGGGAGGCGGAGGGCTTTGAGGGCGGTGTCTGTCTGGGCTGGGGCCGCGAGGATTGCTGGCTTCCCTGGGAGGGTCCCCAGGGCAGAAGGCGGGCACAGGCGGCGCCTTCCGGCTCAGAGCGGGCCTGGTAACCGGAGCCCCTTACTCCATGAAATATTGATCCGACCCAGCCGTGGCCCTGACCAAATAGGGCCAGGCGAGCAGGGAGCGCGCGGTGGGGGTGGGGGTTGGGTGGGTGGTGTGTGTGGGGGGGGCGGGGGGAGGGAAGTGGCGGCGCTGTCCGTGGTGCTGCCGCGTCCCTGGCGGGGGCGTCAGCTCTCAGGCTAAAGCGGGGCTGAGAGAGGGAGAGATTTCTCTATCCACCCACATCCGTAGTGGGGCTTCTGCTTCTGAGGCTGAGCTAGGCTGTCCCTATCACCTGCCAGTTCCACCACCCCTTCTAGGAAGGGAGGACAGGGACCAAATGAATATTTGGGGGGATCCAGTATCCCCCAGGGCTAAGGTTTGCCTGGGACAGTCTTAACTTACTGTGGTGTGATTGTTAGTAGTGTCTCTGCTCACTCTTAGAAAGAGTCCTAATTGGATGATGAATTATGCTGCCCAGCAATAGACTTTGCTCCAAAGACCTTTTCCCCCAGTTGTCTGCTCTGCCCCCGGGCGTTCTGTAGTCGGTGGATGTGCAGGTGCTGTGGGTTGGGGATACTATCTTTCTTGTGCATGGGCTGAGCCAGAATAAGGGCTTGCTGCAACCTGCTGCAACCCAGACCTTCCCCAGGGATTCCAGCTCCCTTCTCCACTAGTCCAAATTCTGCTTTCCATTCAAGCTGCGCTCTTGCTCTGGGCTTCCTTTGCCCTCCTGCATCCTGAGCTACACAGGCCTCTCTTTGGTCTCCATGTCAGGGTGTGGTCAGGTCTTCAGATTGGTCATCCTTGTACTCATAACATTTTCTCTGAGTTCTCCTACCCTGACTTGCCGACTTTCCCTCCTTCGGTGGATTTCATTTTCCTCCTCCCCCTAACTGTGGGCATTACTTCTCACTCTTTCCTCACCCTCCTCCGGGCATTCTCCTTCCTTTCCACACCCCCCTTTTCCCTCTGGGGTACACACCCAAATCCTGCCTACCCACTCTGCTCTCCTGAACTCCAGGGAATCTGCTTACCTGCCCAATACCTCCATGGGGGAATTGCAAAATTATCTCAGACTCATCATATCTGAAACAGGCACTCATGTTTCCTTTAAGCCAACTTTTCCCTCCAGGACCACATGCTCTGCTGATGGCACCTGTCAGCCCCCACCTTTCCTGTAAATCATGTTGGATTCTGTTTTTTTCCCTTCCCCCGACTTTGTCCCATCACCAACTCCAGGCAGTCCCCCAAGCCCTTCCACGACTCCTTGCACCCCTTCTCTCTTTCCACCAACACTGTCTGAAGGAGTGCAGCCCTTCTTACATGCCTCCTGACTGCTCCTCCTGCCGTCAGGCTTTCTTCTGATTCTGCACTGTGTCCGATTGATCTCTGTAAAATGTTACATCTAAGCCATGTCAGATTTCACTCCCTTCAGGATTAAAGCTAACCTTCTCAGCCCTGCATTCAGAGCCCTTTCTGGGCTGTTCCCAGCCTACGTTCCCAGCCCTCTCTTCTGCAGCTGCACCCACCTCCTGCTTCAACTGCACTGCTCTGTTCACCAGCCTCTGAACATACCATTCCTCCTCTGGTCCTTCCCAGCTAGTTTCCACCTCTTTCCTCTCCAAATCACACCCATCTCTTGAGGTGTTCTGCTGTGAATTGATCCATGATGACTGCTTCTGGTCTTCCCATCCTAAAGAGTTCACTCCTTCTGCAGAGCAGCCAGGGTATTTTTATCTTTACCTCTTGGTGCTTTGGGTGGTCCTCCAACCAACTGTGGTATCACCTGAGAGCTTGTTTGAAATGCAAAAACTCAAGCTCCACCTTCCTGTAACCCCTGGAATGAGAATCTGTGTTTCAGTCTGATCCCCAGGTGATATCTGTGCACATTTAAGTTTGAGAAGCTCTGGACTGGTGTGTCCACTGAGGGCAGCATCTTGCTTCTGTTTGGGAGTGGTCTTCAGCCCCAGGGTGTTTTCTAGTCCGATACTTAAGGACCAAGTTTCGCAGGCCCTGTCAGGCAATAACAGCCACATCTGGCCACGAGCTGTGAGAGGGGTTGGGTGATGGAGATGGCCAGGAAGCGTGTGCACTCTGCCTGGATGTTTTCCCCTGAAATCTATGCCCCGCAAGGCCCCAGAGCTCAAGCTGTAAATCTGACTCTAGAAGGCACTCCTGTGACATGAGAAGAAATCAATTAATCAATAAAAAGACAGTGATCAAGAGAGCAGAACTTTTCCCTGTTCACAACACACACGCTGGTGGAAATGTCTGTTATTTTAATGTATGTTTTTAAAAGAAAAATATGTATTTTCACTTTTTCTTTATGAGAGCATTAATACAGTTTCTAACGTAGTAACTCTAGAAAACACAATATGTCACATGAAGAAAATAAAAATGACTCACAATTCTACTATCCAGCTATAAATACCACTTTTTATGTTAATGCTTATTTTAGATCACCATGCATTCATTCAACAAATATTTACAGAGTCCTACTGTGTGCCAGGCACTGGAGGATTCTGGATGCAGAAGATGGCATAGTTTCTCTTTCTAAGCAACACACAGCCGGGTTGGGGCGGGGGGCGAGGCGGGCATGGTGTGGGAGGCAGGCACTGAACAAGATAAGGCAAGCAGTGTATTCGTTTCCTAGGACCAGCTGTAACAAAGTACCACAGAGCAGGTGGCCTAAAACAACAGAAATGTATTGTGTCACAGTTCTGGAGGCTGGAAATCTAAAATCAAGGTGTCAGCAGGGTTGGTGCCTTCCAAGGGAGGCTGTCCCATGGCTCCCTCCTGGCTTCTGGTGACAGCTGGCAGAGCTTGGTATTCCTTGGCTTTGTCACCCTAGTCTCTGCCTTCATCATTACATGGATTCTTTCTGTGGTCTCCCGCTGTCTTCCTATAGCCATGTTCTTATAAGTCCTTCTGGATGAGGGACCCACCCTCCTTCAGGATGACCTCAGTTTGGCTAACCACATCTGCCATCTGCAGCGACTCTATTTCCAACAAGGTCTGAGGTACCAGGGGTTAGGATTTTAAACTTATCTTTTTTTAGAGGGTGGGTGGAAACAGAGTTCAACCCAGAACAGGCAAAGACAGTATAGGGTCTGGGGGAGCACGCCAGGGGGTCTAACCTTGTCTGGAAAGACTCTCCCAGGATGTGACGTCCAGTCAGGGACCGAGCACTGGGTAGGACTCAGCCAGCGAGGGTTAGGGTTAGAAGTGGGGCTGAGCCAGCAGAGGTGGTGTGACAGACCGCTGCCGGGTCGTCAGAACACAAGGGTGGGGACGGGCTGGAGAAGGGCGTTCCAGGCTGACAGGAGGCAAAGGGGTCCTTTTGAGGAATAAAGAGAATGCCGGCGTGGCTGGAATACAGAGGGCGGGCAGGAGTACCAGATGACCTGGGTCACTTCTCTTGTGGGCCTTGTGAGGGGTTTTCACTTTCTCCTGAAGGAAATGGGGAGCTGCGGGAGGCTGTCACGCTGGAGTGATTCATCCTACCTGTGAGCCGGCTCCTCACAAGACTAAGCTGTCTGGAGCCGAGTCCTGCCTCTGCGAACCCAGTTCTGAGGGAAGATGTGTGGCCATGTCCTCAGGAGCCCCCTGGCTGAGAGGACACAAGGCAGCCCCGTCGGAGGAAGGGGGGCCTGGCTGTGCCCCAGCAGCCCCCAGCCCAAGTAGGGAAGACCAGCCTTACCCTCAGGACCCTTGTCCCGAACAGGAGACCGGGCTCGCTCAGCTCTGGGCCTGTCTCACCCTGCGTGTCCCGGAGTCTTTGGAGTCTGGAGGACACAGGTTGGGTCCAGACACCCAAGCCCCTGCCCTGCTGTGAGGACTGTGTCTGAGAATGGGTCCAGGGCAAGTGCGTGAACCATGTGGGCCCCTGAGGCCAGAAACCCCGAGGCTGGGGGAGACCTGAGTCTTGCAGGGGCTGGGTGCTTAGCACCCTGCTCTCCCCAGGCGATGTCTGGCTATGGCCTTTGTATCAGGACGCAGACTCAACTCCTCCTTTACGACACCCTCAGAGGCCACTCCTTTACTGCGTGTGACGGGAGAGGGCCCCCCTGGCCCAAAGATGCTTGTCCCCCGTTGTCTGGGCTAGGGGGGCCAGGCTGGGTGGAGGAGAAGTGGGTCAGCTCTGTAGCCATGGTGACAGCAGCTGCTCCCTGCCAGCCTCCTCGTCTTCTCGCCACAAACCTCACGATGAGATCCTTTGTCCAGCCTGTGGGGATGGGGGCCAGGAGGGTGAGATTGGGGGCCAGAGTGTGTATGAAGTGTGTGTGTGTGTGTGTGTGTGTGTGCAGGCTCACACAAGTGCCTGCTCAGAGCTAGTATGCATGCCTGGCCAAGGGAACCCACAGATCCAGGAAGGACACTTCCTACTTCCCTGCCCACTGAAGGGATGAGGTTCATCCTGCCTCTCTGAGCTGGGCAGGAGCCAGGGGAAGGGGTGTGTGTGTGTGCGTGCATGTGTGTGTACACAGGTGATTGTGTCTTTAAATGAATATAGTTTATATGGGTCTGTATGATGTGTAGTCACACATTTGAAATTCTGTGCCCTGTGTCTCTCACTGTTACGCGTAGTGTGTGTGCAAACCTGGTTTGGAGCAGATAAAAGTCATGTAACCAGGAGAAGAGCTGGCAGAGTGCTCCCCACTCAGGCTGGTGTCCTCCCTGGGCCCAGCTCACTGTCCCCGACCATGCACCAGCTCTGTCACCCACCTTTCTCACCCTGCTGGGGGAAAGTAAAGGCTAGAAATGAGGGACCCCCCTCCCCGCTTCTGCAGATGCAGGTTTAAAAAAATCAGTTTTAGCTCATGAACTGGTTTTCCTTAGTTGGTAATGCTGTACTGTGTTAAGAGGGATTCTGAGGTTAAGTCTGGCTTCTGACATGGGCACAGATTGGCCTGAGTGGTGTGGTGGGCAAGCCCTAGTGCTGCATCAAGGTTGAGGCAGAGGCCTTAAACCTAGCATCCAGCGTCCAATGAGGGGCCAGGAGCTGAGATGCTGGCAGGGAAGATCACAGCATCACATGCTAGCTCCCACCTCAACTGAGAAGTGCAGGGACCCAGGTCTCACACTTATGCTAGACTCTGGGTGGAAGAACCCAGGGTTGCAGTGGGAGGTGATCCTGTTGGTCTCGGAGCCTTCCCATGAAGTGGTTGTACCTGGTATGCAATCCAGACTAATAAGCACCAACACCTATGGAGTCCTTTACTGTTTACAAAGGGCACATTATGCAAAGTAATCATATGATGGCCCAACTGAGCGTGTAGCATGTACCAATCCTTATTTTAGCAATACTTATATTTCATCTAAGAATCCTAAAGCAGGCATTATTATCTGCACTTCAGAGATGAGGAACTGTAGGCTCAGGGAAATTGCCCTGCGTCATACAGCTTGTAAGTGACAGATCTAGGTTTTGAACTAAGTCTGCCTCCAAAGCCTGTGCTTTTTTTTTTTTTTTTTTGGCTGCAAAGCATTGCAGCATGTGGGAATCTTAGCTCTTTGACCAGGGATTGAATCCACTTCCCCTCGCAGTGGAAGCACAGAGTCTTAACCACTGGACCACCAGGCAAGTCTCAAAGCCTGTGCTTTTCATCACTGTGCTGAGACTTCCCTGGTAGCTCAGTGGTGAAGAAGCCACCTGCCAACATGTGAGACACGGGTTCCATCCCTGGTCTGGGAACATCTCACATGCCGCTGCCCAACTGAGCCCCTGCACCTCAACTATTGAGCCTGTGCTCCAGAGCCTGGGAACCACAGCTGCTGAAGCCTGAGCACCCTAGAGCCCATGCTCTACAAGAGAAGCCAGCACCACGAGAGAGTAGCCCCTGCTTGCTACAACTAGAGCAAAGCCTGTGCAGCAAATGAGACCCAGCACAGCCAATAAATAGATATATTTATATAAGAACTTTGCTTCAAAAAAAAAAAAGCACTGTACACAGATGCTCATTAAGTCATCTGATCTCCAGTCCAGCCCAGAGAGCTGGGCTGGATCCAGGTGGCCAGTAAACTTCATTTTATAGAAGAGGAGATGGAGGTTCAAGAGAAGCTGAATGACCTGCTCAGGGTCACACACTGGGGGCGGAGCTGGAGCTGGGAGTCGGGCCCCTGCCCTCCAACACCCTCTCCCCAGTACACACACTCCTGACTGCTGGTTGTGTCACAGAGCATCTGGGGAGGGACACAGACCCCATCAGTCAGGGGGAAGACAGAGGGAGACTAGGATCTAGAACTCGTTAGCATTTGGACCTGGAGGAGTCCCTTGGCATTAGCACCAGCAATTTACCATTGAGGCCCCTAAGAGGTAGGTTAGGGGACCCAGGAGTTTGGACAGTTTTAAAGGAGGAAATAGCATCAAAGAGTTTGAATGATTGGCTCAAGTGCACACACCTATCTCCAAAGTCTGTCTTTTTTTACTCCACAAGCTACTGGAAGCCCTGGAGGACAGGTGTCCTCTCCAGCCCTTCCTCTAAGCTCTCCTTTTTTCTTCCAGACTCTTATCCCATCACCTCCTCCTGGAAGCTACTTTGTCTTCACCTCCTCTCTTGAAAACTGGTGTCTCAGAAGTTAACGGAAGACTTGTGTAAATGCCCTAGGGGTGAGCTGTTGGGAGGGGCACGGCCCCCTGTGATGGGAACACTACACTCGGATTCATCAGTTCAGTGAGTCGGGGTTTTCTTTAAGGTGAGAGGGGAGGAGGAGACACCTGCCAGGTGATACAGGACCTGGGAGTTAGGAGTCTTGGCTTGGAGGTCTGATTTTGTTGACAGCTTTCTCTGTGACCCTGGGTGTGTCTCCTTCCTGTTCTGAGCCTTGATTTCCTCCTCTGCAAAATGAAAGGCTTGGGTTGGAATAGGGAGGCAAATCAGTTTGACCTCATGAGCTGGTTCTCATCAGTTGGTGATGCAGCACTGTGTTAAGAAGAATTCTGAAGTTAACTATGGCCCCAGTGAGAAGGAGAGATGGATTAGTGATGTCTAGGGAGGGGTAGTAAGAGCCTTAGTAACTTGCCATTCCTTCCAGACTAACAGGTCACCACTCTGTGACAGATTCCTTGGTATTTTCTGTTGAAAGAGTGAGTAGGTAGTTTCATCTTGGGCTTTTGGGTAGCCTTACCAACACTCACGGGCTTCCCTGGTGGCTCAAATGGTAAAGAATCTGCCTGCAATGTGGGAGATCTGGGTTTGATCCCTGGGTCAGGAAGATCCCCTGTAAAAGGAAATGTCTACCCAACTCCAATATTCTTGCCTAGAGAATTCCATGGACAGGGGAGCCTGGTGGGCTACAGTCCATGAGGCTGCGAGGAGTCAGACATGACTGAGACTAACACTTTCTTCTTTCACTTTTACTGATGCTCAGAGAAGGTTTATTACTTGGTTAGACACATGGTCAAAAGGAGCAAGGGGCCCAGGGTGGCCAGGCAGAAACTTGAGTCCTGCTTTTGTCAGGATTCAGGGGAGGGTGTGGGGAGCCTTTAGGGTACTGAGACCCCAGGACAGATCCAACACCGAAGGCTGGAAAGAAAACACTCCTTCCTTGGGGAACTTGGAAGGTATATGCTGGCATGGAGCTTGGCAGGTATGGTAGACAGTGGGAAGGGACCCCTGGAGGGGATGTCCAAGCTGTCACTATAGAGTCTTCAGGAGGGAGAACTTTAGAGTGATTCTTCCATGACCTGGCAAGATCATGGGAGGGTTTCCTTCCATCAGGAGCCATGACCTGCGTTAGAAAAGGGGCAGTCCTGCTCGGAGGCAGGGCGTTGTTGCAGTGACTTTTGCAGACATTCCTTTAGCCATCTCTTAGGACCACCAATGTGTGAAATGCTGTGTGCTGGCCCCTCTCCACTCTGCTCCCATCTCCACCTGCTGCCTTGTTCCCATCCTGTGCTCTGATGACTTGGGGGGCTGCTCTGAGCAGCACTGCCTTCCTCATGGAGGCCAGGTACTTGGCTCCGACTGGCTCTCTGTCTTGAGCTAGACTGGCTGCCCAAGAAGCAACCGGAGCTCTCATTCTGAGCCTGCTGCTGCCTTGTGTGTGGAAAGGACTCAAGAGTTAGACTTTATCCGACCCTTTCGGTTTACACACAGATGAGGAACCCAGGCCCAGAGAAGGTCACACAAAGAATCTGTATATACATTATCATCCCACCTCCTGATTCTGAACTCTCCCAGCTGCCCTGCCCTGGACTTGGGACCAGAGGTCAGGCCCTGAGACCCTGGGCCCTCCAAAACATTCAGCAGCTCTCCCGGGCAGTTAAAGATGAGAACGCGGCTGTGGATGGTGCAGAGTCCTGGATGTCAAACCATCTGCTTGTTGGTTCCATTCATTGTTCATGAGGAAACATGAGCCCCTGGGTTGGCAGGATTAAGAATTTTGTCCCTTACCCTCTTTCTTCTCTTCCCCTGTGGCACCCAGGAAGCACTTGCTTCTCCAGCTGTGGTCTGAGTGGTGTTTCTGCTGCCCCTCAGATGCTCATTGCCAACCTGGGAACCTGGGCCAGAGCAGGTTTTTGGATCACAGATACTTTGCCTGGGGTTTTCTCAGCCTGGAGATCCAGGACAAACCTGTGTAGGAGGGCTGGGCTCCCCTCTTTGGGTGGGCTCTGGGGCGAAAGGGCAGGGGCTGCTGAGCGTATCTGTCTCTTTGTGAGAACAAAAGACCCAGAACAGGAGTCCAGGCCTGGCTCCTTCTTAGCTGAGTTGGATGGGTGAGGCCTTCAGTTCTCTGAGACTCATTTTTCTCATCTGTGACATGGAGATAACTGCGCATGTAACAGAAATACCCTAAGGAGTAAATTAGGTTTATGCTGTAGCCAGTTCAAAGTATCAGATAAGCCCTTTCCCACTGTCCACCAGAAGACCATGCAGATACCAAACAAACACACAGACTGGCACTAGAATTGGAAACTAAAGAGGTCATCGTAGACCCAAGTCCAGGGGGACTTTCCATTAGCTGCAAGGTTGATGGGGGATGGATGGAGAAATACAATCCGAGACTCTGCAGACATCACAGGGCCAGCGAGAACAGGCCAGACAGCCACAAAGAAGGCAAGACGCGGCTTTGACTCATCCCTACTGTCAGCGCTCATTCGCCAGGCCGACAGGAGCCGACCAGGAGCGCAGGCAGCCGTGCTCGGCTGTCTGGGCCTGTCTTGCTATCTGCCTGGAGTGATGCCTTCCCTTCCCACCCCCGTTTCCCCTCCCCTTTCTGTGTCCTTTTGAAAAATCAGATTCCCTCGGGATGACAGGGCCCTGGAAGGGGGACGCCGCCCTGGGGGCCAGGACCTCACTGGGGAGGGCCAGGTGCAGCGCCCACCTGCAGCCGTCCCTTCTGAACCCTGCCCAGGCCTCGGACTTCGAGGACGACCGCAGGAGACCCCACGTCCACACTAAACAGAGTCCTGGGCGCCTGCAGTCCTGCTCCCAGAGTAGTTCCCAGTGCCCCCCGTCCTCTTTCCTAGCTCTCATCGGAACTGCCACTAAACAGTGAGTTGCATAACTAGTTGTTCACTGTCTGTCTTCTCCCCCAAACCGGAGGCTCTGGCAGGGCAGGACGCATTTGGCCCGGCTCATTACTGCGTTGTTGGCACTCAGCGTAGGCCCAGGAGTTTTAGGGGCTTACTTTTTTCTTAATTTTATTCTCAGAGAAAAGATATTTTTCTCAGGTATATTATTAAATAAAGTGATGACCCTTAGCATGAATATGAGTCATAGTTCAAACTTGGGGTCACTTGTGGTGACCATTTTGTAATGTATAGAACCACCAAATCACTGTGTTCTGTCCCTGGATCTAACATAGTGCTGTAGGCCTTTATGGTTCCATGTGAAAAAATGAATAGGTAAAAAATTTTAAATTGCTTTGGTTATTTTAGGACATTGTCTTACCAATTTCTACAAGAAGCCCTGTTAGAATATTGATTGGGATCACACTGAAACTATAGGTCAATTTAGGGATAACTGACTTTCTTTTTTGGGGGGATAGTTTTTAAAATTTAAGTATAGTCAATGTACAGTATTATATGTTATAGGTATACAATATAATAATTGACAGTTTTGAAAAGCAATACTCCATTTGGGCTTCCCTGGTAGCTAAGACTGCAAAGAATCTGCGTGAAATACAGGAGACCCAGGTTCAATCCCTGGGGTGGGAAGATCCCCTGGAGAAGGGAATGGCAACCCACTCCAATATATAGTTACTGTGAGTGAAGTCGCTCAGTCACATCTGACTCTTTGCAACCCCATGGACTGTAGCCTATAGGGCTCCTCCGTCCATGGAATTTCCAAGGCAAGAGTACTGGAGTGGGTTGCCATTTCCTTCTCCAGGGGATCTTCCCAACCCAGGGATCGAACCCAGGTCTCCTGCATAGTAGGCAGACGCTTTACCATCTGAGCCACCAGGGAAGCCCAAAGAGAACATCAATATGTCATGGTGGTTGTTGTTTAGTCGCTAAGTTGTGTCTGACTGTTTTGCAACCCCATGGACTGTAGTCCACCAGGCTCCTCTGTCCATGGAATTCTCCAGATAAGAATACTGGAGTGGGTTGCCATTTCCTTCTCAAGGGGATTTTTCCCAACACAGGGATTGCACCTGCCTCCCCTGCTTGGCAGGCGGATTCTTTACCACTGAGCCATCAGAGAAACCCAGTTACTATGAACTGTTGGCTACATTCCCTTTGAATATTTGTTGAATGCAGCATTAGAGAGTAAATTTGTCGACTTTGGAAAGGAATTTGGCAATGTATTCCGAGAATCAGAAATATGTTTATGCTGTCGGTGTTAGGTAGGATGCTTCTGGATGTAACAGAGAAACCCGATTCAAGCTGGCTTAAGCAATGGGAAGGACATTGTCTCACATAACTGGAAAGCCAGAGAAGGCGGGTTCCAGGGAGGCGTCTCTGTGCCGTACCACCCTCAGCAGCACTGGTTTCATCCTAGGCTGGGCTGTGTCTCAGGGAGAGGCCTTGGGGAAGGGAAAAGAGAGACACACAGAAGGAGAAGCACCCACCTCTCTTGTAAGCCTGGAATCCAAATCTTCCCCTTAAATCAGATTGAACCAGCTTAGTCACATGCCCACCCTTGGACCAGTAAGAATAACCAAGGTGAATGCCGCTCACTGATTGTTTTAAACAGATCAAGATCTGCCTCTGAAACAAAGGATGGGGTGGATAAAACCAGCACGCTGCCAGGAAGCAGGAAGGGAGAAGCTACCAGCGGCATTCACACTCGATAGCCCAGTCACTTCATTTCCAGGAGTTGATCCTAAGGAAATAAGCAGATAAAAATCAGTGTACAAAGATCCTTATTGCAGTGCTGTTTAAAAGAGGAGAGAAAGGGAAAGGGAGAGAGATGAGAAAGTTGGACTTGATCTAAGCAGTAACTGTATTGAAGTATTTTAATTATACTGCCCCCATACAATGGAACATTATGGTGGCATTTAAACATTTCTAAAAAGTGTTGATGACATTGGGACGGTCTTGTGATATAACATTAAGTGAAAAATAGCAGGATAGAAAATTGTATTGGCAGGATGAGTTGTTATTTTTTTAAATGTGTAGAAAAGAGACTGGGAGGAAATAGGTTAAAATGTCTGTCGTGGCCGCCTCCCAGTCATGCAATTAAGGGTGATTTTTCCTGCTTCTTTACACTTTTCTGTCCCACTCCCTTCAAGCAGGAGGACCCCTTCGGCAGTCTGCCCAGCTGGAGCCACATTTGTTCTCTCTGCTCTCATTACTGGCTGTGAAAACAACAGTCACGCCTGCTGAATATTTACACTTTGCCTGACACGGTTCCAGGCACTTTCATCTGAGCTAATTTAATCCTTCCAACAATCCTATGAGGTAAGTGCTTCCGTTTCTCATTTTGCTGAGATGCTCACTGAAACCCCGGGATGTTTGGTCACGAGTTCACACAGCTAGTATGTAGAGGCCCTTGGAATTCAAGAGTGGGTCACATGCCTGCACAGCCTCCACCTTCCCTGCCAAACCAGGTCGCTTGTCGGGGCAGCCACATGCTGGTGAGAACAATCGCATTGATGGAGCCAGATTCTGTGCACACCCTTTACATGGATCTGTTCATTTAATCCTCGCGACCTCAGAGAGGCTGAGTGCCTTGCCCAGGGTCACACAGCTAGGAAGGGCTAGGGCTGAGGTCAAGTGGCCCGGGGTCTGATGTGGGACCCCTTTCTCTCTGCCCCTCCCACTGCAGGGTTGCCTGAGGTCCTGCCGCCCCGTGGACCATGTTTAACGGGGAGTCAGGTCCGGCCTCGGCTGCGGCCTCCAGGAACGTGGTGCGGAGCTCCAGCATCAGTGGGGAAATCTGTGGGTCCCAGCAGGCTGGGGACGGCGCCGGGACCAGCACTGCCAAGAAGCGACGCAGCAGCCTCGGGGCCAAGATGGTGGCCATTGTGGGCCTGACCCAGTGGAGCAAGAGCACGCTCCAGCTCCCCCAGGCTGGTGAGGCCGTGGGGCACCCCACGCTGGGGGTGGGGGGGGCACCTCACCTTGCAGTCACAGGGCGCCCAGGGGCTGTCCTCGTGGGTGTACACTCCCACCCCCACAAACGCTTAATGTCGCAGTACTATACACCAGTGTGTTCTGAGTCCAGTCTGTGTCCTGACCCACTGACTCCTCATGTGCCTCTCTGAGACAGGTACTGAAGCACAGAGAAGGGAAGTAAGACGCCCTAATCTGCACAGCTGGTAGGTGGTGGAGTCTGGATTCAAACCCCAGCATCGGGCTTCTGAGCTCATGCTCCCAACCTTTATACTCTGCCGCCTCTATCTACAGACTTACCCACTAATCAGCAATTATTCATTATACAGCCATTGTGCTCCTAACACCATGCTCAGACACGGCCACTTCACGGACACATCCAGGAGATTCAGTCTCACCTGTAATGTCTGAGTTTCTTAAGTACAAATAGCCGCACATGTATGTTACAATCCTCAAGAGAGACACACACGTAAAGATACGTGCCCTACATAGTCACGTGGCTAGCACACGCAGTCGCTCAAAAAAGCTACCCCTAGTGCCAGGAGAACACAAGACATCCATTCACACTAAACATGATCACAATAAAACCAGCTGTGCAAACCATACACAGTCCTCTGTACACAGATGCACAGACCCAGATTGTGGAAGCACAGTAACATATATGTACCCTCAGTGGCCCGTGGTCACAGAAACACATCACACATGTGTACACACATACCTCAGAAAGCTACATTCACACACTACCTTAATAGCTACCTCCTGATAAATACATTATGCTTTCCCAAACAGCTGGTTATAGAATCCCACTTATGCCCCAGGCTGGCGGGTGACCCACCTCGTCACACACAGTCAGCCCTGGCGCTCATGTCACAGAGGAGCCAGCCTGCCCTCCCCACCAGGACCTCCTCCCTTGGTGGCATCAACCCAGACACCAGCTGGTTTTGTTTTAAAATCTCTTCCTGCTTATTTTGCTCAGAGTAACAACTTCCCTAAGAAACCTTCAAATAGGCAGCTGGATGGGGGTGGTGAGGGGGTGGGGGCGCCAGAGGATCTGGGGAGAATGCTCCTCGAGACTCCCGGTTGGGGCTGGGGGTGGGGGGATTTTTCCAGGCCTTAAAATAGATTTTCACAAAGCCCTCCACAGGAGCATGTGGGATGGTCTTTTCCAGCAATCAAGCTGCGATATGGTTTCTGGCTCAAAGAAATGCCAGACGAGGAGGGGGCTTGAGATTATTATCAGCATCCCTGGATGGGCATGGCCCCTGTGAATGTGCCTGACACTAAGGGAGTCGGGGAGATGGGGATCTAAGAATCTAGGAGTTGGGCTAGGACAGGACCAAGGGGTTGGGAGACTAGACTAGGACAGTGGAGGGGATATTGGGCCCCAGGAGTCTGGCTTTAGGAAACCAAGCCCTGCTGATCTCTGGCTGAATCAGCTGACTCAGCTTTAGACCCAAAGGTCTCTTCATGCCCAGATGATTTGGAGAGACACTGTTCCAAGGCCAGGGCAAGTGCCTGAGTCACTGAGAGACATGTCAGTGATATGCCTGGGACTGTCCACCTACCCAGACTCCACAGTCAGCAAGCAGGGATTGGAGCAGACACCAGGATGACCTCCAGCCTTGTGGAGAAACAATCAATGACGGGGCTTCTGGATCACTTGTCTCTGCACAGTGCAAGGGCACGGCTGGAGGCCTGGGGGGCCAGGGGAATTGCCCACTGCCCTTTTAACTGAAGGCCTCTGAATCATCCAGTTGCCAAATGTCAGAGCAGAAAGGGGCCCTGGAGACCCTCTGGTCCGTTGTACTCATTTCATTGATGAGGCATCTGAGCCTGGAAAAGATAAGGACTTTAAATTGACCTTCAGAGAGACACCCTGTCATTTACTACCTGGGCAGCTTAGGCAAGCTACTTCACCTCTGTGAGCCCACTTCCTCATTTATAGCATGAGGACAATAATACATGCCTTGCTGAGTTGTCCAGGGGACTGAATGAGATAGGATAGGTAGAGGTACCCCCACCTCTTGCCTGACACATAGTAGATACTTGGTAAATTGTTGGTCATTATTACTGATGGTCACACAGTAGGGCCAAAAAAGAAGTGACTTCTTTAGCCACCCCTTGCTTGTAGCATACTCCCCTCCCATCTACAGTTCCTTGTCCCTGTTTTTTTTCTCCCAGGCCTTGGGGTTGCCAGTGTCCCAGTTTAGAGCCCATCCTCCTGGATGGGACAGTCTGACCCCAGAAGGAGGTATGGGGCTGGTCACTGTGGACACTGGCCCGGAAGCTCTGTTCTGGGGTAAGATCCTAGCAGTGTGACCCTGCTGTCCCTGCTGCGATGGCCCAGTTCTCTGAAGGGCAGGGCTGTGTAAAGTGGGGACAAACCCCTCTCTGGGACCCAGTTATTTGGGTTCTGGGTCTGCCCATCCCAGGATCTTCCATACCTCTCATTGACTTGAGCCTCGCCCATTCCCTCCTCTTCATTTCAAAGCCTGGATGATTGCACCAGCCTCCCCTCTAGTTCCTCTGCTCTTTGCATGTTCCTTCCATTTTATTTTCCTCATGTTGCCCTAGAATGGCCTTCCAAAAACTCACCCTGAAACTTTAGAGGATTAGTCCTGGCTCTTACTTGAGGGACGTTGAGAAACTCACTTTCCCACTGGGCCTCTGTTTCTTCTTCTGTAAAATGGAGCTTCCTTCTAGATCTAACATTCTTTAGGTTGTGGGAGCAGAGAGGAAAGTGGGGTCAGAGTTTTGGGTTTCCAGGACACAAATGGGCTCTGGTCTGGCCTTCAGCTGGGTCCACACAGGGCCATCTTTGGCTGTTCTTGCCTTTGATCAAACAGAGCTTCTCTTTTCAGTACCAAGGACAGCTGCTGCCTCGCTCTGGGCTCTGGGCTCTGGACTCTGGACCAGGGGTGGGGCAAGGGCTCAGGATCATTCCAGGAGATCCCCTGGGGAGTGCTGTTGGAGGCTGACTTCCTCTTCCTTGTTTGTGGTGGGATAGATGGGATGGCTCCTGGAGTCTGTTGGTCCCCAAGGACCACAGAATTGTTGCAAGCAACTTGGTCCAATTCTCTAGGGAGAAAGACTACGTAAAGTTACTTCCTAGATCAACAGGGTTCAGATACTGGACTGGTGTGAAACCAGTAGAGGAATTTTCTCTGAGGTTGCAAGACCTTCCTCCCCACCCAGAGACATAGAACTTAATCTCTGCTGAATCACATCTCAAACCAATGTGGAGTTGGTGGAGGGGAGTGAAAAATAGCACATCAGTGGACTGGGAGTCAGTGGGCCTAGGTCTCACTCAGTTCTATGAGTGCCTGGACTTTAGGGTCCCCATCTATGAAATGACAGGGACATTTCAGGATTCTGTAACTCCCCTAAGCAGTGGCTTACAGTAGGTCGGGCAGCTCAAAGAAAGTAAACTTTCTTCAAATGGGTCAAAGCTTTCCCAAGCTCTAGAAGCAGGGGGTTTGGAGTCATGAGTAGTAAGGCTCTGACTTCAGCTCAGGGTATATGTTGGGGGAATTTGAGGAGAAGGAAGATAAAGTGCGGCCCCCACAGACCCTTCTGTCTTCTAACTGGATTAGAGGGGCTGTGGCAGTTAGGACCAAGGGACAGGGCGAGTCTCCCCCACCTACAATGATTACCCAGTCCCATGTGGTAGAACACACACCATTTTTTGGATTTGCATCTATATATATGATTGAGCAGATGGGTTCAACTCCTAGTGCTGTGGTGTGAAGGTCACGTGCATGTGGCAAACTATGTCGTGTGTACATATGACAAAGACTTGGACCATTTGTGACTGTGTGACTGATGTATGAACATAACACATGACCTTGTGTGTGAGATCACTGTATCAATATGTGTGATTGTTGGCACTCTGTGTATGTATGCCTGAGTGAAAGAAATGCATGAGCTAATATGACTCTATGTGAATATGTGTGTGTGTAAGAAACACAGACACTTTGATGATCTTATTGATTCCTGGATAGTAGCTATTCCAATATCCCAGAAGCTAGGTAGGTTTCAGAGAAGACATTCCTCCTTACCAGCACCCCGACTCCCAGTCCCCCATCCCACTCACTAGTGATGCTGCCCCTCTCAGCCTTTCTTCTCCCAATGGGACTTCCTGAAAAATAAGTAGGGCGAAGCAGGAGGATAAAGTCCCTGTTTTTCCCAGGCTGGGGTCTTGAATATCCTTTCCCAACCCACTGCTGGGTGTGAGTGGGAATTGCCAGGGTGACCAGCTCCACCTTCCCCATGCTTCTCTGCTGCCTGCCTCACCCTGGTCTCTCCCCATCCCTATAAGCAACTCCACTCTTAATTTGCCTGGGCCTCTAACCAGTGACAGCAGAAGGTTCCTTTGGTACCGTCCCTCTCAGAGTGACACCACTTCCTTCCCCATCAAGAGCCTCAGGCATACAAGCTCCAGCAGGGGAAGTCCCTGCAAACCCACAAGCTGTCTTCTGCCCCCTCACTGCCCTAGCCCTGCCCCCAGGAGGAGAGAGTGTCTAGAGGGACCACACTGCAATGCTGAGGAGGTTGCCGTGGAAACCAGGCAGGATGGTACGCTGCTCAGAGAAGCAAAGTGTCCCATGTTCCTTGCAAGACAAAAGAGAGGGGTTAGAGATGTAGAGCCCCCCGCCCCTCCCCAGACAGGAGGTAAAGAGACACTGGGGGTAAGCTCTCAACACATAGCTTCTGAGGTTCTTCCTCAAGCCAAAATCAGTTCAGGTCAACCTAACAGTCTCTCTCTGACTTCTTTCTCTAGTGGCCTTTCCACACACAACCCCCTCCACATTCAGAGCCACATTGACAGTGGGTGGTTAGTTTGCCCGTGACCAGGGTTCATGTGGATTTTTTTTATAGGACCTGTGAAGGTTTCACAGAGGTGGTTTGTGACCTCTGGGGGTGATAGGGTTCATGAGAGTATTTGGAAAAGGAAAAACAAATCTGAGGATTCTGGAGAAGGCAAACTTTCCAGAAGAAGAAACTTAACCCTTTGGGGCAAGGGCTGAGATTGAGTGGGAAGGTGTGGGTCAGGGGATCCTGGTGAGGATGAGGCTGAGGAACAAGGGCTGAACTCGGCTGACTCCCCACCCACAGCCCCAACATCTCCACTCTGCCTTCAGCCACCCTTCTCATCTGCTTTGCGTCACTGCGCTGAGCAGGACCAGGGGTCAGGCTGTGGGCTGGCTCTAGAGGTCATCTCAGCATTGCCCCTGCCTCCAGTCAGAGCCCTGCCTATCCTGCCCCCTCCCAAGAGGTTGACTTCAGCAGTGATCTCAGCGAAGCCTCATCAGCGATCTGACCTTCTTCCCTCTCTCTGCTTCGGGGCGGGGTCACAGAAGGGGCCACCAAGAAACTGCGCAGCAACATCCGGCGGAGCACGGAGACGGGCGTTGCCGTGGAGATGCGGAGTCGGGTCCCTCGCCAGGGCAGCCGGGAGTCCACAGACGGGAGCACCAACAGCAATAGCTCCGATGGCACGTGCGTTCAGCCCACCCCTGCCGTGTCCCCACCCTCCACCTGGGTCCTCTGGGCACCGGCGCAGGGCTGGAAAATCTGGTTGGGTTTGCAGGCCAGATATCTGAGTTCTTCTGTACTCCTGCCTCCCTTGGTCCCCAACCCCTGGACACCAGCCGCCTGGGCCCCAGTCTTCCTATTGCTCCTGGCCGCTGTTCCCCATCAGAATACTCCAGTGGCCCAAGAGCAGCCCATCCCTTTGGGATGTTTCATGCCTCCCACCTCCCAGGACTCACCCACCTTTCCACTCCAGAGGAGAGAGCTAGAAAGGAAAATGGGCTCCTAAAATCTTTTAAATGCAAAGCAGCTGGTACAGCGCAGATGAATGGCATTCTCACAGGTGGACTTACTTGGAGCTTAGAGAAGGAATTTGGACTAGATTGGTGTTTTTTCAAACTGGGTGGTGACTCACAGGCAGGAAGTCAAATCGGTTTAGTGGGTCAAAACCAACATTAGGAAAGGAAATAGAAAATTCAGGTATAAACTATGGAGGAAGGAAGAGTTACCTTGTGAGCTTCTTTTTGTATATATAGATGCACATAGTTCTATGACGTTAAATGTATTTCTTACATATACATATGGGTTGCAGTCAAAAATTTGAAAGTCTCTGGGTTAGATATTCCCTTGATCTCTTCAAATCTATGAAATGATGGATATATGACTAAGATTTTCTGAATCAGCTTCATTAAGGCTCAATAATTTCAGAATTCTATGGCCCTATTATTTGAGATTCTATGATCACGTCTCAGTACTATGCCTGCTTCTGTGAATGCGAGTAGCTGCTTGAACTTGTCTTACCATATGCAGGGCATTGCTGGCTCTTCAGATCAGGGCCTCTTATTCTGCAATCTACCAGCCACTATCAGGCCCGAAAGAGTGTCTCAGTCAGTACAGTAGCCCTCAGGGATGTTGGTGCTCCCAGTCTCTCCATTTTATACGTGGAGAAACTGAGGCACAGGAAGAGGGTATGGCACCTTCCCAAGGTCACAGCTATAAAGTGATAGTGAAGTCAGGTTTTGAATTAAGGACATTTGACCCCAAAATCTTTGTTCACAATCTCAGCACTGTCTATACTAAGCTCCTGAAATTCTGTGACCTCAAGAGTTATATTTCCTTTTGTTGTTATCCTTTCTCTTTTTTAAAAAACTGAAGTATAGTTGATTTACAATATTATGTTTCAGGTATATAGAAAAGTGATTTGGTGATGTTTATGTATATATTATTTTTATGACTCTTTTCTATGATAGTTTATTACAAGATATTGAATGTAGTGCTCTGTTTATATTTTAATATAGTAGGGTATATCTGTTAATCCCATATGGAGGCAATTTATGCCTCCATCCCTCCCTCTGGTAACCATTATGTTTGTTTTCTGTGTCTGTTTCTGTTTTGTAAATAAGTTCATTTGTACTATTTTTTTAGATCCCATGAATAAGTGATATCATATGGCATCTGTCTTTCCCTGTCTCACTTAGTTCGCTTAGTATGATAATCTTCAGGGCCATCCATGTTGCTACAAATGGCATTATTTCATTCTTTTTTATGGCTGAGTAGTATCCCATTGTATGGGGATATATTTTATATATATATATATATATATGGATAAATATATATAGTTATGGATACATAGTACACCCACCTTCTTTATCCATTCATTTGTTGATGGACATTTTGATTGTTTCCACATCTTGGCTATTGTGAATAGTACTGCTTATGAACATTGGGATCATGCCTACTTTTTTTTTGACATATACACACTATATTTATTTATTCACTTTATTATTTATTTTTGGCTGCACTGGGTCTTTGTTGCTGCGTGCGGGCTTTCTGTAGTTGCGGTGCAAGGGCTTCTCACTGCAGTTGCTTCTCTGGACACAGGCTGTAGGCACATGGGGTTCAGTAACTGCAGCAGAGGGGCTCATTAGTCGTGACTCTTGGACCCTAGAGCATAACAGGGCTCAGTAGTTGTGGTGCATGGGCTTAGTTGCTCTGCAGCATGTGGACCAGGGATTGAACCTGCGTCTCCTGCATTGGCAGGCGGGTTCCTAGCCACTGCGCCACCAGGGAGGTCCATCACGCCCGCTTTTGATACTGTGTGGGATGGGTGCCTAGCCTTGGGAATACTGAGTTAAAAGGTGTTCTAGTGTTCTTGTTGTGATGAGAAATATTTCATCATATATATATATATATATTCATAAGGCATGTTCAGTAAACTCCCTCTGGGCCATTGATATGTCTGAGACCTAAGAAGTTGAAATAACTTAGCAAACCTGCAAAGTAATTTTTGGTTCTACTGAGGTGATGACTTTTATAACCAGCCTGTGTTTTACAGATCTGTGGAGTTTTGAGGCAAGTACATGAATCGAGACTGTCAGCTATTCATTTAGCCTTTTCAGATCCCACTATCCAAAAAATGTGATGTTAGACTACTGCTAACTCTGGCCAATACAAATGGATGGACCTCAAAGCCCCTTTCTAGGGAGTGGAAGCTGAGCCTGGCAAGGGAGAGACACAGGCCCTTCTGATAAGTGTATTCAGCCTGTCTCCCCTTCCTGCCTGTCTCTGGCCAAAGGGGACTCAGGCCAAAGGGTCCAACAGGGGATTGCTTCTGGGACAGCCTTTTCTCTCTCGAGGCAGGAGCCTGGGCTGTCCTACGAGATCTGGGAATATCCTGTGGTCCATTATAGCCTCTGGGCAGTTCTGGACCAGCCCCCTCACCTGTCCTTTCTCTTCTGGCCACACCCAGAACATCTGGGCTTGAGGACATGCAAAAATAGCACATTTCCTATGATGGTCACACCAGCAGTGTATGAGTTGAGTGTTTTGTAGGCAAGGCAAGTCTCCTACCTCTTGGAGCCTCCGTTTTCTCATCTGTAAAACTGGATTATAGCTCCTGCCACCTACAGTGGTTGTGCAGATGAAACCATACCCATTTGGAGCATGTAGTACACTGTTGGCATCCGGCCAACTTTCAATCACTGTCAGTTTTTCTCATTACTATTTCCACCCACAGCCGTGGACCACCCCCCCCCCCATCACTTGTCATTAATCTCAACCCTGTAATTGTGTTATTTTGGTCTCAGTTGCTGTTTAGGGCACCACCTAACATTCCTGACTTGGATTTCAAACTCATAGTCAACTCAACCTCTGTTTTTGGAACTTGCTCCAGGCATTGAAATATCTGACCTTTGTCTCTGGTTCTTGGCATTAACACCCCCGGTGAGGACACAAATTATCTAGCAAGTCCTGCCTTTTCAGGGTCACCTTAGAAATCCTAGTGCTTGAAGATTTAATATCATGATGGTTAGTCTCTTTGCTCAAGTGACATCAAAGTCTTTTTCTGTAATGTGCAGATGAACAGTTCTGTTCGTCCCCAGTCACAGTGGTATACTTTCAGTATATCCAGGGGAGACTGGGGACACAGAGGGAGTACCCAGTGCCCCAGGGGCAGTGCTACTGCCTCCCGCCACCCAGATACCCTCACATACCCCTCTGCCCCCTTCTCCAGGTTCATCTTCCCCACCACCCGGCTTGGGGCCGAAAGCCAGTTCAGCGATTTCCTGGATGGGCTGGGACCAGCCCAGATTGTGGGGCGACAGACGCTGGCAACACCGCCAATGGGTGAGTCTTTTTCTTTTATTTATTATTTATTTTAATCTTGGCTGTGCCGGGTCTTCATTGCTACACGTGGGCTTTCTCTGGTTGCAGCCAGTGGGGGCAGCTCTCTAGTGGTAGTGCTCGGACTTACTGCAGTGGCTTCCCTTGTTAGGGAGCACAGGCTCTAAGGCTCTCAGGCTTCCATTGTTGTGGAGCATGGGCTTAGTTGCCCCGAGGCAAGTGGAGTCTTCCTACACAAGGGATTGAACCCATGTCCCCTGCATTGGCAGGCAGATTCTTAACCATTGGACCATCAGGGAAGTCCTGGGTGAGTCTTCTTAAGGGCAGGGTGAGTAGGGCAGTGGCAGCCACGCAGCAGAACAGGTGAGCTCAGCGGGGGCCCCACATGATGCAATACAAGCCGCAGAAAGGAGCCCTCTCTCTGGCTCTTATGCCAGTGAGGAGGCGTCAGCACAGCGAGCCTCAGTCCCTCCCACAGCAGAGAGGAGAAGGGTTCCAGCCTTTCTCTGCTGGCCACACTGCAGCAGCTTTTCTGGCACATTCCCTCCCTCACATCGCCACTCTCACCCACTATCTCACCGCCTACTATGTGACCGGCAGTGCTGCTGCTGCTGCTGCTAAGTCGCATCAGTCGTGTCCAACTGTATGCGACCCCAGAGACGGCAGCCCACCAGGCTCCTCCGTCCCTGAGATTCTCCAGGCAAGAACACTGGAATGGATTGCCATTTCCTTCTCCAGTGCATGAAAGTGAAAAGTGAAAGGGAAGTCACTCAGTCGTGTCCGACTCTTCGAGACCCCATGGACTGCAGCCCACCAGGCTCCTCCGTCCATGGGATTTTCCAGGCAGGAGTACGACCGGCAGTGCTAGTGTCAGGCATAAGATGGTGAACAAAGATTATCGTGGCATCGACGTCCATGGATTCTGCTCTGTCACTGATTCTTTGTGGGATCTTGGGCAAGCCACGTCCCTTCTGTGAACCTCGGTATGGTCATCTGTAAGATGGGAATAATAATGCCTGCCTTAGTTCTGCAATCTGAAGACAATTTTTTGAGTCCCTGTGTGATGCTTGCATGAAATATTTCATTTACGCCTTAGAAACTGTGTCTTATTTGACTTGTTACTTCTAACAGTGCCTGGCACCTAGAAGCCTTTTAGTAATTTTCTTATCCCTCCTCTCTGTAGCTAGCAAGTACTCCCTACGGTCTATTCTTGGTCCTCTTAGCTGCAGTTCTGGCTCCTTCCCCTTCTCTCTCCCTCAGATTCTGGCTGTGTTGGCTTCAAGCAGCAGCTCCCAGGCTAGCTTCCCTAGAGATGCCCGCTCGCCTCCACCCCTCCCTCCCCATCAGTCTGACCTGAGCAGTGTCTGACCCAGACGTCTGCACTCAGCCCTCACATAGACAGTGTCTAACCTTCGACCTCGCAGCAAATGAGAAAGTTGAGTGCAGACAGTGCCCTGCTGTGACCATGCAGTGGAGCTGACATTCCATTCCAGGCCAGGACTCCTCCCACTGCACTGCCCTGTCTTCCTGGAAACGGCTCACACAGGAGCCTTTGTCTACTGGAAGAGGGTCCATAGGGACCCTCAGAGGGTAAGTGGCAGTTCCCATCTGGCTCCTGGGTGGGATTTGGCTAATTCCCAGTCCTTGCTTTCAGGCTTTTAAGGGCCTGGAGAGTCTGCTTTTTCCAGCTCTAGGCCCAGCCAAGGACTGGGAGGTGGTGAGAAAAACCAGCCACTTGCACAAGGCTCATGCGCCATCGCAGCCTGGAACACTCGTGTATGGCGCCCCCTGGTGTCCCAAATTGGGAAGGACAGGTTTGCATTGGCTCTCCTTGGGGATGTTACAGTGAGAGTTAAGATTAATTAATTCCTGAGACCTCCCCTTCCCCATTCCCCATGGGGAGGTCAGGAATAGCTAGAGGGAGAGGGATGAATTGCAGGATGTCTCCTGAAAGTCATAAGTCCCCATCTTCCAAAGTGTGCAAATACACAGTGGCATAATGGTTCAGACTCTAAAATGAGTGGCTGAACCCAAAGTCTGGCCCATTTTAGTTTTTCTGCATCAGGCTTATGATTCTGAACCCCCTTTTTTTGGCCATGCAGCATGCAGGATTTTAATTCCCTGACCAGGAATCAAACCCGTGCCTCTGCAGTGGAAGCAGAGTCTTAACCACTGGACTGCCAGAGAATTCCCTGTCTACCCTTCTGAAGGACATCCCAAGTGACAAGCAAAGATGGGCACAATAAAGGACAGAAATGGTATGGACCTAACAGAAGCAGAAGATATTAAGAAGAGGTGACAAGAATATACAGAATACAAAAAAGATATTAATGACCCAGCGAAACAATGCAAACAGTGACAGACTTTATTTTCTTGGGCTCCAAAGTCACTGCAGATGGTGACCGCAACCATAAAATTAAAAGACGCTTGCTCCTTGGAAGAAAAGCTATGACAAACCTAGACAGTGTATTAAAAAGCAGAGAAATTACTTTGCAAACAAAGGTCCATCTAGTCAAAGCCATGGTTTTTCCAGTAGTCATGTATGGATGTGAGAGTTGGACCATAAAGAAGGCTGAATACTGAAGAACTGGTGCTTTTGAGCTGGGTGTTGGAAAAGACTCTTGAGAGTTCCTTGGATTGCAAGGAGATCAAATCAGTCAATCCTAAAGGAAATCAATTCTCGATATTCGTTGGAAGGACTGATGCTGAAGCTGAAGCTCCAGTACTTTGGCCACCTGATGCCAAGAGCCAACTCATTAGAAAAGTCCCTAATGCTGGGAAAGATTGAAGGCAGGAGAAGCGGATTACAGAGGATGAGATGGTTGGATGGTATCACTGACTCAGTGAACGTGAGTTTGAGCAAGCTCCAGGAGATGGGGAAGGACAGGGAAGCCTGGCGTGCTGCAGTCCATGGGTTGCAAAGAGTCAGACATGACTGAGCAACTGAACAACAACTCTGTACTCCTGGGACATCTGCTGCCTTCCCCCATCCTTTATCAAGGGTGGGAAGAGGCCCTCATTTCTAGGGCGTGCCTCATGGCCCAGGCAGTCTTGTATCTCGTCACCTCTCCAAACTGATATTCTTTAAGTATCTGTTTGACGTTTATTTAGGGGAGTAGCTAATGGCCGCTGTGTAGAAGGTGAAGACATCTATTGAGCACACAGCCTCCCCTGTTTTCCTGATACAGAAATCTGTCCCCAAACTTGCTATTCCGCTCAGTGAAACAGGCCCCCTCCCTTCTCCCAACCTAACTTTCCTTTGTGATTCCCTAAGCAGGGCCCTGGAGGGTCACGCCCCCACCCCACCCCAAGGGCCCTATCAAAACATTTCTCAACTGCTTTAAATTGGCCTCTGGAGAGCAGCTCCAGCGCATGCAGTTTTTGTCCATCTTGCACCCTTTCAGCGCTGGAGCATCCTCTGCAGACTGCATGCTGTGGGCGGCCTGCCCCTTGGTCTGACTCTGCCTCGACTGTCCTCCTTCTCCCTTGCAGGGGATGTACACATTGCCATCATGGACCGGAGTGGCCAGCTGGAGGTGGAAGTGATTGAGGCTCGGAGCCTGACCCCCAAACCCGGCTCCAAATCCCTCCCAGGTGAGGCAGAGCAGCTGGGATGAGGGATCTTGGAAATGGGGTCCTGCCAGGGAGGGATTCACAGCTGAGCTCTGGGTCTAGCAAGTCCTGGCTCCCCATTGGCCTAATCAGTATTCTCAACAGTGGAGTCATGGATGGCCTGGAAGGCCAGTGAGGGGGCAGAATGGGAGGAGAGGACGGAGGAGTTGGTATTCGAGTCCATCTTGTCCACCTGCTGTCCACTGGTCAGCTCCTCCTGCTCACCCTGCTCCCCTCCAGGATCACGTGGAAGTTAGGGGATGGGGCAGGCCACAGCAGTTTCCCCGGGACCCCGCCCCATCATGCTCTCTTCCATCCCTCAGCCACCTATATCAAGGTTTACCTACTCGAGAACGGGGCCTGCTTGGCCAAGAAGAAGACAAAGGTGGCCAAGAAGACCTGTGACCCCCTGTACCAGCAGGCTCTGCTCTTCGACGAGGGACCCCAGGGCAAGGTGCTGCAGGTGAGCATCTCATGGCCAGGGGGCGGGGCAACTCTCAAAGACTGCAGACTGTCATTTTAAATGTATTTATGGTTTATCCTGTGCCAACACCTTAATACCCTCTACCCATTTTTTGTTACAACCTAGTGAGGTGTTATTGCCTCCTGTTGATTCATAAGGAAACCAAGGTTTGGGGGGATAACTCGATTGCCCCCAGGTTGCACAGCTGGTAGGTAGAGGCAGGTTTTATTTTTTAAGATTTTTTTTTATGTGGACCATTTTTAAAGTCTTTATTGAATTTGTTACAATATTGCTTCTGTCTTATGTTTTGTTTTTTTTGGCCAAGACATGTGTGGTATCTTAACTCCCCAGTCAGGGATCTAACCTGCACTTCTTGCATTAGAAAGCAGATTCTTAACCACTGGGCCACCAGGGAAGTCCCCTAGAAGCAGAGTTTGACCACCGCCTTCTTCCACCTGGTGGTAATGTTTATCATCCCATTGTGATCCAGCAACACAGTGGGAGCTGTGGCCCAGGTCCTGGACTCGGCCTGCTTCCCTCTCTGGAAGCCTGTCATCCTGGATGCTAGGAGGCTCTGGAAGTCAGGCCCAGGTTCTAATCCCAGCTGTGCCGTGTATCTTTGGGTTAGTTATTCACTCTGAGCTACATTTCCTATTTGTGGAAATAATAATCCATATAGCACCTCTACCTAGATGGTTGTAACAACGGAGAGAATATATATAAAGTCTGTACACCATAATGCATACCATAAGTGCTTAATAAGCCTGGCACACCACAAGTACTTAATAAGTTGTTGCCTGAAGTCCGTCTGAGTTCTGCCTCTCACAGTCCCATCTGTGCCCTGGCTCAGCTCCTCTCGCTTCCTCCCACCGGTAGGTGATCGTCTGGGGAGACTACGGCCGCATGGACCACAAGTGCTTCATGGGCATGGCCCAGATCATGCTGGACGAGCTGGACCTGAGTGCTGCAGTCACCGGCTGGTACAAACTCTTCCCCACGTCCTCCGTGGCAGACTCTACGCTCGGCTCCCTCACCAGACGCCTGTCCCAGTCCTCGCTGGAGAGCGCCACCAGCCCCTCGTGCTCCTAAGGACCTCTGGGAGAGGCCGGGCTGCGATGTGAGAAGGGGTGTGGCCGCCTCCCACCTCCTCCCCCCTGTACATAGTCCTCACGTCTTTCTGGCCCCCTTGCCCTGCTGCATGCCCGTTGGCTACTGGGCCTGGCCCAGCTGTCTTTGGAGTCTCTAGTGCGTGCACGTGTGCGTGTGCGTGTGTGTCTGTGTGTGACCATGTTAGATCTATTCATTTGTCTGGGTGTAGTCGGTCTTGGTGACTATATGGGCTGAAACCCATGTCTCTCGGTGTCTCGTGGTAAAGAAACCCAAAGGAGAATTGTGAGGCCAGGACTCCCCCACCCCCACCCCCCTGCCGAATCCAGGGGTGGAAGTGGGGGACACGGCCATTGGTTCCTCCCGCCTGCCCCGGGCTCAGGGCAGAGCCCGTGTGTTCCCCGCCGTACCTGTCCTTGGTGGTCTCTGCTTAGTTTTCTGTCTTGTCCTTTGTTCCACCTCTGCCTCTCCCAGCACTGCTGCTCTTTTTTGAGGAATGTAGCATCCATTGCAGCCGGCCACACTGAGGCCCCTCTGGGAACCCTGACACCACTCCTTTCCACCGAGCTCTCCAGCCGCTCTTCCTCCTGAATGCACCCACAGCATATAGCAGCTCACCTAGGTCCCTGGTCAGGGCCCCGGGGAGCAGAAAGTGCTAGGGAGCTGCGGGCTTGGAGATCACTTTCTCCCTCCAGCTGACACCTCCCGCTTCCTAAAAGTGAGATCCGAGGGGGTGTCAGTTCCCAGGGCTGCAGGCCAGGTACCTTGGCAGGAAGTGCTGGTGCCTCCTCTTGCATTGTTCACCTCCGGTCTCCCTTTAAGCCTCCTCGCTTCCGACATGCCAAAGGAGCCCTCCCAGTGGACCCCAGGAGGTGCGGACTGGATGGTCTTGACCTGCAAGAGGTTGGCCTCACAGGGGATGTTGTCTACCAGGGTGGGCAGCCCCCGACAGCACCTGTGTCCTTTCCAGGCCCTGAGGGTGGCCCTGTGCCCCTTGGGGCTCATCCTGAAGGGGCCTGGCTTATTGAGGGGCCACGGAGGGTGCAGCTGCTGGCAGGAAGGAGGAGGGCTGGGACTGACTTGCTCTAAGAATCCTGTCCGACCTTCAGGGATTAGCTGCATGAAGCTGACTATTAGGGGCTCTATTTTCTTTCTTTTTTTTTTTTTGCTCATTTCTAGACCAGCGTCTGTGTTTGAGAGCTCAGACTTACTGAAGCTCCAGCCTCTGGGCTCCCGCACAGCCTGGTTCTACACTCTATAGACCGTGACAGTCACCAGCTCTGTACAAGCAATACTCACCCCCTCGGCCTCCCCGCCTCCCGCGCTCTGCCGCTGCCCTCCGGAGAGTGGCCCGGCCTGCTCTTGACGCCGCTCCTGTCTCTGCTGTCTTTCCACCTTTGTCTGGTTGGAGCTTCCCAAAGCCACTCAAACCCTGACCTGATTGGACAGCTGGGCCCCTGGGGGTGGGCACCAGGGCCTGGACTAGACCTTGTGAGATGCCGGCTGGGAATCCTGAAGTCTGGCTCAGGAGCCCAAATCTGTCCCTCTGCTTCCTCGGGTCTAGTGTGAAAGGCGAGAGGTTGCCCAGAAGATGGACATGGCAGCCCTCAGGTCCACGACTGCAGGGGAGAAAGAGGTAGCAGGAGGGGTCAAGGTCTGGGGCCCCCGCCCCTTCCCCAGACATCACCCCCGAGCACAGCATGACTCTCACCTGCGTACGTGGGGGGAGCCGTGGAGAGGTGCTTGGACTCCATTCATCACCAAAGCCAGGTGGACATGGGGATGGATGCTGAGGCGGGGACGTGGAGACAGAGGCTCTCTGAGACAGACCGTTCTCCACTGAGGGGTTTCCTTTTCTGGCAGGATCCGTATTGGGCTAAAGCCAGGGCCTGACCACCTCCCTCCCAAGAAAACTGCCCACGGACAAAATGTGGGTGAGGGCAACAAGGACTAACAGAACGAGCGCCTGGGCTGACTTGCCGGAGCCGGACAGGAACTGTTGTGTTTGTGGAGAGAGGAGACAGCTGGGTTGAGTTTTCTTTCTCAGAAATTCTCCCCTGGCATTGGGATTGGGTAATGCATTTCCCATGGCAAAGGGCTCTGTGGTCTTGGATCCTGGGGTGGGGAGAGGGAGGAAACTCGCTTGCAGAAGAGTATTTGTATGTCTTGTGGGTGACGCAGAGCCATCACCCT